>NC_134149.1:32121212-32424242 GCF_033958435.1 Carettochelys insculpta
AAAAACAATAATAATGGGGAAATGGCAAAAGTGCTTAATAACATCTTTGTTTTGGTTCTCACCAGGAAGACTGGTAGTGCCCGGAAACCTAGTAAAGTGAATACTGAAGAAAATGAGGTAGGTTCAGAAGTTAAAATAGGAAAATAACAAGTTTAAAATTACTTAGTCAAGTTAGGTGTCTTCAAGTCACCAAGGCATGATCAAATGTATCATGGAATACTCCAGAAGCTGATAGAGGAAATGTGTGATCCGTTAGCTGTCATCTTTGAAAAGTCATGGAAGGTGGGAGGGCCCAATCACCAAAAAAAATAAATAAATAAGGACACCCTAGGAAACTACAGACCAGTCAGCTTATCCAGGAAAGATAATGGAGCAAATAATTAAGGAATCAATTTGCAAACATCTGGAAGATAAGGTGATAATTGACAGTCAGCATGGATTTTTAAAGAACAAATCATGTCAGACCAATATGGCCGCTTTCTTTGACAGGGTAAAAAGCCATGTAGATAAGGGCTAAGCACTAGATGTGGCATTCCTTGACTTTAGTAAAGCATTTGATGCAACTGTCTCATAAACTAAGTAGGGAAATAACAAATTAGATGGGGATGCTGGAAGTTGGGTGCATAACTAGGGTTAGATAACCATTCCCAGAGAGTATTTATCAATGGTTCACAATTATGCTGTAAAGGCACATCAAATGAGGTTCCATAGGTGCCTATTTGGGGACTAGTTCTGTTCAATATCATCATCAATTTAGATAATGACATGGAAAGTACAATTATAAAGTTTGTAGGTGATATCAAAATGGGGGCAGAGGGCTGCAAGAACTTGAGAGGATAGGATTATAATTCAAAATGATCTGGACAAACTGGAGAAATGGTCTGAGGTAAATAGGATGAAACTCAATAAGGGCAAATGCAAAGTATTCCACTTAGGTAGGAACAACCAGTTTCACACAGATCAAATGGGAAATAACTGTCTACGAGTGAGTCAAAGCGGACCATAAGCTAAATATGAGTCAACAATGTGACATGTTTATTTTTTAAAAATATTTGTTTTTTTGCAGCAATCATTCTGGGATGTATTAACAAGAGTGTTGTAAGTAAGACACATGAAGTAATTTTTCCACTCTACTCTGGGCTGAGTAAGGCTTCAACAGGAGCTGTGTGTCAAGTTTTGGGCATCATATTTGAGAAAGATGTGCACAAATTGGAGAGAGTCCAGACAGGATCATCAAAAAAGATTAAAGGCCTAGAAGGCTTACTTACCACACTCCCTTCAAAGTTGGGAGCTAGCATAGACACAGCCAGAGTGATTAAACACTGCAATTAATTGCCTAGGGTGGTTGAGGAATCACTATCACTGGAGATTTTTAAGAGCAGGTTAGACAAACACCTGTCAGGGGTGGTCTACATGATGCTTGGTCCTGCCATGAGGGCAGGGGTGTGGACTTGATGACTTCTTAAGTTTCCTTCCAGTTCTATGTTCCAGTATTCTGTGATTCATATCACGGCAGCTGATGTCATCTTTGGAATCGAGAGGAAGGAAATTGTTACAAAATGAAAGCTCAGAATGATACGAGGCAGATTCTAAATGTAACACCCAAGATTATGTCTCCAGTTTAATTCTTCTATTTTAAAATTAGAATATAAAACAATGTTGCAAAAGAACTGTTTTTTTGTTTTCGTTTGAAAAGTTCATTAAATAGCAATAGCAAAAATGGGCCTAGTTTTTTTTTTCTGAACAGTAGCTTTGCTCCAGAGAATTAACCACCACCCAGCACTGTCGTCTTCTATACAAATCTAAATTAAAAGGTTATTGCCCCACTAGCAAACAAATTCCTGATAGTTAAAGCAATGGATTTTTAAGATTGCACAAAGCTGTACAGGAAAGTGAAAAAAGAGCAAAAAAGCCCATTCACTTTATTCATAAATTGTGGCATCCTTGTCAACATTCTTTATATGATCCTTCATAAACAAACTTAATTCATTGGAACAATTGTACTTGGCTTTAGAGAGTATATAACTTGTCATTGAACCAACATACTAGAAGTTGAGGAAATGGAATTTTCCTATACGCTGACAAAATAAAAGTATGAAATATGGTCTAGTTTTCATTAATGCATAATTAATATCTATAATTTTAATTACTTCAGCTATAATCTGGCAGAAGAATGTTTTCATTTCCAGAATAATACATTTAATGTGAAATGAACATGCTTACTATTAATATCCACTGTTTATCTTCAATAATGAGATCCTTTGATGGAGAAGCCTGAATGTGTCAGAATATAAATGTAGTGCTGAAAATGGACCCTATTAATTCTACATGGCTTGCAAAAATAGAACTGAAGTCTGATTTTTGAGAACAGCAGGCTTTAAATTAGTTTTTCTTTATGCTTCGTTGATGTGGATATAGAAAAGTACTATATGGTTAACTGGCAGGGGATTTTGAACAACCAACTGAAATCAGAATGCACGTCCTAGAACACTGAAATTTAAACTGAACTGGAGGAATATGAGCAGGCAAATTTCCCAAACTCTCCTACAAACACAGATAAAGCTGAAACATCCATATCAGCTTGCTTAAAAATTGCGACTAAATCTTTAATTTTCAAACTGGCAAGTAGTAACATCAAAGATTTGGTTGTAACTTATCATTGTATTGGATGTCCCTAACAGCATGTTTGCTGTACATGACCAGCGTAAAATATGCATCACGAACCCCAGTAATGTGGAACACTGGAGTGGTTTGAGGTTAGTAAAAACTACAGAACTCATCTTTGCTTGCTTGTTACTAGTCTCAGAGGAGTACCTGTATTAGTCTATATTCGCAAAACAAAGCAAGCAGTCCTGTAGCATCTTTAACACTAACAATTTTATCTATTAGGTAACGAGCTTTCATGGGAAAGACCCTGTTCTGCTCCGCATGAAAGCTTGTTACCTAATAGATAAAACTATTAGTCTCAAAGGTGCTACAGGACTGCTTGCTTTGCATGTTATTAGATAAAGTATCCTTAAAGAGAGTTACAGGAGAAGATATGGAAAGAAAGGAACAGTAAAATTTCTACTGTAAAGCTACTCAACACAGATAAAATCTATTCCAATATCTATCCCGTCTTTGCCAATTTATAAGTTCAATAAATCAATCCTATAAACTACAACCACTTGATCCTGAATTGACCTCTGTTCAATACTCCTGGAAGGCATAATTCCTATAAGGATACCTTACACACATACCTGAAAGAGGATTCTTTCATTAGCACAAAGTGTTTCTGTGAAGTTCTCCCTTTAAAGCCCATTCTTTAGGTATAAAAAGACCTGTGGTACAGGATGTTCATCTCAGGTATCTGGAATCCTAAGCTTTGTAACTTAGCTGACCTGCAGATTTATGTGACAAAGTTCTAGGGAGTAAAGGAAAGCTCCCTCACCTTTTAAAGATTTTTTTTTATCCTTTAGCATTGACTGTGGCTTTTGACTGCTATACACTTTTGTTCAGAGTTTTATCCTTGTGCTTTCTTCCACTGGGGCTAATTTTGAAATCTCAAGCTTCAGATATCAAACATCCATATACAGGGTTGTTTCAGGCTTCTATTTCTGACTTTCCTATATCATTCTCCGTCCAACAACAGCAAAGGTTGACTAAAAATTCGAAGAACTGACAAAATATATTACGTCCCAAGAAATAAAAAAACTTGATGACTTTGTGAAGCTTACTTCAGTACAGCCTATGGCAACATACTTGGATGCTTTTTTCCCTTTAACTGGTAAGCCAATTAGAAAAAAATCATAGAACAGGGTAAAAATCTTGTTCCTTTAGGATGAGCAAAAAAGAGATATCAACATATTTAATGGTAAATGATGGAAAATGCTTGCAGCCTTGTGGAGAAAAAGCTTAAATTGCAAAGTGTCTCATGGGCAGCATAGCCTCATGAAAACAGACAAGATTTAATAAAATAAACTTGAGTCAGGCTATCAGTCAGTTTTCCATTGTTGGAGGCTGCAGTTTCTTACAGAGTAAGAATGAAAGTCAATACAGCCCAAGAGACAAATTACAGTTATTAAATATGTATTAGCCACAATTAACAACCACCCAGAACAAGGAAGGGAAATACATAGCTTGATTAAAAATCAGCTCAACATGCAGGATGTCAAGAATGCTAATAATTTTCTGTCTTCCTTATACAGACCCTGATAATACCACCACAGGGAAAAACACCAACTATCTGTAGCTAAGTCACACTGGACTGAACACACCTTGTCAAGTCCACTTTGCTCAGTGGAACACTTTTTTATCCTCTTTATAAATCTGTTCGAAAATTTGGTTTCACCACAGCCAGCCTTACCTGTTGTGAGCAGGCCTGTGAAACAGTTCTGCTACCCATACACAAGTTGCTCCTCCTAGCCACCATAATGACACTACTATCCACTGCTCTGAAAGAAAAATCAGCAAGGGAGTTCTTGAGAATATCTCTTCAAACATCGATGACCTCCTTTTACTTTAACAGTGAGTGAACGAAGGAGGGAGAAATAGATTTTTGGTTCCTCGGCACCCTGCTGCTCAACAGCCACCCGACTGGATGTGCTGCATTCTACACAAAGTCGCTAATATTTAAACAGATTTTACTCATGATATTGTCCAAATAAGAGAGGTGTCTGTGCACCACTAGTACCCTGCCATCAGAGGATGGAGGGCAATTTGTAGTGAACTTGGTATAGTTCTTTGCAAACATTCAGTTTGGGTTTGTCTACACTTGAAAGTTGTTGCAGATTAACTTGAACTATTTCATAATAAACAACATTGTAACCAAACATAGGTTTTTGTCTCTAAGTTAACTGGTGTTTTCATCAAACTAATACAACTTTTGAAGTAGGTTTACTGAGTTGCAGGATGAGTATACTCTCGCCAGAATAAATATGGTTGCATCCCCACCTGAAACATCTGTTCAGTTCTGCATCTGGCAGTCCTCAGACTGTAACTGCACACTGCTCTGAGGACTCACTGGATTGACCCATAAGTTTACCTGTGTGCTCTACTGCTCTGGGGTTCTCCGGACCAGATGTCACCTTAAAGTATGAATGTTGGCATGTAGCAAGATACAGCTTTTTTTGTTCTTCGTTCATGGTGAATTCATAGAGTTGGAGTCAAAAAACTGTTTTACAACAGTGCCTTTTCCTTGTTTGTGGTCCTGAGCTGAGGCATTACTCTTTAGGTTGATGTTGAATGCACCAAAATGCATAGACCTACAAGCAGCTATATGGACAAATGCATGAGGGGGGCACTCATGGGACCTGCACCAGCACCATAAAAATTTAAAGGCATTCTAGTGGGATTATAAATCCATGAAAGACAATATTATGATCTCTGTGGAACTCACATAGACTGCAACTACCATGAGAAGCTGGACCATACGTCTGGGAGAGACACCACCCCTGATTCACAGGACACCGAAGACTCTGCATGTCAATCAGCAGCAAGGAAACTGATCCAGAAATACAGGATCTTGTCAATTCAGTCTGCTGAAATCTGAGGCAGATGCTGCGTTAGAGACCTGAGACTGCTCCCAACCCCAGACTCATGCAGGCATAAGACCAATGACGGAAAGTCAACTTGTAAAGGGGATTTCCTCCTGTAAGTATCTGTACTGGTGGATCAAATGACTCCAAATACCACTATGTTGGGCTAGCCGCCTCAGCTCTGAAACACCCTTACCTGATGCTCACAATAGCAGTCTCACTAGAGATTTATCATTTACATTTATCTACCTGTATCATTTATTTCTCCAACAAATCTCCTTTATGATGCAGTCTCATCAATGATTACATTAATTTTATTCATGTATGTTTAGTGGTAAATGCATGCAGTTTTCTTTTCATATTGGATTTTAAGAGCATAACTGTAAAATGTGAAGAAACATGCATCCACAGTATGTTCAAGTATACAAAAAACCTTTTAAAAGCTGTAGATTGTAAACATGACATAGGTGAGTGGGTGAACATATTCAGCATTTTAACAGAGTGAAGATACTCATCAACCAACATTAATTCAGAAAACCTCAGAAAATGAGTTAGTATCAAATACTGTAAATTAAACAGGGTACAGCCACCTGAGCAGTGAATGGTCCATTATCAAAACAAAAGGCGTACCCAGAAGATTATATCTGAGGGCCTGTACCACCCATTTGATAACAAGGGCCTCCTTTTCAACACCTGCATAGTTGAATTCCTGTGGAAAGAGCTTGCAGCTCATTTATAGAACAGGATGTTCATCTGTGTCCTATGACAGAAACACCCCAGTTCAGTCTCTGAGGCATCAGTCTGCACTAGGAAGGGGCGGTCAAAGTCAGGGCTGAACAGGACCAGCTCCCGACCTAGGCGGTCTTTGAGGGCTTGGCATGCCTTTTTGCATTTGTCTGTTCACTGTATTCATTGTGGGTTATTCTTGGATAGGAGTGCCAGGAGAGAAGCTGTGATATATACAAGCTGTGGGATGAAGTGGTGGTAGTACCTGACCAAGCCCCAAAACTGCCACACATTCCACTTTGTGGTGGAAACAGAATACTGTTGGATCACATGAACCTTTTCCACAAGTGGGTGCAAAAGGCTGCATTTCTAGTCATACCCCATGCAAGCGGTTTCTTGCCAAGCAACTCAGCACTTCTCTGGGTGGTTGTGAGACCTGTATCTCAGAGCATCTGCAAGGATCCAGCTACTTGGAACAGATGGTCTTCCCAGTGTTTACTGTAGATGATGATGTCGTCTGAGTTGGCAGTGACATAGTCAGGTGGGGGGCTCAGGAGGTGGCATCCGAACAGCCCTGAGGGACTGATCAATGCTGTCTTCTTCAGGATAATGGATCCAAGGGGATTTGCCAGTACCGATTCATGAGTGGCGGTTCCAAGGCAGTCCAGAAGTTCTTCAGTCTGGGGCATTGGATAAACATCACATTTAGAAATTGCATTCACCTTCCAGAAATTAATGCAAAACCAGGTGCTCCTGGGCTATGCTACTCATTCTGTGATTGCTCAGCGGTGCCCAAATCCAGCATCATCTGGACCTCACTCTCCACAACCTCCCCCATTTGTCATGGGAGGAACCAGTTAGCCTCCCAACCTATCTGGCTGGAGTTGTCTGGATGGTGGGGCAAGCAGCTGTGGTTTGGCTAGGAATGGCTTGAAGGTTTTTGGGAAGGCCTTCTTTGACTGGTCTTCTGATAATGCGTCACCCATTTGTGGGCACTTGGTGATGGCCAAGTCTGGTACGTGGGGCCCTAGAATAGGCTCAGGAAGGTATGGAATGATTATCAGTCCCTCACAGGCATGCCAAGGCTTCAGGGGGTTCACATGGTACATCTGATTCTTTTTCTGGTCAGGCTGGTGTACCCCATAGGTGAAGGAGTCCCACAAAGTGGATGACTTCATACGGCCCTTGCCAGCAAGTGAGGAATTTTGATTCCTCTGAGGGGAGGAGGAGGAAGAAGAGGAGGAGGAGTACTAGGTCACCAGGCTTGAAGGTGCAATCTTGCGTCCCTGATAGTAGGGATTCCTGGGACTCTTGTGCCACCTGGAGATTCTCCCAAGCAAGGTTCCCAGGTTGTGTGAGCCTCTCCTCCAACTGCAGCATGTACTGAATCAGCCCCCGAGACTCAGAAGCTGTGTTCCCAGATCTCCCTCACCAGGTCCAGTATCCCTCGGAGCTGCAGAACATATAAGGGTTTGAAGGGCAAGAACTGGATGGACACCTGTGAGACTTCCCAGACAGGCAAAGAATGGTTGGGAGCAGTTGGCCCCACTGGTATAATTCAGACTGGCAGAGCTTTCTTAGCATGGCCTTCAAGGTCCTATTAATGCATTCGACCACCCTGTTGGTTTGGGTGTGGTACACTGAGGTCTGTAGCTTCCAGATGCCCATCAGGCCACACACCAGCTGCAGCAGCTGCAAGTGAAGTTTGTGCACGGGTCTGTAAGGAGTTCTTGAGGCAGCCCCGTGCAGGCAAAGATTTTCACTAGTTTGGCAGTGATGGTGTGGGTGTTGGTATTCCCCAGGACAGGGGTCTGTAACCAGCATAGAGAAGAGCCATCTTTTTTTCAAACTCAGTTACAAAAATCAATATTTCAAGAGCCGCAATGCATGTGAATATGTGACAGTCCTTAATAAATAAATATCAAACCATATTTTATGTAATTCTTATTTGAAGAACAGTGCACACACAAATATTTGTTTGAGTTAGAAAATTTTAGCTATTTTCATCCCTGGATTGAAGAACAAATGAGGGAAAGGAAAATGCTTTACCTGGGGATAGGCTTTTAAGCAGGAAGGAGCAATGTTTGCATCAACAATCCTTCCCCATCTCCAGGCTTTACCTCTGTCAGCCCCTCAAACCTGGCCCCCACCCCCAAGCTTTACCCCCCGCATCCTGCAAACTCTTCCCTCAACTCCACAGACTTAACCTCTCTCAGCCCCAAACCCACGCCCCCATCACAAGTTTCATAGAATCATAGAACACTAGAACTGTAAGGGACCTTCAGAGATCTTCAAGTCCAGTCCCAGGACCAAGCATTATCTAAGCCATGTCTATCTAACCTGCTCTTAAATATCTCCAGTGATGGAGATTCCACAACCTCCCTAGACAAGTTATTCCAGTGTTTAACCACCCTGACACTTAGGAAGCTTTTCCTGATGTCCAACCTAAGTCTCCCCTGCTGCAGTTTAAGCCCATTGCTCATATCTTCTGAGGCCAAGGAGAACTATTTTTCTCCCTCGTGATTGTAACCATCTTTTAGGTACTTGAAAACCACTCTCATGTCCCCTCTAAGTCTTCTCTTTTCTAAACTAAACCACCCCAATTCTTTCAGTCTTCCCTCATAGCTCATATTCTCTAGACCTTTAATCATTCTTGTTGCTCTTCTCTAGACCTTTTCCAATTTCTCCACATCTTTCTTGAAATGTGGGGCTCAGAACTAGACACAATACTCCATTTAAGGCCTAATCAGTGCTGAGTAGAGCAGAAGAATGATTTCTAATGCCTTGCCCTCAACACTCATGTTAATGCATTCCAGAAACATGTTGTTTTTTTGCAACAGCATTAAACTGTTGACTCATATTTAGCTTGTGGTTCACTATGACTCCCAAATCCCTTTCCACAGTACTCCTTCCTAAACAATCTTTTCCAGTTCTGTACATATGAAGCTGATTGTACTTATTTGTACTTATTCAACTTCATCCTGTGTTCCACTGACCATTTCTCCAGTTTGTCCAGATCATTTTGAATTATGACCCTATCCTTCAAAGCAGTTGCAACCCCTCCCAGCTTGGTATCATCTGCAAACTTAATAAGCATACTTTTTAGGTCAATATCTAAACAATTGATGAAGATCTTGACTAGAACCACTCCCAAAACAGACCCCTGCAGAATGCCACTTGTTAGCTGTGTCTACACGTGCACGCTACTTCGAAGTAGCGGCACTAACTTCGACGTTAGGCGGCGAGACGTCGAAGTCGCTAACCTCATGAGGGGATCGGAATAGCGTCCTACTTCGACGTTCAACGTTGAAGTAGGGACCGTGTAGATGATCCACGTCCCGCAACGTTGAAATTGTGGGGTCCTCCATGGCAGCCATCAGCTGGGGGGTTGAGAGACGCTGTCTCTCCAGCCCGTGCGGGGCTCAATGGTCACCGTGTGCAGCAGCCTTTAGCCCAGGGCTTCTGGCTGCTGCTGCTGCAGCAGGGGATTCATGCTGCATGCACAGGGTCTGCAACTCGTTGTCGGCTCTGTGTATCTTGTGCTGTTTAGTGCAAGTGTGTCTGGGAGGGGCCCTTTAAGGGACCGGCTGGCTGTTGAGTCCGCCCTGTGACCCTGTCTGCAGCTGTGCCTGGCACCCTTATTTCGATGTGTGCTACTGTGGCGTGTAGACGTTCCCTCGCTGCGCCTATTTCGATGTGGTGCTGTGCAACGTCGATGTTGAACATTGACTTTGCCAGCCCTGGAGGACGTGTAGACGTTATTCATCGAAATAGCCTATTTCGATGTCGCCACATCGAAATAGGCTACTTTGATGTAGGCTTCACGTCTAGACGTAGCCAGTAAGTGCAGCATACCATGGACGGAGTAAGCAGGAACATTGGTGAAGAGCATGGTTTCATGCAAATTACCACATTAACATAAATAGGAGAGGTGGAAAAGAAAAGTTACACAGCAGCTGAATTTTACCCTGAACAGAATATCTCCTCATAGTTCTTCCATAGCAAAAGGAAACCATAAGACAACAGAATTGCTGCTCTAGGGCTAGGGTAAATACAGGTGAAAGGTATTACTAAATACATTGTAACTCCTCCCAACACAGCTCTGACTAGGTATTTTTGTGCCCAGGGCAAAATATTATTTATGTGCCCCTTCTCCTCCAAATTAAAAAAATGTCTCTAGTGATTATTATTACATGCCCCCAGATTCCCGAGAGTTCTAGTAGCCTCCTTCCAGCCCCCCACTACCCCATGGCTCCCTTCTTCCCCCATATCAGTGGTCCTCCCTCAAGCCTCCTTCCACATCCCTGGCCCCCACTCCTATCCCATAGTCTGGGGAGTTGCCAGTGTCTCTCACCATCCCACTCCCTTACCCAAACCTGTGGGTCTCCCCTCCCCAGCCCGGCTGTGCTGCTGCCCTATTCTCCCTCCAGCCTCTCACAGCCCCTCCCTCATGCTCCTCTGCTTCCTTTTATCCCCCGACTCAGAATTTCCCCATCATAGCTCTGTTCCCCTAAACCCCAGAATTTGCCTTCCGCCCCAGATTCCTGTGAGTTCCATCAGCCTCCCTCCAGCCTCTGACAGCCCCATGGCCCGTTCCCATCCCCTGCATCCCTGGTCCCCCTTCCTGCCCAATTCCTCATCCCTGCTCCCCCTCCCCACACTGCCCTCTGGCTCTCTGCCACATATGTAGCCTGCATCTACCCAGCCCAACCCTTTGCCCATGGCTCTCCCTTCCTCACCTGCAGGCTGTAGCTCTGGAGCTGAGGCAAGTAGAGTCCGGAGCTGACCTGGGCTGGCTTCAGCCCCTAGCTGGGCACAGCAGGGCACTGGGGAAGGACTGCACTGTCTGAACACATCCCACAGAGAGCAGCCATGGATCGGCCCATGCTCCCAATCTATATGGAGGCAGCAGCAGCATGGGACATGGAAGCCCAGCCACATGTGTGTTGAGTAGCCCAGCCCCCACCCACTCCTGGAGCAGGGGGCAGAGCCCTGCAGCATGAGAGAGGTGATTAACTCGTTAGCTCCTGAAAGCTGTCTGTCCAGGGTGGGGGCAGCAGAGACAAAGGAGGAAAAAGTCTTGCAACTTACCAAAGTTGTGCCCCTGAGTATGTTGTGCCCAGGGTGAATACCCCATTTCCCCCACCCTTGCTACAGTGCTGGCTCACAAATGATCCTCAAAATGTTGATTGCTGATACAGGTTGAACCGCTCTCATCCAGCGACCTCGGGATCTGACTGGTGCCAGACGACGGGAAGTCAATATTGTCTAGCAGCATTACCAATGCTTCCACTGCTTCCTGGGTTCTTAGACGACATTACAGCTAAGTAACAGCACAGAGTCAGGACTGGTGGCCATACACAAACTTTATGGGACCACAGGAAACTTGGCCAATCCCATGATAAGCAGTCATCTGGCTAACTAAAAAATCACACCAGATTACAGAGTTTGCCAGGTGAGAGGATTCTGGATTAGAGAGGTTCAACCTGTGTAACATAAAATTCACAGGATAATGAAGATTCACAAGTTTCTTGTGGTTTGAGAATACTGTGTCCAAAAATAAAACATTCCCTGCCCCAGAGAGCATACAATATAGGAAGCAGATCCTGAAACGTGTGGATGTGTCTAGCTTAACTCCTTTAAAGAGTCCCTAAGTTAAAGATATGCATGTGAATGGGTGTTCACAGGATCAGGCTTTTAAAAATTATTCTCCCATTTTTCCTTCTATTTCCCTCAGACTAGAAAGGGGTAAAATATCCAGAAGTCTAAAGGAAGAGAGAGAACAGATGGGAAGTTGTCTTTAATACTCCCAAGAAGCTGACACCTCCGGTAGAGAGGTGTGAATGCAGAGATATTTTTAACACGTCAGACTTTTTCATTTCATGCCTGCCTGGCACTTACCAGGCATTATTATTTGCCTTGTAATATCTTATGCAAGTTATTTTTTGGTATCTAGTTAATAAAGAAAAAAAATGTCAGTGAAAGGTATAAATTAAAAGTGATAATGAATTGTAACATGTTCCTTTTGAAACAAGACCCAGATCAAGAACTGGAAAGAGTCCTGTTAATATACAAAAATAAAGCCTCCAAGATATGTGGCATCATATCTTAAATGCACGAGACTTTTTTTCTTAAAACAATATATCTAAACACAAGCTGTGTGGATTTTTCACCCCCAAAATGAGCTGTTTTGTATAGAATTGTTACCTTAAGGAAAGAGGTAACAACAAATTCTGGACTTCTGAATGGGACAAAAAAAATCTCAACTCTGATAATCTTTAAAATTCCAGCAAAAAGTCATGATTCCCTCGAAAAATCAAGTGGCTCAAATTACTGGAACAGCGTGGTGAAATATATTTTGTATTTGCAAATACAAAACAAAGAAAACCAAAGTTCCTTGTCACATCAAACCCAGATTACCTACCATGCTATTGCTCATAACAAGATAACAAGGACCAGGTTCTCAGAACCTGGCATGATACTAAAAGAAAGTGCAGGATAGTGGATTTAGGTCACCATTACAACTTCTCAGTCCTGACTCTGCCAGCTATCAATCCAGTCCTGAGGTGCAAGTTGAAACAGACCTGAGACAGCTCTAAATTGCACTTTGCTGATGAGTCCTCAGTTGGTCATTACTGCAACTGCAGATTTACAGAGCAGATTACTCTAGCCTCATATATATGCTGGGGATTGTGGTATTGCAGAACTGACTATATCAACTTCTCACCACTAGGGATTCCTCCCATTCCAGTTGAATCCCCATCAAGGGATTTCCATGTCCTTGATCACTCCCTCTGGAATCAGGTTACTCTGTCCTTGTGGCTTGGGCCTCCAGCCAGATCACTACACTTTTCCCCTTTTCAGGCTCTCTTTCCACCATCACTTCACTGGTGTTGATGCTTCTTACATGGCTAGGATCCCTGCACTTATATTCTCTCCCCACTTCTCTGTGCCCAGAGAATGACTGACTATGCCCTTGAAGCCCCTTTCTGCTGCACACTTCCTGGCTTTATGCCTTATCCAGCTTGACTTTGTCAGGTATTAGTAATTTTCAATCAAGTCTGACACCCTACCGCCATGTGCTGCTGAGCTGGACACTCTAGTTCCACTCCAACTCTATGCTTTGCCTGGGGAACAGCCCTCCAGCAGAGGAACACAGACACAGATAACAGCTCAGCTCCGGGAGGGCTCAGTTACAAGGACATGACGGCACCCAGGAGCACAGCCTCAATGGGACCAAAATCCCAAATAAATCCATTTTACTATCTATAAAATTTTTACACCGAGACAGCTCAAGTTCACTCCCTTTATCAAAGGAAGACAGATATGCTCAGTTATTGCCAGGTAACGATTACTTATATTGGGCTTGATAATAAACAAAAAAAGTGAGAGTTAAGAAGTTGTAAGTGATGACAGCCAGATCAAGGTAAGTAACTAAATTAAAACAAACAAAAACTTACTAGCTAAGCCTAATACAATACGAAAAAATTGCACATAATCTAATTTCTCACCATAGTCCTTATTTCAGGTAAAGTTCTTCAGGCCAAAGCTGATCTTTTTTCTGACCTGAGCCCACCTACTTCTTCCCCACACTCCAACTTGATAGAGGTGATTTCAAAAGCCCATTTTTCCCATTTGGCTTTGGGAAGCAGGGGCTTTTGAAATCAGAAGGTCATTTTGAAAGGCCCCCAGCTACACAGGTTTTCGAAACTGGCACTTTTGAAGCATGCTCAGCCACCATTATGCTAATGAGGTGCTGCATATTCATGGCAGTGCCTCATTAGCATCTGCCAAAGTGGCTCATTAACATGCCCCCTCTGAAAGGAGGGGATAGTGTGGCTATAGCCCTGGTGAAATATCCTGCCTACACCTCCTGCTCTGTAACTTAAGACCAGTGCTCATTGTCCTACCATCCATCAATACTGAGAACAGCTTCTCTCCATCCTCTTTAGAGCCCTTCCCCACCACTTCAGGAAGTTAAAGGCTGCTATCAAATCACCCCTTACTCTTCTCGTCTGTATACTAAATGACCCCAAATCCCTCAGTCTCGCCTTGTATATCATGTAGTCCTTTTCCTTTTACGTAAAGTACACCCCCATAAGATTCTACACTGCTAAATAAGGTTTCTTAGGTAGTACTTCAGTTTACCTTATGGACCAGATTTTGATATTCAAAATTCAGCTCAAACACGACAGCATGAACATTTTAAAGTAGTAACAGAGAGGTAGCCATGTTAGTCTGTACTCCAACAAAATAAAGCAGCAGAAATGTAGCACTTTAAAAGACTAACAAAATTATTTATTCGGTGATGAGCTTTCATGGGACAGGCCCACTTCTTCAGACCAATTTCATTTCCAGTACAGACTGACATATATAAGTACAGAGGACCAAAAAGAAAAAAAAAATTGAAATAAAAACTGATAAATCAAATAGGATAGAAGGAGAGGGATGAGAGGTGGGGGGATGTTAGTTGTCCTGTCTGAGATAATTATGAACATCAAAGGAAGGGAAGCAGTCCTTGTAATGTGTGAGGTAGTTGATGTCTCTGTTCACACCACGTGATCATACCACTGAGATCAGCTGGACTACTTAAGTGCTAAAAGTAAAGTGGATGCATAACTTCTGTTATGTGCACACTTTTTATGTTTTATTATTGCACTGTGAAGTGACACATTCTAGCTACAATATTTACTGACATTTTTGTATCTTCAGAATTGATCACCTTGCAATTCCATTAATCTCCGGCTGGAGTTACGTAAAATAGACTGCATGTCAAAACTCTCTCTACTAGCTAATGCAGTTATACAACAGCATCACATGACGCTACATAAGTGAAATGTGGAAAATCTCTGGAATCTCTCTTACAGGTCTTTCCTACTGCTTGTTTCCATTGCCACATAAATATTTACCTTAAAATAACTGAATGCAAATGTATTTCTTTATGGACCATTTTTATGGAAGATTAAATTACAATATTTTTAACAATTTAATATTAAGTACAAGTTCAGCTAAAACAGTCTTTTTACATTTGGTCAGCTTTCCTGGACACCCATGTCCCTTAAAAATAGAGACTATGAGGACACATGCTAAATTATTAACTACTGCTTATGGTGTTCTGTAAAACTCATTGACAGAATGGTTTGTAATATGAAAAGGCCCTAGAAAATGACTAAAATTCTCCCATTACAATACCTTGCTGTCATTCACTAGAAATACAATTTTCTCCACGTAAGTATGCTTAGGCCATGGTTTTCCAATTACATCTCTTCAGGCAGTACCTGCGGCCAGAGCCTAACCGACCTCAGAGAAGCTCCACACAGTCACAAGAGTCCAGCCATTTGGCTGTAATTGAAGGATGGACCTTATCTTGTTCACAATTTAGCAAACAGTCCCGAAAAACACTGTCATGTATTTAAATCAATGCTCAAAGCCAGGCATATGCTAAAGTGTTTGCAGGATTGGGGCCTTAGATCTTGTTTTAATTAAAGTTCATAATACGCACCTGACATTTCAGGAGAATACTGGAAATTACTTCCTTTTCTTGATACTATCATGCATACATTTCAACAGTGGCCTAAAACAAACAATGTTTGACATCACAAACAACATGGATGAAATTTTTTAGCGTGAGAAAGAAATTGAGCAACACTAGTTTTATTGAAGAAACAAAACATTTACAACTTTGCAATTAATAGAGAAGAGAACATAATGTAGATTTATTGGCATGCAAAAGAGAATGCAATCATTTATTAGAATAATTCAAAACTCCCCTCAAAAGATAAGGCTGCTCTTATTTAATGAAAGAATACCATCATGTGCCTAATATTTTACAGCCTGCTATGCATAACCTGAAAACAAGCAGGAAGTTTCACGGTGGAAATCTGACCTGATGTTGAATGATGGAAGTAATGCCACAACAGAAACAGCCATCTTCCTAGACCAAACACAAAAGAGTATACTTATGCACCAATTATGGAAAGAGAACCCTATCGCACCTGTGTGGAACCCTCTGATTTAGACTTTTGGTTTTACCTTATTAAAATATTTAACATTTTTATTTTATTCTATAAAGACATATAACCAATTTAAGGAAATTATAATGTATAAACTCTGGAGCTGTTATTCCAGGCAAATATATTTTATTTAGCAACACATGTCTCCTGAAAAGATTATTGAAGCTAGTAGAGATTTGGATTACATTGTTTAAAATAAAAAGGGGGGATAGCTAAGCGTATTCAAGTGATCACCTCATGTGACAGCAGGACACCATGGCTGTGGCAGTGGAGCACCTGGTGTCCTGCATGGATTGAGCTACCGGCCATGTCCCCCTTCCAGTCTCCATAGGAGCTACTGGTTCCCCAGAACATAGGGTGACAGGATCTAATAGGCAGCTACAGCCTCCCAGCTCCTGTGTCCTCCTCCACCTCCAGCTTCCTGGCACTCCTTCTCTCACTTGTTGTTTGTCACACAAACTTTGTCTTGTTCCAGAAAGCATTCTTTATTCTTTGTTATGAAGGTGAGGGAGGATTGTGGGCAGGGAGGGCAGGGGAAAGATAGTGGGGAAAGATGAATGGCACACACAGGAAAGCAGGGGCCGCTTACGGAGAGACATGAAGAAGACTCTCAGAAAACTGTCCTT
Source organism: Carettochelys insculpta (assembly GCF_033958435.1). Lineage (NCBI taxonomy): Eukaryota > Metazoa > Chordata > Testudines > Carettochelyidae > Carettochelys > Carettochelys insculpta. The sequence goes on from NC_134149.1 coordinate 32,138,094, forward strand.
CAAGGTCTCTCTGATTAGTACAGACCCTGAATGTGCTCTGTGTATGGTACCAGGGTCCGGATGCTCCTAGACCCTGGCCAGACATTCTGTTTCAGCCCCCCATGCTGGTGTGAAAGCCCAACCCCCCTTTACTGTAATATAAGTTGTGGAGCACAACAAGCTGCCATCACAAAGGGAATGTTGTGCTCATTGAGATCCAGGTGGGTGAGGAGACACCAGAACCTCCCCTTGAGATGATCAACCACACATTGCAGCACCTGGTCAGCCTGACATTGAAGTGCTCCTTGCCAGGAACCAGGCTGCCCATGTAGGGTTTCATGAGGTAGGGAAGGAAAGGGACAATAGGCATGTTCACATCACTGACTCTGATGGTGCAGTCAGGGAAGAATGTGCCATCATGAATCTTCAAGAAGAAGCAGAAGTTCTCGAAGATGCAGGCTTTGTATGCCTTTCTTTGCTATCCCACACTGACACCCATGAAGTGGCCCTTGTGGTCCATGAGGGCCTACATCACCATGAAGAAGTAGCCTTTGTGGCTGACATAGTCCATGACCTGGTGGACTGGGGCAAGGATGGGAATGTGCATGCCATCTAGGGGTCCCTGCAGTTGGGGAAGCCCATGGCCGCAAAGCCATCCATGATGGCATCCACATTTCCCAGGGTGATGACAGTGTGCAGCAGCACCTGGTTGATGGCATGGATGACCTGCAGGAGCACAACTCTGATGGTGGATTTTCTCACAGCAAACTGGTCCCCAATAGAGTGGTAGCTGTTCAGCGTGGTGAACTTTCACACAGATATAGTCATGTACTTCTGCACAGAGATAACACGTCTCATGCTGGTGTCCTGTCACCTGAAGGCAGGGGTAAGTCACTCACAAAGCTCCTGGAAGATGGTCTTCATCATTCAAAAGTTCCACAGCCATTGCTGATTATCCCATCCCTGCAGGATGACACGGTCCAACCAGTTGCGATAAAAAAAGCTGTTGGACTCCAGAGGACACTAAGTATAGCACTGATGTTTTAATAGGAAACTAATGCACACAGAAAGGTTTACTGTTTTAACAACATCACAAAAATAAAGCAACTTAACTGACTAGTTATTTCTTGAAACATCCCATAATGCTTAAAGTGTGGAGGACAAAAGAGTTTGCCATTGTTAAACTAAGACATTTAGGTCATGTCTACACTGCCTGGGTCGTCAGCTCTGCTGCCGGCGGGGATATGCTAAGCAGGTTTCTAGAAATTGCAAATGGTTTTCCATTTGCATCCTTATTGACTAATTAGCATAGCCAGGGGAGATTTTGCTTTCAGCAGGAGGGGTCTGCCAGCAGGAAAGAGGCTGTGTAGACTTGCCTCCGCCTACTAAACACCTCTCTGTCACCAGTCCCTTACGCCTGAATTCAGGGAGGTTAAGCTGGCACAGTCACGTCTACACAGCCTCTTTCCTGCCAGCAGACCCATCTGCTGAGAGGGGAATCTTGTGCGGCTGTTCTAATTAGCTGCATGAGTACACAAATGGGAAGCCATTTGCAATTGTTAGAAACCTGTTTAGTATGGCTCTGGTGGCAGCAGAGCTGACGACCTGGACAGTGTAGATGTGGCCTACTGCAATTTAAAAGGACAAACTCAAATTTATGAGAAAAAGTGAGTCTAGATGGTAATGTGTTGTGAAAGTACATTGGCTGGAGGCCAATATATTTGACCTAGAGTAAATTCATAACAGTAGAATTTGTGAGGGACAATAGACAAAATCATCCAACAGGGAAAGAAATTCACTTCCAGCTTGTTAGAATACTGTAACCCTCCTCTAAAAAAACTACAAACAAGGGAGAAGCAGAACATATTACTCCAAATTTATGGAATAATGCAAGTCCCAAGAACAGCCTGTTATATTTTGTTTCCTTTTAACACAATATGGCAACAGTCAAGCTGTCAAAGCATCTCCTGTATTTTTACTGTAAAAATCATGAAATACACTGAAATTATTGCATTAAAGGGTGTCCTCCTTTAATCCTTTCCCAAACAATATTATGTTTGTACGACAACAGAGTGATATGGGGTGTTGCTCTAAATTCTGTTCTGAACATACCAGCTATGTTGTTGGTATTTGCCACAGAAAAGCCTTGCTGTTTTAAAAGTCAGTTATCTTGTGAAGCAGGCAGTTAGCTGATTCACACAGACAAAACAGCTTCGCAATTTACTTTTTGTTACAGAATTCTCCTCTTTCTAGGGGATGGAAAGAGGCAGTACCAAAGAGAGGTAAAGGACTAAACAGAGGACTATGATTCCAGTTCTGAATGGCAACTTATAAAAGTTGGTTTAATTTCACATTGTAATGAAAATAGAACGATTTGAACATTTTGTGAAAACAAGGTGTGATAGTAGCATTTTTGCACCAAAACCTGAAGATATAACCATGGTACCACTGGCCTGCAATGTGAGAGACCCAGAGTGAGATGAGATGAAAAATGGTGCTGTGAATCAGGCAGAGAAGGGTGATGAAGCTGGGCCTTCTAAATCAATGCCCTAAATGAAAGAGTCATTGTGTCTCCCTAACCTTTCAGATAGAAGCTCTGTTGACACTGCCTACAGTTTTGAAGAAACAGAATATTTACGCAAAACTTCCTTTTGTCAAAAGCATTCTGACCAGCTGTAATTGCTACATAGTTGCTTTTCTAGTTCCTGGCCCTAGTACTACTTGTTCAAAACCAGGACAAGGGGCAACTATGCCTTGCATGAATTCCTGTTAGTGCTGAATATAATGCGGAAGGAGATGAGGTAGAGGACACAGCACTATCGCTCCTTAAATTCATGTTCTCGTGACTGGTACCAGTGAGACACTGGAAATTTGAAGTCAAGAGTTTTCTTCATCATATCACCTATGCCTCAGAAGTACAATCTCAAAGTGTTGATGACTACATAGCACCTTCATTAGAACAATATATTAGAATTCGTTGGAACAAAACCAAAGGTAGCCAAACAAAGTGCTTTGTGACAAGAGACAAAGGTGAATTTCAGATGGTAGTTGAGCTTCAGCAAACATCCTGAACAAAGAATTGTCTCTGCTACAAAAACAAAGCTTATGAAATGAAATATAACTATATAAAACAAAGGTAAATCTATAAAACAAAGCTACAAGACATTCTCATACAAATGTTAAACACTACATCTTAGTCGCATTATTTCTCACAGAAATTCACTCTCCCTTATCATAATGAGATACTATATAGCTCAAAGGTTATACAGGCAATGACTGTTACAAACCTTACAGAAAGTTACAGGACTTAACAGCAATGACTGAAAGTTATGTAACTTACTTCTGCATTGTACTGGACTGAACAGTTTTATACAACAGCAACAACCCCTAATTTATAGGGACTGGCACGCAGAATTCCCTTTTCATCTGGCCTGTTCTTGGGGCACTTACCTTTTCCCATGAAGTAAGTCCTGACCTTTGGGGCAAAATCTTTGTATGTGGCACATCTTTACACAGTAAAAGCAGTTCATCCTTGCCCTTCCTCCCTTGTTCTTGCCAGAAGCAGCCCTCCTTAAAACACCCTAACTGACAAATTCAAAGCATTTCCATGGCTGGGCTTCAGGCCTCTCACACTGTAGTGTGTTAATATGTGAATTGCTAGATACTGACACAAATACGCTCCCTCTGAGGGGTGCCTGTTTTTTTGAAAGTTCAAACATTGTAACCCTAATAATATGATCCATCTCAGAACACATTCCAGAACCTCTATGTCTAGAGCTTTGAGCTACATATTTTTCCCCCACATTTCATTACGCTCATCTCTCACTACACCAGCACAATTGGCTCCTAACTTTTGGCTCATAAGTGAAAACTCATAAGAGGGACACTAAATTCCTACTAAAATGTGTGTAAAAGTCTTCAATTGGTTCCAAGTGCCCAGAGTGGCAGCAGGTGGTGCTGCTTTTGAAAGGTAAGTGAGCCTGGGCTTGGGGGGAGTGTTAAAGGCTGGGGGTAGTTTGGGGACATCAGTGAGAGGGAGAATTAAAACATGGTGGCGGGTTGGGTCCATGGGCGGGTGCATAGTTAGGCTGCAGTGGTTGAGGTGCATCGGGCCGGTGGTGGGGTTTAAGTTTGGGCAGTTCCAGTGTGCAGGGCCAGCGCGTGTGTGTGCGTGGGGGGGTTAAGTTGCTGTGGTTTGGGTGTGCAGGGCCAGCGGTGGGAGGGGTTAGGTTTCGGCAGTTGGGTGCGTGGGGGCGGTCAGGCTGTGGAGGGTTGGAGCCACGGGGAGCGGGGAGGCTTGTATTAGCGGGGGAGTTCACTTGTTGAGTGAACTAGGGGAGGTACATGTGTCCCTTGTTTAAACGAGTACTCATAAATAATACAGCAGCACACAGACAATGCAGGAAGTCTTTGGAGAATGTTGGTGATAACTTCTTGGTACAAGTGCTGAAGGAACCCACCAGGGGCCATGCACAACTTGACCTGCTGCTCACAAACGGGGAGAACTAGTAGGAGAAATAGAAGTGGGTGGAAACCTGGGTGACAGTGACCATGAGATCGTAGATTTCAAGAGCTGGACAAAAGGAAGAAGGGTGAGCAGTAACATACAGAACCTTGATTTCAAAAGATCAGACTTCAGCTCCCTGAGAGAAGTGGTGAGCAGGATCCCTTGGGAAACAAAGATGAAGGGGAAAAGAGTTCAAGAGAACTGGAAGTATTTTTAAGAAGTCTTACTGAAGGCACAAGAACAAACCATCCTGTTGCACAGTAAGGCTACGTCTACACGTGAAGCCTACATCGAAGTAGCCTATTTCGATGTGGCGACATCGAAATAGGCTATTTCGATGAATAACGTCTACACGTCCTCCAGGGCTGGCAACGTCGATGTTCAACATCGACGTTGCGCAGCACCACATCAAAATAGGCGCAGCAAGGGAACGTCTACACGCCACAGTAGCACACATCGAAATAAGGGTGCCAGGCACAGCTGCAGACAGGGTCACATGGCGGACTCAACAGCCAGCTACTCCCTTAAAGGGCCCCTCCCAGACACACTTGCACTAAACAGCACAAGATCCACAGAGCTGACAACGAGTTGCAGACCCTGTGCATGCAGCATGAATCCCCTGCTGCAGCAGCAGCAGCCAGAAGCCCTGGGCTAAGGGCTGCCGCCCACGGTGACCATAGAGCCCCGCACGGGCTGGAGAGACAGCGTCTCTCAACCCCCCAGCTGACGGCTGCCATGGAGGACCCCACAATTTCGACGTTGTGGGAGGCGGATCGTCTACACGGTCCCTACTTCGACGTTGAACGTCGAAGTAGGGCGTTATTCCGATCCCCTCATGAGGTTAGCAACTTCGACGTCTCGCCGCCTAACGTCGAAGTTAACTTCGAAATAGTGCCCGACGCGTGTAGCCACGACGGGCGCTATTTCGAAGTTAGTGCCGCTACTTCGAAGTAGCATGCACGTGTAGACACAGCTTAAGAAATGCAAACATGGTAGGCAACCAGCTTGGCTTAACAGGGAAACCCTTTGTCATCTTAAACTCAAAAAGAACATGTACAAGAAATGGAAATGAGGACAGTTGACTAAGGAGGAGTATAAATATACTGCTGGAGAATGCCTGGGAGTAATCAGGAAAGCAAAAGCATAATTGGAACAGCAGCTGGCAAGGCATGTGAAGAGTAACAAGAAGGGTTTCTACAGGCATGTTAACAACAAATAGGTTATCAGAGAAGGTGTGGGCTGTTACTGGATGACAGAGGTAACCTAAGGACAGATGATGTAAGAAAAGCTGAAGTACTCAATGCTTTTTTTGTCCTCAGTCTTCACGGACAAAGTCAGCTTCCACTTGACGGTTCTAGATAATGCAGTATGGGAAGGTGGAGGACAGCCATCTGCGGGGAAGGAACAAGTTCTGAGCTATCTAGAAAAACTAGACATACACAAATCCATGGGTCTGGTTTTAGTGCACCCAAAGTTACTGAGGGAATTGGCAGAGGTCATTGCTGAACCTTTGGCCTTTAGCTTTGAAGACTCTTGGAGATCAGGAGAGATCCTGGATGACTGGAAAAAAGGCAATGTAGTGCCCATCTTTAAAAAAGGAAACAACAACAATCCAGGGAACTATAGACCTGTCAGCCTTACCTCAATCCCTGGAAAAATAATGGAGGGATTCCTCAAGTAATCCATTTTGGAGCACTTGGAAGAGGGGAAAGTGATGAAAAGTAGCAAACATGGATTAACCGGGGCAAGTCCTGCCTGACCAAACTGATTAGCTTCTATGGTGAGCTAACAGGCTCTGTGGACATGGGGAAGTCAGTGAATGTGATATATCTTAACTTCAGCAAAGCTTTTGAAACAGTCTCCTACAACATTCTTGCCCATAAGTTAAGGAAATATGGATTGGATCCTTGGACTATAAGATGGATAGAAAGCTGGCTTGATGGTCAGGCCCAACGGGTAGTGATCAATGGCTCAATATCTGGATGGCAGTCGGTTTCAAGCAGAGTGCTGCAAGGCTCAGTTCTGGGGCCAGTGTTGTTCACCATCTTTATTAATGACCTGGATGAGGGACTGGATTGCACCCTCAGCAAGTTGGCAGATGACACAAAACTAGGGGGACAGAGAGGGCAGAGAGGGTAAATAGAGAAGGTAGAGAGAGAAACCAGAGGGACCTGGATAAATTGGAGGACTGGGTCAAAAGAAATCTGATGCCGTTCAACAAGGAGAAGTGTAGAGTCCTGCACCTGGGACAGGAGAATCCCAAGCATTGGTATAGCCTGGGGACCGACTGGCTCAGCAGCAGTACGATGGAAAGGGACCTAGGGGTTATGGTGGATGAAAGGCTAGATATGAGTCAACAATGTGCCCTTGTAGCCAAGAAGGCTAACAGCATACTAGGGTGCATTAGGAGCAGCATTTCAAGCAGATCTAGAGAAGTAGTTGTTCCCCTATATTCGACACTGGTGAGGCTGGAATATTGTGTCCAGTTTGGGGACCCCAGTATAAAAAGGATGTGCTGAAGCAGGTTCAGCAGAGGGCAACAAAAATGATTAAAGGCCTGGAACACAAGACCTATGAGGATAGGGTTAGGGATTTGGGCTTGTTTAGTTTACAGAAGAGAAGACTGAGGGATGATTTAATAGCAGCCCTCAACTTCCTGAAGGGGAGTGCTAAAGAGGAGGGTGAGAAACTGTTCTCAGTGGTGTCAGATGGCAGAACAAGGAGTAATGGTCTGAAGTTGAAGAGGGAGAGGTGTAGGTTAGATATTAGGCCAAACTACTTCACCAGGAGGGTGGTGAAGCATTGGAATGCATTGCCTAGAGAGGTGGTGGATTCTCCATCCCTCGAGGTTTTTAAGTCCCGGCTTGACAAGGTCCTGGCTGGGATGACTTCGTCGGGGTTGATCCTGCTTGAAGCATGGGGTCTGGACTATGTGACCTCCCAAGATCCCTTCCAGCACTATGGTTCTATGATATAATGTACTCGTTTAAGAAGGGAAGAGTGTACTAGCAAATTTACTTGAGTTGCTTGAGTAATAATATTGTTGGTTGTTTGAATGAAAGAAAAACATACATGCTTTATTTAAATGATTGTATTTTGTAAGACCTGCACCCTCCACACTCCTAATCCCCTGCCCTGAGCCCCTCCTCACCCCAACCCCTACACACACATCTTCCTGTCCGGACTCCTACTGCCCTCCACACATACCCAAACCCCTGCCCTGAGCCACTCCTCAACCCCAACCACCTGTTGTTTCCCTTATCTGCCCCCTGCCCTCCACATACAAAGTGAGGAATGCAGCAAACTGCATCCCCCCGGCACAACCAAACCTTTACTTGCTTTAAGTTATGATAAGAGGAAGCATCATATTGCATTTGGTGGTTCTTGCTCTTACCATTTAAGATATCATGAGCAGTCTGACAGCTTCACAAACTTTCACAAATATGCAGTAGGTTAATAATTATTCATTCACAATGTATGGCAGCTTGTAAAAGCTTCAGAAATTCATTATTTAAAAACTGTACAAATCTAGGGATCATTTCATCCACCATTGCCATGCAGCCACCTTGGGGAATACTCTTTGAAGATGTGATATTATGCATTGTTATTATTATGCATGAGGGGAGAGGGCTGGACTCGATGGCCTCTCGAGGTTCCTTCCAGTCCTACTCTTCCATGATTCTATGATTGTGTTTTGAGTGACAGTGGAAGAAAGCTGCTCCATGGAAGATGAACATTAGAACTACCATAGAATTAAAGACTGTCCTTAGGCAAAGTCCTTATTCTGTCAAGGCAATTAAAGGTCATTTAATGAAAATCTATACTGATGAGTGCCAAGACTATATTCTCTCTGTATCAAGAGGTATTCCAGCTCACGCACACTAGTTCACCACTAGTGAATAATTCCACATGCAAATTCCAACCATCCTTGGATGGTTCAGTTTATCTGTTCTGTTTGCTGACAAAAGGATAGATAATTCATACTTCAGTCAGAAACTTCTAAAATTATTGATTATTTGTGGTTGGGTGATAGCAGTACATTTGGTGCTATGCAAAGGTTTTCATTTCTTACAATCTCACTAAAATGGGCAACAGAGAAGTTATTTACCTTACAGTAAGTGGAGTTCTTCAAGATGCTCTTCTTGATATGGACCCCACTACAACTCATGGTATATGCATCCCATTCCTATAAATTGGGAAGCTTTTAGTCAGCAGTGTCCATTGAGGCCAAGCATGATGGTAAACACCCTGCCATGCCCTCTTCCAAGGACATAAAGGGTGGAACAGCCATCCTGCCAATCAATCCCTTCACTACTACAGCTATCCAAATAAAAGATTTGGTATCAGTAGAGTAGAAGGGTAGGTCATTGAATCCATGTGGACAGATTCACCTTGGACAGCTCCAGCAACCTCGTTTCCTTCAACCCTTTGTCTACACAGATCCCACGGTAGGTTTTTATCTAGAAATTACCTCTCTCTTACTCATGTGAATTCCTCATCCCTCTTCACATGAACCTGAGGAAGATTTAAGAGAGCCTATCAACTCCTGTGGTCCTTAACCAAAAATATTCCTTATCAAGTAGCGCTGAGTCGCATCCATTATCATGTTGGGGTCACCAATGTAGTCAGGTGTCTCTACCAGAACGGTGCTCAGACAGCCAATCTGCTCCCTTTGATATTAATCACTTTGGTAGTGTGTGTGTGCTCTCTGGACAACAGTGTAGACTCTGCGGTTAGCCAACACTGCAGACCTCGAAGTGCTCCCAAGAACCACAGAACCAGAGGGAACCACAGAACCAGAGGGAAAAAACAAAGTACCTATACACACAAGCACCACCTTTCGAAATAAGGGGCCAGAAAAGCCCAGGGACAGGGTCACAGTGTGGACTAGCCCTTCTGGGGCAACAGCAAACCACTCGTTTAAAGGGCCCTTCCCAGACACACACAGCTTGCACCACACGAGGTCTTCAGAGTGCTAGCCACACTCTCACAGACCAAGTCAAAGCAAGCAGGGCTGCCACGTGCGTGTGCTGCTGCCTGTATGCTCTCAGCTTCCTGCCACAGGATATCTGGCTACGTGGTGCTTTAAGCGCTGCTGTGCATGGTGATCATAGAGCCCTGCAGGGGCTGGACAGCATATTTCAACCTCTCAGCTGATTGCCACCATGCAGGACCCCGCTATTTCGAAGTAGGGGGACATGGATCCTCTACACATGCCCTACTTCAATGTTTAACTTCGAAGTAGTGCGCTATGCCCATCTTCTGATGGGAATAGTGATTTTGACACCTTGCCACCTAGCATCGATTTCAACTTTGAAGTAGCGCATGGTATGTGCAGACATGACGCATGCTATTTCAAAGTAGCTGGCTAGTGTAGACACAGCCTATATGCCAGAAAAAGGAGCACGACTTGTTACCTTTAGTGCTATTGATGGATAAAGATTATTGAGCTTTAAGGCACATAGGGATCGGAGGAAAAACGAAAACAATAGGTGAAATACAGAAAAATAATTACTTTTAACTAATGCATTTACCTAGGATTATTAAGGCTATCAACTTTGCAGAAGCTGCTTTTAATTTTGTTATACAATTTTGTGAAATGCCAACTCAGTATACTAGTTGCTACATTAAATTGCATTGCAAGTATAATGAAGATGCTTAGAAATAAGTACAACTCATGCACAAGGATTGATTTTTTTCTGTTTTCCTAAAAACATTTTGTTTGTAATAGACATTAATGAGTTATGTCTTTTTATAGGATGGAAAATTCACATTAATTGTCTTTTCAGTAGGTGCATCCTATTTTTTTCTTTAGGGAACATCTTTATAAATTAAATTAGCATACACATTAAAAAGCAAATCAAGTAATGCTGAGTGACATTGCTGAAAAACTCCTTTTCCTCATATTGGAGAGTTTGGAACTAAGAGTCCATATTGCAATCTATTATCCTTGTCATGTATCAAAGTCCATTATACGATATATATTGTCATTACAACAAAGCATAATTTATCATATGCTACTTCCTTGTGATTTGTTAGTGTAATTAAAAAGTTAAACAGATCATTTTATTACTTACCAGTTCCAATGATTGTAAAAAACTGATACCATGTGTTTTATTTTAAATAGTGTATTTTAAGTTACAAATTAAAATGTAAATAGAATTATTTGATTTTAATTTCCCCCAACTTACATTGCCAAGTTTGCAAAATCTTTGCCTCAGGGGAATTGTTTTTCCCTTTGATTCAGAACAGCAATAAAATAAAAAAGAAGTACCCCAGCTCCTCTTAATCTCAAAGAAGGGGCTACACAATTCAACTGCTGACATTCTTAGCAAGTAAACAATGTGGGTTTATTTGCAACCACTCCAATCTGCTTCCCTGAAAACTGCTTTTGTAGATTGAAAACACAACCACCAAAAAGGAAAACACTGTCATTCAACAACAAATGGACACAAACACACTTTAAGAAAAGAAAGATAAAAATCCACTTGCAACAATTGTTTTTTTCATAATAATCTCCTGTTGAAGTTCTGTTCATTATATTGGTTTTAATTACACCAACTACTTTTATACTACCAGAACTGAAGGAAATATATATTCAAGCCACAGCTGGCTATTAGTATGCAAGTTTATTGCCATATATGACTTAAACCAATTATTTAATGTTTTTTTTCTCTATGTTGGTGATTTTCATACTGTTTTTGTAATAAGTTGTTAAAAAGATTTTGAATAACACATACAAGAGGTCTTTATGAACAGGTAATTGCAGGCCACTGAAGAAAGAGAGCAGTGAATCTGATCTGGATTATTTGAAATTCTTAGACCACTTTAGGGACTTACAAACTGTTTCATCAACAATGAATTTTTCTGAGGGGTAAACTCACCTTTATGCTCATTTATTACTTGAGGATTTGAAATTTTCATGCTTACAAGGGCTAACAGGAATAAAAAGAAATTTCCTACATTCTTAGAAAGAAAGTCAATATTAGTTTTTCAAGCTCTTTACACATCATGCAAGAAACACATGCTATAAAATATGAAGTGCTTTTATTTTCACACGTGCTAGTATTTTTCCTCTATTCCACTATTCTGATCTCGCAAGTTACATTGATGCTTGTACAATGTCATCATCCTCATTCTGACATAGATGATTCAAGTCTGGTACTCAGTAGCTCCATCCTCCTATTGGCAGAAAAGGTGGGGTGTATGAGAGTGAGAGTTATGTTACTCAGCCATAATACAAACTAACTGTAGAATGGCCTTTCTGGACCTTCTGATTGAAGGGCTGTGTCCACACTGTGCTGGAGGTAGTGTGCTGCAAGCAGCCTGGGTCCTCACAGCATGTGCACAGGGGTTGGGGGTGTTTGGGAGGGGTCCCTTAAGAAGGCGACTGGCCTGTGCTCCGGGAAGGGATTGTCAGCCATGTGACCCTGCCCTCACCATTTCCTGCCCCATTATTTCAGGAGGTGGCTCTGGGCTGTGTAGCAGCTCCATTTCAAAATGACAGGGAGTCTCTTCAAAGTTGCAGATCAAAACACTGATCTGCGTTGTGTGTAGTTGCTTCATTTTGAAGCGACTCATTCTGAAGGGACAGGTTGAGATAACCCCTTTCGACGTCCCTTGCTAGTGTGGGCACAGCAAAAGGGTCATTGGCTCGGATACACTGTTGTGCACTATGGGGAATTAAACTTTGATTTCTGATTAGATTTCGGTCCCCTGAGTTTCTTGACATTCTGCTCCTGGACTGCTTAAAATAAGCAATGGTACTATGGCCACAACCTGGGGATTTGGTATGTAGGAACTCAAGGACCTGTCCATCTTTTGCACTGTGCAAAACATTTAAGGCCTCTTCTCAAGGCAGTTTATAAATGGCAGTATATCAAGATGCCATGTATTTTGTCCTAATATGGCAATTTTATCCTGGGGATTATTTAGATAATAGTGCAAATTAAATGCATTTTAGCAGCCATATTCTTATCCTGAGAAAACAGATCTTGCAGCATCGTGGAAGCTACCATTGTGGGGATATTCTCATTTTCTTGATGTTAAATTTTATTGAATGGTTTTGTTTACAAGGAACTGAGAAAGAGATCTTCATAATAATAATTGTATTTGCCCTTTGCCTAAAAAGCCACAAAATGTAAAATATTTTAGTGTGGAATTCATGAGTCTGAACCCAAATTCACTACATGATGGGACTCTCTGTTAGTAATGTATTTCTTTTACCTGGAAATTATTCAGGTTACAGCAACATAGTCAGTCATTGGCCCAAATTTATGTGCTTTAGTTTAGTTTGATCAAGTTTATTTTAAAGCCCTAAATTTTTTAAGCAATGTATATATCCAGACCATCTATTGATCAGTAGCTCAGCAGATGCTTGGCCACAATTAAGTTCTGCGATGGCCAGTGATCATGTCGCTTTTGTAGTATGCAATAAGATTAGAATTTTTTTCCGTCACAATTTCTTCTTTACCTTGTTACTGTTCCGTTAGAAATCTCTTTATAATTTTATTATTGATCCCCTATCAAACTAATTTTCCTTCTATTTTGCATTGGAACTTGGTGACTTATTTCAGTATGATTTCAACAAAGTCTTCTCTACACATAACCACATTTTGATATGTTGTGCAGGACTCTGACATATTGGAGACCATGCTTCCAAGATAAACCAATTATTCTTATAAAGCATCATGCTAACAACAATGGTTCTAGCTTGAAACACATCACATATGTCAGTCCACTTGTCTCTTTGGTGATCATAAATATCTTAGAAATTTGCTTTTCACACAAGCACCAATTTCAAAGGCAAGAAAAATAAATTAATATCTGAAAATGTATAATTAAAATACTGTAGAGCAAAATGTTGGGCATCTGCTACAGTAATTAAATTTAATGCCTCTGCAAAGTACAGCGAGTAGCTTATGTCTATTATTAAGAGCTACATCTAAGCAGAAAAGATTGTTGTGAAATCATAAAATAAAGTCTGATTCTGAAGTGTGGTAGGTGCAGCAACTCCTCATCATGATGTTAGACATCTTATGGTCAGTGTGTTCAGGCTGAAAATGCAACTTACAGTAACAAGAAAAAAAAGAGGTAAGAAGAAATGTAAGTCTTGCATGTAGTGAACTCTTTTAAGACAGAAGCTTGTTAAATATGTCTAAGAAGAGGCTACCAGGTGAGACTACTAGCTTCTGGGGTGAGTGTGCTTGACTGTTTGAATTTTGAATTGTGATTCTGATTTCAGGTGGGTGGTTTCAGTTTCTGTGGCAGTTGGGACTGAGTGCCTGACCTTTGTTCCCTTGATTGCCTTTGATCAGCCTCAGGATCAGTCTTCCCCTGTGTGACTGAGGAGGGGTTAGGCCTGACATAGGCGAGCAGACTTTCAAAAGCCAAAGTGACCAGGGAAGTGAAGCAGATAGGGGAGTTTAAGAGGGAGTTTAACAGAGGGAGGCCTACGATAGCCAGGAAGACCCACAACACCTGTGTCAGCACTGCTTCTGTCTCCTCTGCCTGTGCCTGTAGCCAGACAGACCGCCTGGCCATGGGTGCCTCTGCCCAGATCCTGGTGTGGTTTTGCAGGGACTGGGGCTTGCAAGTCCCACTTGCTGATATCCAGGCTGGGAGACCATCCAGTGTGAAAGGTGCCTGCTGGTGGAATTGCTCAGGCAGCAGGAGAGAGCACTACAGGAGGTGGTGGCTAGACTGAGGAGTATCCAGTCCATGAACAATTCCTGGACAGAGTTCATGAGGAGACAGCTGAAGTAACCGTCCCAGCATACAGGCAGGCTGACACACCACTGGTGGAGGAGGAGATGGCTTAGAGTGGACACTGGCAGCTGGTTACTTCTGGCAGCAGGCAGTGCACCACCCCTGCTCCAAACCCTCTCACCATGGTACTAGGAAACCGTTATGCTCTACTTGATACAGGAGACAAGGAATCACCCCGTACAGCAGAGGAGAAGCTTTGTACCCCCAAGGCTGAGAGGTCAGCTGCCACCACTGCAAGGAGGAAACGTAGAGTGGTGGTGGTCGGCAATTCTCTTTTAAGGGGGACAGAGGAACCCATCTGTTGCCCTGACATTTCATCTTGGGAGGTATGCTGCTTGCCTGGGGCCCGTATCCGAGATGTTATGGAGGTGTTGTCAAGCATTATCTGGCCTTCTGACTACTACCTCCATGTGGGCACTAATGATACTGTGAGGTATGAAACTGAGCAGATCAAGAGTGATGACAAGGCTCTGCGGGCACGGTTGAAGAAGTTTGAGGCACAGGTGGTATTCTCTTCAATCTTTCCTGTCAAAAGGTAGGGGACCAGGCAGAGACAGGTGCATCCTGGAGGTGAATGCCTGGCTGCGTAATTGGTGTCGCCAGGAGGGCTTTGGCTTCCTTGACCACAGGATGCTATTTCAGAAAGGACTGCTAGGCAGAGATGGTGTTCACCTTTTAAGGAGAGGGAAGACCCTATTTGGGCACAGACTGGCTACCCTAATGAGGAGGGTTTTAAACTAGGTTTGACGGGGACAGGGCAGCAAAGCCCACGGGTAAGTGGAGAACATGGAGACCTGGGAGATAGGTTGGAAATGGAAGGGAGCACGGGCTATAAAGGCAGAGAAAAAAAGAGGGCCAGGGCAAAACTGGGGGGCAAGATCAAATCAATATCTTAGATGCCTATGGATAAATGCAAGTAGTATGCGCAATAAGCAGGAAGAACTGGAAGTGCTAATAAATACAACTATGACATCATTGGCATCACAAACTTGGTGGAATAATACACGATTGGAATGTTGGCATGGAAGGGTACAGCTTGCTCAGGAAGGAGAGACAGGGGAAAAAGGGAGGAGGTGTTGCATTATATATTAAAAATGTACACACTTGGACTGAGGTGGAGATGGACATAGGAAACGGACAAGTTGAGAGTTTCTGGGTTAAGCTAAAAGGTGTAAAAAAACCAAAAAACAAGGGTGATGTCCTGCTAGGAGTCTACTACAGGCTACGTTCCCAGGTGGAAGAGGCTTTTTTTTTAAAAAAAAAAAAAAACTAACAAAATCATCTAGGGCTGAGGATTTGGTGGTGATGGGAGACTTCAACTATCCAGATATATGTTGGGAAACTAACACAGCTGGGCACAGACTATCCAATAAGTTCTTGGACTTGCATTGGAGACAACTTTTTATTTCAGAAGGTTGAAAAAGCAACCGGGGGAAGGTGTCCTAGATTTGATTTTAACAAATAGGGAGGAACTGATTGCGAATTTGAAAGTGGAAGGCAGCTTGGGTGAAAGTGATCACGAAATATAGAGTTCATAATTTTAAGGAAGGGTAGAAGGGAGAACAGCAAAATAGAGACAATGGATTTCAGGAAGGTGGATTGCAGTAAACTCAGAGAGCTAGTAGGTAGGGAAGCAAGACTGAGGGGAAAAACAACTGAGGAGAGTGGGCAGTTTTTCAAAAGGGACATTATTAAGGGCCCAAAAGCTGCCTAAGAAAGATAGAAAATACGGTGAAAGACCACCTTCACTTAACCGGGAGATCTTACGTGACCTCAAAATAAAAAAGGAATCATAAAAAAATAGAAACTAGGACAAATTACAAAGGATGAAGATAGGCAAAGAACACAGGAATACAGAGGCAAGATTAGAAGCACAAAATGAGCTCAAAATAGCTACAGGCATAAAGGGAAACAAGATGACTTTTATAAATACATTAGAAGCAAGAGGAAGACCAAGGACAGGGTAGGCCCATTGCTCAGAAAGGAGGGAGAAACAGTAACTGGAAACTTGGAAATAGCAGAGATGCTTCATGACTTCTTTGTTTCAGTCTTCACCGAGAAGTCTGAAGAAGGAATGCCTAACACAGTGAATGCTAGTGGGAAAGGGGTAGGTTTAAAAGATAAAATAACAAAAGAACAAGTTAAAAATCACTTAGAAAAGTTAGATGTCTGCAAGTCACCAGGGCCTGAAGAAATGCATCCTAGAATACTCAAGAAGCTGATAGAAGAGGTATCTGAGACTTTAGCTATCATCTTTGGTAAATCATGGGAGACAGGAGAGATTCCAGAAAACTGGAAAAAGGCAAATATACTGCCCATCTATAAAAAGCGGAATAAGAACAATGAAGGAAACTACAGACCAGTCAGTTTAACTTCTGTTCAGGGAAAGATAATGGAACAAGTAATTAAGGAAATCATCTGCAAACACTTGTGTAAGGAATGTGGCAGCAGGAACACAATGCTGCTGAGGGCTGGGAGGAATGTGTTTCCCAGAGATCATTTGCATGAGAATGCAAAGGTGTGCATGTGTGATACCTTTCAGGCAAAGCCTAATGGGTATCAAGTAAGCCATGAGATTTTGTCTATTGTAAACACATTGCTGTAAAAATCACAATTTATGCTGACACTCAGTGTGGGAGTTGTGGGACCTCACCAATGCTCTGGGTTGATGTGGGGCACAGGGCAGTTGCCATAGCTGCATAATACATTGATTACACAGGGCTCCCTGGTTTAAAATGTTGTAAGGGGGGAAAGGTATTGGTTGAGTTGGTTTGCTGAGTACCCTGGCCATAAGCCTGGTTTGACTCGCCCTCCCCACCTGTTGAAAGCTAGAGCTGGATACTTTGGTTTTCATGAAACTCTGCATGGAACCTATTAAGAGCTGAAATCACAGAATGGTAGCTGAGGCCACACAGAGATGAAATCACAGGGTTTTGCCTCAGGGCAATTCCCCCAGCAGTTGCTTGTGGGCAGCTGGTAGAAGGAGTGGTGGATGACAGCAACCAGTGGGTGGCCAGTAAGGGAGCAGCAGATGGATGGATGGTGCGACCTGCCGGCAGCCAGCAGGTGGCAGTCAGTGGGATGCTGCAGACAAGTGGACAGCTGGTACTGCCCTGGTGATGTATCTCTGGGCCCGGGAGTGCACCCTGAGAAGTACACCCTGTAATTGTGTGTGGTGTAAAGGCCAAGACCCCCAGCAAGAGACTTGGTTCTATAGAGTATGGGGATGGCATCTTGTTAAAGGGGTTTATCTCTCCTTTGCTTTGATATACTGCATCTGTCACCGTAAACTTGGGGTAGGTTATTGTCATTAAATAAGCTGTTTCTATCTTAGACTCTGCGCTTGCGAGGGCGGGGGAGAACTGCCTTACAGGCACCCAGCAAGTGAGGTGAGATTGTCCCAGGCCACTGGGAGGGAGCTCAAGACAGTTGACAGGAAACCCCTAGGAGCTGAACCCAGCCCTTCTGGCAGGAACCTGGCATTAATAGAAGGATTACATTTGGAAGGTGATAAGGTGATAGGGAACAGCCAGCATAGATTTGTAAAGAACAAGTCATGTCAAACCAACCTGATAGGTTTTTTTGATAGAATAATGAGCCTTGTGAATAAGGGAGAAGTGGTAGATGTGGTGTACCTAGACTTCAGTAAGGCATTTGATAATGTCTCACATCATATTGTTATCAATAAACTTGGCAAATACAACTTAGAGGAACTAATGTAAGGTGAGTGCAAAACTGGCTGAATAACCATACTCAGGGAGTAGTTATTAATGATTCTCAATACTGCTGGAAAATTTCACAAGTGGAGTTCCGCAGGGGTCTGTTTTGGGACCTGCTCTGTTCAATATCGTCATCAAGGATTTAGATATTGGCATAGAAAGTATGCTTAAGTTTGCAGATGATACCAAGCTGGGAGGGGTTGCAACTGCTGTGGAGGATAGGGTCAAAATTCAAAATGACCTGGACAAATTGAAGAAATGGTCTTAGGTAAACAGAATGAAGTTTAATAAAGACAAATGCAAAGTGCTCCACTTAAGAAAGAACAATCAATAAGTTTCACACATACAGAATGGGAAGCGACTGTCTAGGAAGGAGTATAGCAGAGAGGGATGTAGGGGTTATAGTGGACCACAAGATAAATGTGAGTCAATGTGATGTTGTTGCAAAACAAGCAAGCCTGATTCTGGGATGCATTAACAGGTATGTTGTGAACAAGACACAAGTCATCATTCTTCCACTCTACTCTGCACTGGTTAGGCCTCAGCTGGGCTGGGTCTATACGTGCCCCTTCCTTTTGAAAGGGGCATGTTAATGAGCAGGTTCAAAAGATGCTAATGAGGTGCTGCAATGAATATGCAGCACCTCATTAGCATAATGGAGGCTGCAGCAATTCGAAAGTGCGGCTTTTCGAATCATGTGCCGCCCATGGAGATGGGACGTTGTGAAAGGCCCGCCCTGCCCCCCCCCCCAGTTTTCGAAAGCCCTTCTTCCAAAAGCTCTTCTGGTGATCGGAAGAAGGGCTTTCAAAAACTGCAGGGGGGAGGTCCTTTTGGAAGGTCCCGTCTCCAAGGGCAGCGCGCGATTCGAAAAGCCGCACTTTCAAATCGCCATAGCCACCGTTATGCTAATGAGGCGCTGCAGCACCTCATTAGCATCTTTTGAACCTGCTCATTAACATGCCCCTTTCGAAAGGAAGGGGCACATGTAGACCCAGCCTTGGAGTATTGTCTCTAGTTCTGGGCATTGCATTTCCAGAAAGATATGGAGAAATTGGAAAGGGGCCAGAAAAGAGCAACAAGAATGATCAAAGGTCTAGAGAACATGACCTATGAAGAAAGGCTGAAAGAATTGGGCTTGTTTAGTTTGGAAAAAAGACGGTTGAGGGGGGATGTGATAGTGGTTTTCAGGTATTTAAAAGGGTGTCATAAGGAGGAGGGAGAAAACTTGTTCTTTTTGGCCTCTGAGGATAGAGCAAGAAGCAATGGGCTCACACTGCAGCAAGGGCAGGGTGGTCAAACACTGGAATAAGTTGCCTAAGGAGGTTGTGGAATCTCCATCTCTGGAGATATTTAAGAGCAGGTTAGATAAAATGTCCATCAGGGATGGCTTAGACAGTACTTGGTCCTGCCATGAGGGCAGGGTCCTGGACTTGATCACCTCTCAAGGCCCTTTCCAGTCCTAGTATTCTGTGATTCTAAGATAACAGATATGTAGCTAAATATAACAGAAGACTTGGTAGGATAAGTACAAGTAGGTTGCAACCTGCACATGAGATAGTCAAGTTCAGGATTCTGACAAAAGGAAAAAAGGAGGGCAGCAGACTCTGGACTTCAGAAGAGAAAACTGACTCCTAATTAGCAGTGTCCCCTGGAAGGCTAACATGAGGGGAAAGGTGTCCAGGAGTGCTGGCTGTATTTTGAAGACATTTTATTGAGAGCACAGGAAGAAACCGTCACAAAGTGCAGAAAGAAAGCCAAATATGGCAGGTGGTCAGCTTGACTTAGAGTAATATTTGGTAAGCTTCCTTTTGATGTTTAAGTTCACAAGAAGTGGAAACTTGGACAGATGATTAGGAAGCAGTATAAAAACAATGTTTGAGCATGCAGGGGTGTAATCGGGAAGCCAAAGCACAACTGGAGTTAGCGACCAGGAAGGGATGTGAAAGATGAAAAGAAGGGTTTCTACAGGTAAGTTAGCAACGAAAAAGTGGTCAGGGAAAGCTTGAGACCCTTACTGAATGGTGAAGGCAATCAGGTGACAGAGGACATGGAAGAAGCTGAGGTACTCAGAGCTATTTTGCCTTGGTCTTCAAAGTCAGCGTCCAGACTGCTCCACTGGGCAGCATAGTATGGGAAGGAGGTGAGCAGCCCTCAGTAAAGAACAGGTTTATTTAGCTTACAGAAGAGAAGATTGAGAGGAGATTTGGTAGCAGCCCTCAACTTCCTGAAGGGGGGCTCTAAAGAGGATGAGGAGAGGCTGTTCTCAGCAGTGACAGATAGCAGAACAAGGAGGCAATGATCTCAAGTTAAAAAGTGAAAGGTCTAGGTTGGATATTAGGAAAAAAACTATTTCACTAGAAGGGTGGTGAAGCACCGGAAAGCATTACCTAGAGAGGTGGTCGAGGCTCCATCCCTAGAGGTTTTTAGTTCCCAGCTTGACAAAATTCTGGCTAGGATGAATTAGTTAGGGTTGATCCTGCTTTGCACAGGTGGCTGGACTCAACCTCCTGAGGTCTCTTCCAGCCCCAGGATTCTATGATTTTTGGGGGGTGTCTTGGTTGGATATTAGGAACAACTATTTCACTAGAGGGTGGAAAAGCACTGGAATGTGCTCAAGAGGGGGTTGAATCTCCCTCCCTAGAGGTCTTTAAATCCTGACTTGACAAACTCCTGGCTGGAATGATTTAGTTAGGGATGATCCTGCTTTGGGCAGGAGGCCGAACTCAGTGACCTCCTGAAGTTCCAGCCCTAGGACTCTATGGCCATATCTACACAGGCGGCTTCTTCCAACAGTGGGCTTCTGTTGAAAAAAAAAACCAGTGGAGCATCTGCATGGCCAAAGCACTCCATTGGGAGTTTGCCAACAAAACCCAGATGATCATCCAGCAGAGTTATACCCCTCCCTGATCAGGTATAAGCCTCTGACAGTATTCTGTCAGCAGAATTCCCACATAGATGCTTCTGTTGACAGAGAGGGTCTTCCATGGTGCCAGTCAGTTGGAGCTGGGAAATGCCATCTCCACTACAAGCAGGGGTCTATGGTCAGTGTTCCCGCCCATGTTTAAAGGAACAGAGCTCCATGAAGCTCTGCAGGAAGCCAGAGCCATGGCTGCAGGCTGACAGAACTTGCCCAGTCGCACACTCCAGTACCAGGAACAGTTATGTTATATGAATATATTTGAGGCTACATTAGTATTTATTGTTTGACCTTATTTATTGCAGTCATTTTGACCTGTATGTATGATTTACAAACAGTAGATATAGGTGAAATCATTAATCTATGACTTCTGATTCTACGTAGATAAGTAGTTTAAGTTGCTGGATTTAGACATCGTGACCACCTTGTGGTTTCTGAATTCAAATTTATAGCTGCTGATATGTACGAAACTAAACATCAGCTAAGGCCAAATGAGTAACAAACAGATTGAAGATAACAAATCTTACAAATAAGAGCAAGTAAGTTATTATATAAAGCAATCAAACATTTCACTATTTTTGATAAAGCCAATTTTTCCATCTTCACTTTCATATCCATCACATTTAGTATGCTGAAGTAGTAATTTATCTGCTGCAGTCTGTTTAGATAGCTTTCCACCGCAAGATTGTAAGTGTACACAAGGACAGTGAATATGAACAGATTTTACCCTTGGAAAATAAATGACATTCTGTTTTTTTTAAATATGACATTTTTGTGGTTGCTTCACTGGTACTAGACCAAGTGGATAATTCCTGCTAGTTCAGTGTTTATCATAGTGCTGCATAGACAGGAAAAATGAAGAATTCCACCTCTTTAAAAACAGATGTTAATGGATTTGGGTTTTCAAAAGCATATCTAATTTACCATTAATTTTTGCTTTGGTGCAAAATATGTAGTTCCCCTATTCATTTGCTTCTGCAGTTAAGGATAGTGTGTACTTTTCTGCCTGATCTTTCCATTTAACTCTGCAAAAGTGCAGTTTCTGGAAACAGGAACTAAAAGGCGTGGGGCTCCAGCCATCTCTGGTGCTGCAATAGCAGCTGTAGTTGCCAGGAGTCCCAAGCCCTTGTGAATCACCAGGCCTTGGGGCAATGGCCGCCTCTGCTCCATCCTCTGCCTGCCCCTATCAGTGGGGTTGAGTGAGCCCATTCAACTAAACTAGGAAACTAGTTAAAGCCATTCAAAAGCTTAACCTGAGGCTTGAATCAAATGGGACTAAAACATTTTTTGAGTTTGGAAATACTCAAACCTGTTAGAAATTTTTCTAACACTTACACAGCCAACAATGTTTTGCCTGAAATAGTGGGCCTATCACTGGAAATCCCATTCTGTTTAGACTTCCAGCCCAAAAAGTGTTGAACACATTGGGGTTTTTTTATGCTTATTTAAATGGAATCAAAATTTGATATCTCTATGGTTCAGACACTCACTTCAGACGCAGGAAACCTGATTTCAAGTCCCTTCTCAGAGCAACTTTTTAGCTGTGGAGCAGCGACTGTCCTTAAGCAGATTTGCATATAACTATTGGTGGAAACCTTTGTTTCTACAAGGCAAGCCGTGGTTCTGACAATGTCGGTAGTACCTAAATAAGGGATTAAAAGAAGCAGTAAGGTACCCAAATACTATTTTGGATCTTCCCCACAGGCTATGTCTACACTGCAATGAATTATCGACAGAAGTTACTGTCGGAAGAAGTCTCCCAAAAAAACTTCTGTTGATAGAGTGCAGCCAGACAGCATCTGCTCTCTTGACAGAATGGCTGACTGACAACCCTGTCTGCTGTGCTTCTCAGTGACCCAGAAGCCATGTCTGTCGACTGAGGGCCTCCCAGAACATTCACGTGGCTTTTTTTGTGAGATTCTTTCAAAATAACGTGTTCTGCCTTGTGGGGGAGAGGCAGACAAGAATAAAAAATGTTGTCTTCTGTCAATTTACTGTCGACAGAATGCATTGTTAGTGTGGATGCTCCACAAATTTTGTCCACAAAATTCTGTAGTATAGGAGTAGCTTTTGGGTCAAACTTCTTTAGGCTACTTTGTAAATTCCAGCCTAAATTTTTGTAACACATCTTTTAAAATCACAATTCCTAGTCCCTGCGTCTTGCACAAATATCAAGGTATGGGTCAGCCAGGGAGCTGTACTTTCAAGGTTTATTTCCAGTTAGAAGCAAATGCCTGGTATACGTCTGTAAATTGGAAGTGATGTTCCATGCTAAAAAGCCTGGAACATTAGATTACTTTTAACACATTAGTAAAATGTTTTAAGATTTGACTTCAGTTTTTGAAATGTGATAGTTTGGTACAAAACACCAATAAAATATAGTACTTACTGTGTAGTAACAGAGATGTGGACACATTCTGTATCCTAGCAGAACAAAAAAAGCAGTCAAGTAGCACTTCAAAGACTAACTAAACAATATATTTTTTTATTTTGTGAGTCTTCAAAGTGCTACATGATGGCTTTCTTTCTTTGTGTGGTGAACAATCCATCTATGGGCTGAGTGTGCGCCACATCAAGATGGCACTCAGTGTTCAGAAACTGAGTATTAACTTCAAGACCAGCATGACTTTACCTCTGTCTGGAAACATCCTTGAGTCAGCAAAAAACAATCTGCAGTACACAAACTGGAAAACATGCGTTGCATGCTTACGCAACATTCAAGTAATACACTTTTTAAGCTGCCATGATCATGGCAAATACATTAAATTGGTATTGCAGATGGCTTATACTCAGGAGGAAGGGAAATACTAACAGAAATGCTGAAGCTCTGTGGAATGCTTGGAAAAAAAAAGAAATAGGTTAAATATAGCAGACCTGCTGCTAAGCAGAACTGAGGGAGCTACTACTTTAGCTCAATGACCTGATTAAGAGGATTCAGTGACATTATAGTCCTTGTTCATATTAACCACATTCCACCATAAATTAGTTTATTAACCTCTTAATATGTAGAGAATATATCTACTAAATTGTTAGATTGTTGTGCAGCATATATTAACGTGTTTTCCATTGATTTTTAGAAACAAATAGAGAACTATCACAGGATTGCTATTAGGTTTGAAAATCGGGAGTTTAGGATGGCTTTTCTGTTACAAGGCTTGGTGAACATTTCATAAAACATTAATACAGCAACCATGCAAAATTCATAAACAGATAACAAAACTAAGGTCTGTAATAACTTTCATATTTTTGCTATGTATTATCCTCAGGCCAGCAGAGAATGACTATAATCAAAGTATACACTTAATCTACATCCATACATCAGACCTGAAACAAAGGTGGTTACGAATTTCAGAAAGATAGGTTGTCATGAAGTAACTATGAAGCTAATCAAAAAGAAACAAGTGACTACATGCTCGTGTGACACAGCACCTCTGTGCCTTACATAAAACTGACACTATTGCATAGCATGTCTTCCCAAAATTGAACATCTGCTACCATGCAAAGACAAACAGCTTGAAAGATTGTGCCTAACAGCACTATCAGGTGAAATTTGCTTGTAGAATACTCTATACCTGACAGGACAAAAGTCTAAGGGTACATATACACTAGCAAGTACATTTGAAATTCAGATCGGAAGACTGAGTTCTTTCGAAAGAACCTGCAGAGCATCTACACTGATGTGGTGCTCTTTTGAAATTAACTTAGAAAGAACTTCCCCATTCCCGGGACGGGAAAAGCGCCCTCCTTTGAAAGAGAGCAAGTGTAGATGTTCCGCAGCCCATTCATTTGAAAGAGGGAGTCCTCCATGGGTTCTCCATCTGGGTTGCGGGAGCACTGGCTCTCTTCTGCCTCCCTTGGTCCCTCCGTGGCCTGGTGGCCCGTGGTACTGTTTGGGTCGCATGGTGCTGGGTGCCACACATCAGCCCTGTGAGACCAGGGCGGTGGGGCCATCTGGCCTGCCTGTGCCCTGGGGCCAATGTCCCTGTGGGTGGGCTGCAGCCATCCCGGGCGGGACTGTGTGCCCCCTCCCATGGCCACCACCATGAACAGTACATACCTGTGGGTCCCTCCAGTAACTCAGCAAGGTGTGGTCTGAAGGGGCCAGGCTGGATGGGCCTGAGGGTACTAACGCAGAGGGCAATGTTGTTAAGCAATGTGTGTGCACTTGGGGAAACTGAGGCACGACACTAAATTTAAATTTTTCTTGATTTTTTGCCCCCGAGACACCTAACCACACCCTTAGAGATGCTGGTAGAGTGTCTCACTGGATTTTACCCCGCAACCCAGCGCGGTGTACACGGTGGTCGCTCACAATGGGGTTTACAGGGTTGTGGTAGGATCCACAGGAATGGTGCTGAACACTGCCTGCCCTGAAAGAACGAATGAGTCCCTTTAAAGGTGCAACCACAAGAGGAATTTATTAAGGGGAGAGGAATTACACACGAGGATAATCTTAAAATTGATAGATTATAAGTTTTCCCTTTCCTCTACTAGTTTTTTAGCACAGAGTTTGTCTATTTATGACACCAGCCCTTGACTTATGTAAAGCTGCAATGAGCAGCACCCTCAAAATGTCCCACTACTTACAGTGAATCCCAGGAATCCCATGACGTCTTCACTGAGTGCTGCAAGGGGAAAGTAGTTAAAGCACAATATTACACAATCCTCTTTTATAGAGGTGCCAGTTAATGGCAAAGAATAAGAAGTAACCTGCTGCAGGGAGTTATGCCCTCACAGGCAGCGGGGAGAGCCACGAGGCTCTCAACCCTAATTCTGGAATCACCTCTTACGATGATCCGGGCGCTCAACCTCCCTCTTGAACAGGGGGGAGCAGATGGAATGGGACTGCCTCCTACGACAGTTCCCGAGGTTTGGGGTCGCCTCTTACGACGACTCCCTTAACGATCGCCTCTTACGACGATTCCTAAGGCTTGGGGTCACTTCTTGCGATGACTCCCCAGATTGGACTGCCAGTTAAACAGCTAGCCCAAGGTAAGAAACACCTTTCACGGTAGTTTCCAAATACAATATCCATCCCTATTATGGGCCAGTCAAATTAATCCTTGCCTCTTACTGGCAAAATAAATTATGCTTTTAGAATACTCTGAGGGTTGAAGATATCTCGGGCTGGCTATAAATAGCACCCCCTGTGCTTTACATGGGCTTGTAGAAATAAAGGATTACACAGTTCGGATTGTGTTAGCAGAACTGGGGCAGTCCCAGTCTACCACCTATAATGTGTTGCCGCTATTGGTTAGCACATCCAGCAGCAAGCAAAGATACAACAACACGCGTAAAATACACACATTAACCAGGTCATTGCAAGTACATTTGATTGTTACCTCTCCTTCCTTAGCTCTGTTTCCAGGCGCTGGGCCTGCAATCGCTTCTTTCAGGAGCTAGGAAAGTATGGCTGCACAGGCGCGTTTTTACAGCGCCGTGCTAGGCCTGACAGGAAAGAGGATTAAAGAAAAGAACCAGGAGGAAAAGAACCAACTTGGGATACAAAAAATCTCCTGTAACAAATTTGCAAATAAGCAAGCAAATTTGTAGTGATTTCAGAACGGCCTCAGTTCTCCCCACCGGCCACGGCAATGGTCGAGGAGGAGAAGGGCAGGACCGCTGCTGCAGTTTGTCCCTGTCACAGGGCTCACGCTCATTAGGCAGCGTCACCTGCCGGAACAAACCCTCCGGGAAAAACTGGAGCCTTCAAAATGGCTGCAATCAGGAGCTCTTTTTTGTCCCTCGATGACTATGGGCGCAAAGTCCAAGTTCCTGAAGGCGTCCTCTTTGGGTCTTCGACGTCCCTCGGCGGCTGGGGTACAACGACTGACACATAGCTTGTCACCTTCTTTTCTTCTTTCTTCTTCAGCTCTTTAGTGATTTCATCTCAGTCCAGGTCCAGGTCCCCAGAAGGAGTGAGAGCAAGGGCCTCAAGCTCCTAACTTTATAGGGCCTGTGAGGACCTGTTTGAAGTCCATGTAGCATTTTGATTGCCATAGCAACCAAGGAAAGCTATATGTTACATATTTAGTAGGTATCCAAAACTAACCAACTAACTATTAGGATTTCAAACTGTAACATACATATTAACTGTCCCTCATAAATATATACACCAACTGTCATTTTCTAACTGTCATTCTTGTTTACTTCATTCTAGACAGTTCTATATGGTGTTTTTCAAAGGGGATTTTTTACAGTAGATTTTTATAGAGTACTCCTATGGGCTTGATAGGGAATAAAGTATGAATTAAACAACATAGATGTTAAAATGGTTAGTTCCCAAGGCTTTTGGTTAAGATGTGGGGATGAACACACAGACACCACAGCCCATGGCCAGGGACATATCAATCACCTCAGGTGAGGATATTTCAACAGGGACTTTGATGACAAGGGTCCCCTCTCTAGAGCCCTTGTCATCACTGGTGTTTGGGATCCGGAATGGGCACCTGCGGGTGGCCAGTGGTCCGGGGCTGTCAAGAACATAAGAACAGCCATACTGGGTCAGACCAAAGGTCCATCTAGCCCAGTATCCTGTCTGCTGACAGTAGCCAGTGCCAGATACCCCAGAGGAGGTGAACCAAAGACAATGATCAAGCGATTTGTCTCCTGCCATCCATCTCCCGCCTACAACAAAAGGCTAGGAACCATACCTTACCCCTTGCTAATAGCCATCTATGGACCTAACCTCCAAATATTTATTGAGCTCTTTTTTAAACTCTGTTAAGAGTCCTGGCCTTCCCAGTGTCCTCTGGTAAAGAGTTCCACAGGTTGACTGTGCGCTGTGTGAAGAAAACTTTCTTCTATTAGTTTTGAACTTGCTACCCATTAATTTCATTTGGTGTCCTCTAGTTCTTATATTATAGGAACAAGTAAATAACTTTTCTGTATTCACTTTCTCCACACCATACATGATTTTATATACCTCTATCATATCGCCCCTCAGTCTCCTCTTTTCTAGACTGAAAAGTCCCAGTCTCTCTAGCCTCTCCTCATATGGGACATGTTCCAAACCCTTAATCATTTTAGTTGCCCTTTTCTAATGCCAATATATCTTTTGTGAGGTGAGGAGACCACATCTGCACGCAGTACTCAAGATGTGGGCGTACCATAGTTTTATATAGGGGAAGTAAGATATTCTTCATCTTTTCTATCCCTTTTTTAATTATTCCTAACACCCTATTTGCTTTACTGACTGCCGCTGCACACTGTGTGGATGTTTTCAGAGAACTATCCACTATAATTCCAAGATCCCTTTCCTGATCTGTTGTAGCTAAATTTGCCCCCATCATATTGTATGTATAATCGTGGTTATTTTTCCCCAATGTGCATTACCTTACTCTTACCCACATTAAATTTCATTTGCCATTTTGCTGCCCAATCACTCAGTTTGCTGAGATCTTTTTGTAGTTCTTCACAGTCTGCTTTGGTTTTGACTATCCTGAACAGTTTGGTGTCATCTGGAAACTTACCCCCTTCTCTAGATCATTGATGTGTAAGTTGAACAAGATTGGTCCCAGGACTGACCCTTGGGGAATGCCACTAGATACCCGCTTCCATTGTGAAAATTTACCATTTATTCCTACCCTTTGTTTCCTGTTTTTTAACCAGTTCCCAATCCATGAAAGGATCTTTCCTCCTATCCCATGACCACCTAATTTACATAAAAGCCTTTGGTGAGGGACCGTGTCAAAGGCTTTCTGGAAATCTAAGTATACTATGTCTACTGGATCCCCCCCCCGCCCATCTGAATGCTTGTTAACCTGTTCAAAGAACTCTAATAGATTAGTAAGACATGACTTCCCTTTTCAGAAACCATGCTGACTTTTGCTGAACAAATCATGTTCTTCTACGTGTCTGACAAACCTAACCGTGTCCTCCCCCTCGGTCCCTGTCCCCTCCAGCTCTGGTTCTGTCGGGGGTGGGGGGGTCTACTGTGTCCAGCAGCATGGCCAGGGGTCCCGCCTTCTTGGGCCCAAGTAGGTGGTTGAGTTCTTTAAAGTGGGGGCAGCTGACGGGCGCTGCCCCGGCAGCACAGCCGTGTCCTGAGCCTGACAGTAGCCCTGCTGGAGCTCCTTGACCTTTGACCTCATCTGGTCTGGGTGGAGTGACCCTGGCCAGTGAGGCCCTTGGCCAGGTGCTCAAACGTTGTGGCTTTCTGGCACCAGACCCCCATCTGGAGCAGGACCTCCTCGTCTGCCCACAGGGCGAGGAGGTCCTGCAGCTCTGCATCACTCCAGGAGGGGGCTTGGTGTTTGGGGGGCTGTCTCCCCTCCTGGGAAGGCTCCCTGGTTTCCTTGAGGGGCCCCTGGGGTGGGCGGGGGTCAGGGGTGCTGGACATGGTGCTGAGGAGGGTGATAGGCAGGCTGGAGCATCACACCAGATGGCTGGCTGGACAGCAGCATGGGCTTCCTGCTGCCTGCACGCTCTCAGCTTCCTGCCTGAGGGTTTCTGGGAACCTGCATCCTGAAATGCAGCCAGATGTTTGGAGCCATAGAGCTCCAGTAATAATCTCCTGACACCCTGCTTACCATCCTCCCTTCGAAATAGGGAGGTAGTGCAGAGACAGCCTTGGTGTGACGAGTCAGCAATGGTGGTGTTGAGTAGCTCAGGAGAATTTTTGAACCGCATACGTGACAGTGATCAAGGGCAAAAATTTCAGTGCTGGCTCCAAGGAAACAGCCAGTTTTGGTGGTACAAGCTTAGGAGCCAGATTGTCAATGGCTCTGCCTTTATTAAGCCAGCAGGGAGCAGTACTATAGAGCACCAAGCAAAGGTATGCTTTACCTTTGATACCAAAATAGCTAGCCTTTGCAGTTGCAGATTCCAGTACTGAAGATTCGGATTCTTCCCTTTTCCTCACACTTCCCTCTGTCCACCAACGACTCACACGGCTTCAACCCATCATATTATCTGGATCTAGCATGGATGATGTAAGTAGCAATGAAATTTCATGGCACAGCTCAAATCAAGTCTGGATGACTTTTCACTCCAATCTCTCATTCTTTTTGCTTTGTCTTTCCCATACTTCTTGGTTATAGGAACATTTGAAAGGTCATCCCTGGGTCAGACCAAAGGTCCACCTAGGCCAGTATCCTGTCTTCCAACAGTGGTCAATGCCTGATGTCCCAGAAAGAGTGAACTGAACAGGTAGTCATTGAACAATCCCTCTCCTGTCATCCGTTTCTAGCCTTTGACAAACAGAGACATAGGGGCACCAGTCCTGCTTCTCCTGGCTGATGAACCTATCTTTTATGAATCCTGTTAAAGTCCTGGTCTGCACAACATCCTCTGGCAAGGAGTTCCACAGACCTGCTATGCACTGCATGAATTAAAACTCCCTTTTGTTAGTTTTAAGCCTGCTACTCATTAATTACATTTGGTGACCCTTAGCCCCTATGTTACAGGAACAAGAAAATAACTTTCCCTTATTCACACCATACGAGTCGTGATTTTATAGACCTCTGTCATATCCCCATTTACTCTATTTTTAATTTCCCTTCAAATAGCACCTATTTCTAACCCCTCATCATTTTTGTTGCCCTTTTCTGAACCTTTTCCAATGCCAACATACCTTTTGAGATGAGGTGACGACTTCTGCACACAGTATTCAAGATGTGGGTGTACCACAGATTTATATGGAAGCAATGACAATTCCTTAGGTTTGTCACCTAAAAAGAATGGCTCAGGTTTGGGAATTCCCCCGACACCCTCAGTTGTGAAGACTGAAGCAAGAATTAATTTAGTTTCTCTGCAATGGCCTTACCATCTTGGAGTGCTCCCTTAGCAGGTTATTATACTTTTACACTTGACAGTTTATGCTCCTCTCTATTTTCCTCACTAGGATTTAACTTCCACTTTTTAAACAATGCCTTTGATTTTCCTGCTGGTTAAGCCCTGGGGGCACTTATAGTTCTCTGTTTATTTGGGATATACAGTTAAGTTCACCTCTTTGGGGGAAAAAAAAAGTTTCCATGCATCTTACAGTGCCAAAAATAAAATCTCTGAAACTTTTTATTTTGGTTAACTAACTTAATTTTTATGAAGTTCCCTTTTTGTAGTTCCCCTTTCTGAAATTAAATGCCAGCGTTTGGCTGCCAGGTGTTTTCCCTACCACAGGGATGTTAAATTTTATTACATTATGGTCACTGTATCCAAGAGGTCTAGTTACATTTACCTCTTGGTCTAGATTCTGTGCTCCACTTAGTTCTACAACTGATTCTTGACTCTGAGGGCCAGGAAGGAAGGGATAAGAAAAATGGATCTGAGTGATGTTTTGGAGATCTAGAGCAGAGAAATGTTAGGAAACTGAGAACAGTATAGGTAGTTTGGAGAGAAGAGAGCAAAAATGTTGGGTATGGGAGAAGTACTCCACTAAGTTTGGAGAAGTACCCACATTTTTCATTAGTTATCAAAACTGAAACTCTTCAGAGGTTTGAGTATCAGGATGGGTCTACACTCACCACGGAAGATCAAATGCTTACTTTCAATCTTCTGGGTTGCCACTTCACACATGTGCAAAATGGTGCATTTCAGGGTCAGTGTCGACCTTGGAACTTCTTTTGAGAGGCATGGTATAAAGAAAGGTTGATGGGAGGAATGCTCCCATTGATCTTCTGCCATGAAGACAGGCACGGAAGTTGGCAGCTGCAAAGTTGATTTTTGGTATGCAATTGGCCTACCAAAAATTGCGTAGCAACAGTCAACCTTCCAGGCAAGTGTAGATGCAGCCTCACTAACCCTTATAGTACTTACAAAATAGTACTTACAAAATGGAACACAGACAACTATGCACGCAATGTCCATGACAGAGAAATTGAGCATCTTTTGTAACAACTAGGGCTGTGTGTTGAGTTAAAAATAAACTTTATTAAAATCTATTAACACTGGGTTTCACAAATTAAATTTTGAGCATCCTTACCTTCCCACAAAACTGACTTACTGCTGCCACAAATGTTGCCAAAAATCAACTGTTGCAGCAGTGCATTGTGGGAACCTATCCTACAGTTCCCTGAGCCCCATAACAATCTGGGTATTTTCACAGGTGTATCACGAGGAAAAAATGCCCTGCAAGTGGCTGTGGGCACCTGGCGACATCTTCCCTCATTTCATTTCCTTCATTCCCCTGCCATTGTAATCAAATGTCCTTTTTTCCAGGAGGAATCTGGCTTGCCCGTATAAAAGGTGTACTGTTTTATAACTGAGGAGAGGGCTAGTAAAGCACTTAAGAAAGGTTAGAAAAAAGATTTCAGATTTCCCAACTGTCAGATTTTCAAAATGAGCTGCAAAAGCGCTGCAAAAGCACTGGATCCTTGGAGTTGGAGTTGGATTTGGACCTCATGGCAAAGAAGATCCTCAGATCGATAATTTTGTCTCCAGGCTCAGCCACTCTAGTAACAGATTTCTGAGTGTGCAAACAGCAGAGCTACAAGCTTTTGTGCAAACACCCTTGTACCCACTCCTTTCCAGCCAGAGTTCCACACAGCACACCAGGAGGGAGCCCGAGACTCCCTGGACCCCCACAGAATCATCCAGAGGGGTCCCAGGAGCTAGCCCAGGGTACCAACAGGCAGGTCCCTCCCAGACTGGGCCACAGGTTCAGACCCTCCTGGACCTGTGGGGTGAGGAAGATGCACTCCAAGACCCCAGGGTGAAGCACTGTAATGCCCAAGCCTACACCAGATGGCCACCACCCTGGCGGAATGAGGCCATCCCCCACTGCAGCTTGGAAGAAGTCCAGATGGGCTTCATCTGGGCCCAGGATGCTGGGCAATACTCCATGGTGGGATCCACCACCTACCCCTATTACCAGTGGGCCCAGGCTTGGATCTGGGTTTAGACCTTCTGGCAAAGGAGATCTTCAAAACAAAAGTTTTCATCCTTGCACCCACTCCAAAATCTGAAAATGTACGTGTAAGTAGTAGACTAGGGCAAAACACTGAAAATGCAATGGGTCATCAAATCAGTTATGGCTCAGTTTGTCACTGTCAGACTTATTTGGAGAACTGTGGTAAGTGTAGAGCTACTACATTGCCTTTGATGGCCTTTGGATCAAACCCATACAAAAATCTGGTCTCAAAGGACAGTTGCTTTTTTGACAGTGAGAAAAAACTTTATCACAGTCCTTCCTTCTGTTGACCAAAAAGGCCCCCTGGTGCCCTAGGGGACACCCTATCCACACTAATTAATGCTCTATGATGCCTGCCTCTGGCCCTTCTCAAAAATGGTGGGAGCCCATGAAACCTTGTAGCAGGACCCACCACTTGCCCCTATGCCCAGTGGGCCCAGAGGAAAGTCTTGGCTCTGTATTTAGACCTCCTGCCAAACAAGACCTTCAGAGCAATACTTTGCACCCTTGCACCCAATCCATAATCTAGAAATCTAAGTACATACTGGCATTACACAATGTCTGTATGATCAACTTTCAATGGCACTTCTTGTGCCCAAGGGTAATGGGGAACCAGGGGTTAATTACTGAGAGGAAGCCTGAAAAACAGCTGCCACATGGGACTGAGTACAGTTTAAATCCTTTAATGATGAACCATTGGAGGGCAAGTCTGGCACCAGCCACTGCCTCTGGGCACTTGAAGCTCTTAAGCCAGCCATTGAACAATAGCCACCCAGGGAGATTTTCCCTCCCTAGGCAGCTTCAAGACCCCCATATATCACAGCAGTCAGAGACTTTCCCCAGGCAGCTGCCAGTTCCCGAATATCTTAGCTGCTGAGGGAAACTTCTTCCCAGGTGGCTGCAAGGCCCCCCCGAATAGCTGCCAGGCATCCCACCAAGTACCTTTAGATGCCAAGCAAGACATTCCCTGGGCAGCTGTAAAGTCCCTGAATAGCTGCCAACCCCACACCTCAAGTATTTTTAGCAGCCAAGAAAGACTTCCTCCAGAAGGCCCCCAAATAGATGCTAGCCCCCGAATATTAGCCGCCAAGGGAGACTTCCCCTGGGTGGCTGTAAGACCCCAGAAAATCACAGCCACTGGAGGCTTTCCCCAGGCCAGCCCTGGACTATCTTAGCTGCCAAGAGAGACTTCCTCCAGGTGGCTGAAAGGTTCCTGAATAGAAGCCAGCTCCCTCTCCCCACAAGTATCTTTAGCCAGCAAGGGAAACTTCCCCCAAGCAGCTCCAGGACTCTCACCACATGCAAGCTGCCTAGCAGCATGTTCAGCACATCCTTTTATTGGTTTGGGGTCAAGCCACATGATGCAGCTGGGTGCAGGAAAGTTCCAGACTGCGTGGCACCTCTAGGGAAAAGGGATGTTCGGGTCAGGACAAAATGTAAATTGTGGAAAAGAAGTTTCTCATCCTATCACACAAGCACAACCCCCACCGACACCCTAGCTGCCAAGTGGTGTTGGGGGGCAGCAGCTGGCACCAGGCAGGGCAGGGAAAAAAAAAAGCTAGCAGAGGTAGACAGAACCACAGACCCCACAGCTGTGCTAATAGCAAGGAAAGAGAGAAAGAAAAACAATTTTCAGCCTCTCATACATGTATGACCCTACAGCCACAGGCTTCCAGGTGCTGAATTGAAAACAAACAAACAATCTTCCTGTGGCCTCATTCCCGCACACCTGAGAGCAGTGGAGATGGAAGAGGCCAGAGGAGAGCACTGTGAGGCACATATGGGACATCTCCAGAGGCTATGAATTCAAGTTTAAGACATGATGTTTCCTCACAAGATTTCACTCAGAATTTTAGATTTGAGCTCAATGCTACACCAGTGAGGTTACAATGATATGAATGATATTATGTTGATTTTAGTGCTTCATAAAATCAAGCTAAGAATTTACAGTGAAGACAGGTACTTGGTAAAATCAGGCCAAGTGCCTTAAAGTCGATTTTATCTCATCTTGTAGACATAGCCTATCACTTTGGCTACTTCTACACTAGCATTCCTCTTTCGAAAGAGACAAGCAAATGAGGGAAATCACAAATGCAAATGAGGTGCAGGTTTACATATCTGGCACCTCATTTTCATATCCTTTCAAAAGAAGAAAAGCAGTGTAGATGTGGCTTTTTCAAAACTGAACCCCATCTTTGAAAGAACCCTTTTTCCTATTTTTTAGGAAGAATTCTTTCCAAGATGGGGATTACTTCTGAAAAAGCCACATCTACACTGCTTTTCTTCTTTTGAAAGGATATGCAAATGAGGTGTCAGATATGTAAACCTGCACTTCATTTGCATTTGTGATTTCCCTCATTTGCTTGTCTCTTTCGAAAGAGGAATGCTAGTGTAGACTTAGCCTTTGGGTCACAGCATTACATACATTAGTAGCTAATAGTTATAATAAACTTCACACCATCCTGAACATTTAATGCTTGTCTAATAATGAATCTCTAAGAATATATTTTGTTCAAAGCCCAAAGGATGCACAAAGGATTGATTTTTTTTTTTGAAGAAATCCCACTTTTACTGAGTCTGTAAAAGGGCAAGAGAGTGTTTGCATAGGCACTTAGTCAGGACGCACTGTTTTTCACAGATATCATTCAGGGGGGTTTCTGCTCCGACTTTTATAAGCTCTTCCTTTTCTCAAGCTGACTTTCGGTCAGCATGATACAAGAAATGTTATCCCTAGTTAAAGTATTTCATACACTGCTTAACATAAGGATATTTATAGAAGTGTCATAATAAAGTGAAGTCTACTGTAATAATAGGGTAACCATCTGTCCTGTTTTGGCCAGGACACCCCCATATCTTGGGCACCAGGAAAGCATCCCAATTTATTTTAACTAAGGGGCTAATTGCCCCATATTCAGGCCTCCTGCTCAGCGTAGGTATAGCTGTTGGCCAGAGAACAACCGTGCACTCTGACCATAACGGAGAGGGAGCCACAGGGGGCCTTGCCATGGAGGTAGGCTGGAGGCAGGGAGGGTGGCTGCTTCGAAGAGTGGGGCAGCTGGGGAGGTCCCCTGCAGAAGCAGCACCCCTGTTCCCAATGCCTGAGGCATGGGTCTGCCAGGGAGCTTCACTTTCTTGGCAGCCACGGAGCTGCCCCCATTCCCTGTGCCCCATATTTGGGCCAGGGAGATATTGTCACCCTAGCAATAAGTGCAGTTAAAGAAAATGGGAGTTACAAGACACTTGCATTGTGACTCATGAGCAAAATATGCATAAATAGTTCATTCATAATTTTGTCGTTAAAATTTATGAGCTGGCTTCATGCAAGACCTACTGAGAAATAAGGTCTTACCACTTTACTTGTACGTGTTTCCCAAAAATCTTAAGCTGCTGCCTAAGATCCCTCAGGATCATATGAGACTAGGCTATATCTGAGAGCACTGTGCTGTGTTGCTGTGAGTATGTAAGCTTAACAGCTGGGTAGTGGTATGGTAGCTGCTTCTGCACTAAGCTGATTTACTTGTTTACCGTCTGACCTCATCATCCTGTCAGTGTGGATTCCCACCTATACACTTAGCAGCAGCTTAGCATAGGCTTGAAGTGCTAGCAGTGTGCTACTTAGAAAAAAAGAAAAGGAGGCAGCTACTGGCATTTGTTCTTTTGTCATCTTTTCTAAAGAGGAGGCACTGAAACACAAGCAACAACAAAGAATCCATTTCCTTTCTAAGAAAACAGGCTTTTGTTCTTTCTTCCTGCCAAAAAATGTCAGTTACTGGAAAGAAAGAGTTTGATGTGAAACAGATCCTAAGGCTACGCTGGAGGTGGTTCAGTCATCCCTCTCAAGGTTCCACAGGCGCTGGAGGCTGCCTTCAGGAAGGATATGAGCACAGAGGCACACCAGTTCAGAATAGGCTGAAGAGCCACTCTCGAGACAGAAATGGGCTGAAGAAAAACAGTCCTATCCACCACAATATACTGGCACCAGTGCCAGGACCAACTCCTGTGCATCCCCAATCTGTTCAAACCTGGCAACAACAAAACCTCATACAGCTGCAAGTCAATGAGGATATGTCCAAAGCAAGCACAGAGAAAAACTGTGTCAAAGAAGATTCAGATAAAAATATACAGGAATTGCAAATGATCACAGACGAACATACAGAGGAATCCACTGAAAGGTAGGAGTGTTAGATGTCTGCACTATAAAAGCTATATTCCTATTTGTCTTGGTTTTTAACTAGAGGAGCCTACTATATTCCTTGAACTTGCAATGCAAAATATTACATTATGAAAGTATTTATGAATGAAAAAGCATTCAAAGTGAAGGTGAATCTTGCTATGCAGTTGTATATATTTATGCTTAACTTTTTCACATTTAGTGATGAATAAAAATCTATCACAGTTACGACTGTTACTGTATATAGCAGCTCTGAAAAACATGTTAGTTTGTTGTCCTCACTTCTTCATAAACACAATGAAAAATGATCAGAAGAGACCTCATTCTGATTTTATCAATAAGTGAATCTTTGAGAAATAGAAAATGTTGGGGATGGTTGGTTGTTTCCAACAATCTGTTAGCATCTTCACTGCCCCTTTTTACTGTTTCCTTTATAAATATAAATTAACCTTGACCAAGTAGAAAGGGAGCTACTTCGCCTGGCTTTTAAAAAGGTTAATTTCAAATCGTATTACTTTCACAGCTAATTTGCTACAGTGAGAGACTGCACTGTAAGCTGAGGTAATAAAATGTTATTTACAGCTATGAAAACAATGCAGGAAGTTTAAGATGTGAATTATTTTAAGATGTTAACGCTGAGGGTTAAGGTATTTATATAAAGTAATTTGATTGAGTACGACATAATATACTTTATATTTTTGCTGTTTTTTCTAAGCAGATACCAATATTAAAATGCATACAAAATTTTATCCAGGTTTGTACAATTCCACATAAAGTGAGATTCAGTGAAATGTATATTTCAGTTTGGCAAAGTATTTGTTGTATTTTGTGGGTTTGTTATCACTCTAACAGGAAAACTGAATCTTTACACTAAAAAAATGCAAGGCTAGTTTACTTTGCAGTTTCTGGCAGTAAGACAGTTGACAGTTTTTTCAGTTATTTGTTCAATTGTAATATCTGCTATCTAGGACATCTGCGATTACTTAAATGTGTTTTACAAAAGAAGATGCAATCTGAAATTTCTTAGCAAGAAACTTCATTTCAAGTAGCATCGTAGCAGGCAGTGTTCATAACAGAAATCTAAACAAAATCAGGGAACCGTGTTTGTAAACAAATCACTGAAATTTCAAGAGCAATCAGGTCAGACGACCAGTATACACCTAAGTTTAACTTTATCAGTAATTTGCAAGATGTCCAAAAAAAAAAAAAAACCTTTACATCTAAGCTCAGAACATGTCTTGTTGGGACAATATTAAATATTTGTAACTTATGAAAAAAATCAGTTTCATAAAAATTAAATCAGTGTAAATTTGCTGAGAAAGTATTGTAATGTTTTCATTCACCGCACTATATGTGTTGCATCTCAGAAATGCCCCCTGACTTGTGAAAACTTGAAGTGCCAATTTAAAAAACAAAACAACATGACTTGACATCCTGTCCCTATGAATGGGAGAAAAGTCAGTTGAACAAATTCAGCTAGAAATGTTTTTAAGGATCTGTCCCTCAAATACATTCACAATACTTACCCTTTTATATACAAACATTCTAACATGATCTGAGGAAACTATACTCCAATATTTCAGCCAAGGAGTCACTTCAAAACTTTGTAAAAATACTAGAATCTAACTTAAAAAACGCTTTGTATAAATACATAGCATAGTTAGCGCTGTAATACACAACAAATCTCTCAACTCTTCTTTTTACGATCTCTTGGAAATGGTTTACACTGAAACAACTTTTTTTTTTTTTTTTACCAAATATAAGCCTCTTATGAAATAATGCAGCTATCAAGCTAGTGTTTTTCCACATGCATCTTAGAAAAAAAATTTTTTTTTAAAAAAAGCCCATTTAAATTGAAAATAAGAATTTGGGGGATACCTTAAAAGAATGCTTGATTTACTAGACCATGTTATTTTACACCATCAGAAGTGTTAGTTCCATGCACTGTAACACCACACAGGGACTACACACACTAGTTCATACGATCACTGCAAGAGTAGAGGTTAAATATTAGGTGCATTGCAGTTAAACTAATACAAAGACAAAACCTTTACTATGTTACCACTAGAAGTTGTTGCTGTCATAAATTGATCATCTTCTGCTCTTTAATGATCTAGTTGTTCAAGTACCTATGAAAATAGTCAGCTGAAATCGTACAGGACCTCCTTTTTCTCCAAAGAGACTAGGAAGTCATTTCAGCTTAAAAAAAAATATCACAGGAAACTGCCTCATTCAGAACTTCTGACATATCTAGTCCAATTCAGTCTTCTGGAACTGCTTAATACATCTTACTGGCTGGAAGATCTTAGCTCTAAGATTATAATTGCTCATTAATTAATTTGTTCATTTAATTGTAAGAAATTTCACATTTGAAATTGCTTCAATCCTTCATAAAAAAACAAATGTAACTTTACACATATGGTACCTTACACACTTAGTACATTAAGTCCAATGATATTACTCCAGTATATGAAATTATTTGCTTTCATACATTTTTGCATATTGGAATTTAAGATTACCTTCCCAACTGATTTTGGTCCCCAGAGAAAATGTAAAACCACAAATAGAGAAAAAATATACATAAAAATACTACATAAGTCTTGATTAGAGAGGAAAAAATAGTTAAAAGCAATAGGGGATCCATGCACCGAGGAAGAAGAATGCCCACCACATCCCTCTGTAGGCTAACCTGTTTAATAGAGCTGGCAATGTAAAACATATGTACTAAGACTCCCTTTTTAAATCCTCCTCTGAAATGCTCCCCCCCCACGCATTTGATGAAGCGGGCTTTTGCCCATGAAAGTTTATGCCCCAAAACATCTGACAGAGAGACAGCCATGTTAGTTTGTATTCTGTCAAAACAAAAATGCAGTCATGTAGCACTTCAAAGGACAACCAAGGTTGTTTACTTCAGAATTGTTTGCTTCCAAACTATTAATGCTTCATGATCAACTTAGACGACTGGTAAAAAAGTGCTTCATGTTATAAGAAGCACTTTACTCTAAGGTGCACATTCCTTACGTGCTTGTTTTTTGCACTAATAAGGATATGTTTGATCAAGTTACTACAAGTGAGCCCAATCACAGTACTGGTTCAGTTTGACAACTATTTCCCTTCAAAAAATTGATTACTGTACTTAGATGGCTTCTGTTTCAACTGATTTGAGGTAACCATTCTTTTTACTTAGTGTCTGCATAGACTCACCTCACAAATTTCTTATCAGTTTTGAACAAAAAGCAGTCAAGTAGCACCCACAAAGCTCACCTAATAAACTATTTTGCTAGTCTTTAAAGTGCTCCTTGACTGCTTTTTGTTTTGATAGTGTATAGACTAGCACGACTCCCTCTCTGTTACTATATTGGTTTAGGTTTCAAATAAATCTTAAGACAAACTGAAAGAGTTGACCTGACTATGATGTTAAATTATGTATGTGCTCAGGTTCTTTCAAAAACCAAACATTTAATATTAGAGAACCTTTTGATGAATGTCAGCTGAGTTTAGTGCTTGTAACAAAACCTGTTAGCTTTCATGTTGTTCCAGGTATTGATGAGAACATTTCAGGCAGCTTATTTAATTTCTGTGAATATTTTAGTGGCTCTTGAAAAATTCTCTGAGCACAACCTATTGTATGACTTCAGTACTAATGGAGTTTTGCTGGACCGTTGGGAATTAAAATTGCTTCAAAAGCAGTGAATGCTTTCAAACTATCCTCTCACTTTTTCCAGTATATTTAGATTTTCTTTAATAAAGCATGCTACACACAGATAAGTTCACTGAATTATGTAAAAACAGCACTTAGCACCATCAACCTTAAGCAAAAGGGTAGCTGGTACATTCCATGAGGATAACTCAAGAGATTAAGTGTCCTTATCCATAAGAAAGCAAGAGGCTTCACTTTTTAGAAAGGAGAGATTTTAGGGAACCCTAGAAATGTTAGCAAGGACTTGTCTCTTCCTAGTCTCAACTGTTCATTTGTCCCAACATTGCAGAAGTTATGTCCTGTCCTCAAGTTTCCTTTGATCTCTTTCCTCTTTGCTGTCTTTGTGCCACATGCAGAGCACAGAGGAGCAAAAAATCACAGAAGTTATTGCAAGAGCAGGTGCTATATCAACATATAGAGAAAACACCTGGGACTGTGGGCAGTTAACATACATACGAAGAGAAGAGAGGAGAATTGTTTGTACCCTGGAGAAAATAGAGCAAAAGAGAAAAAAAAAACATATTTAAAGATTTAACATAGCAAAATTCTAGTTGTTTCCTGTCTCATTCCTGTCCATTCACTTTGACAGAGAGCATGAGCAATTTTTTCTTTCAGTTTTCAAGTAGAAGAAATTGTATTTTAGAAGACTGTGGGAGAGATGGGAACTGTGAATATGTGGTTGAAAAAAAAAAGAAGCAACTAATCCACAATATTGAGCATAAGTGAAGAGTAACACTGTCCACTGCCCATAGAATTGTATCAGAGGTAAATCCCTTTTACATAATTTTCTGAGAGGCAAACATTGTAGAATTAAGGCTGGGAGAACTTATCCAGAAAAAATGTACCTGGATAGTCAGGGCAAGGACCAAGAGTAATGTTGGAACATGAGAAATGGCTCATTCCCTATCCATGACTGGCAGGGGGTGGTTTGTTCCGAGTCCCTACTGTTCCAAGAGAATATAACCTAGTGGCCAGAGTCAGTGCAGCAAGGGCCCTTCCAACAGGGCCACACAGGCTGGATGCCAGAGGCAACACAGCAAGGCCCCCCCTCACAGGGCCACACAGCCTAGTGGCCAGAGTCAACAAAGCAAGGCCCCTCTCACAGGGCCATGAAGCCTCACCACCAGAGTCAATACAGCCAGGCCCCTTCTAGCAGGGCAATATGGCCTAGTGGCTAGAGTCAACACAGCAAGGTCCTTTTCCACAGGACCACACAGTCTAGTGGCCAGAGTCAACACAGCAAGGCTCTTTCGCACATACAGCCTAGTGGTCAGAGTCAACACTATGAGGCCCCTTCTTACAGAGCAGGCTCTGTGGGTAAAGATT
Organism: Carettochelys insculpta; assembly: GCF_033958435.1. Classification (NCBI taxonomy): domain Eukaryota; kingdom Metazoa; phylum Chordata; order Testudines; family Carettochelyidae; genus Carettochelys; species Carettochelys insculpta. The sequence continues at coordinate 32,180,029 of NC_134149.1, forward strand.
TGGGAAGAGGATAGGGGCCCAGGCTGCTGCCGCCGCCTCCTCCTCTTCCTGGACTGCTTCTTACCTGCCTTCCCAGACTCACAAGCTTCTCCAGTCATCCCTGGCAAACTAGCTTCCATGGACTGGTCTGCAAGCAATTCTCCAGCTGAAGCTCCACAGCCACTTACTTCCACAGCAGCAACCAACCCCCGCTAATTAACTCCATAGACCTGGAACTGGAGCACGCCCAGCAAGACCAAAGGGGTGGGCCTCCTTGTCCAGGTGAGCTAGATTAGCCTGCTCTGAAGCAGTGTGGGGTTGATAAACCCTGTCACAGGGTTAAACAATTACAAGGTATTTCTCTGATAAGATTCTCTCATAACATACTAAGTTAAAAGTTATAAGATAAGCTCACACTTCTGACTCCTCTGGCTGGCTTGTATGGAATGAGAAAATCATCTAATTCATTCTTACAACGTGCCTTAGGGACCAAAGCCACCCAACTCTACGTAGTCTTGTGATTTTGTAGTCACTAAAATAACGTGCATTGCAATGCTTAAGTCCGTTCATGGATCTCTCCATAACTAGATGGGATTTAGTTAGTTATTAAAGCTTTTTCTCCTTTTTTAACTTCCTGTTAATGTGACTGAGGCTCCCTCCTCCTCTCTAATTATTACCCAACACTCAGGCTCAAACCTCCAAGGAATTTAGGTGCCTAACTTTCCTTTAAGGAACTGGATGCTGGTTCCCATATTCAAATGTTTGGCTATGGTTACCTAAACACTTAGGATCCAGGGATGCCCTGCCAGAGAGAGAGGCTGGGTCTACATGTGCCCCTTCCTTTCGAAAGGGGCATGTTAATGAGCAGGTTTGAAAGATGCTAATGAGGTGCTGCAATGAATATGCAGCACCTCATGAGCATAATGGAGGCCGCGGAGATTCGGAAGTGCGGCTTTTCGAATCGCGCGCCGCCCGTGGAGACAGGACCTTCCGAAAGGACCCCCCTAGTTTTCGAAAGCCCTTCTTCCGATCACCAGATAGGAAGAAGGGGTTTTGAAAACTGGGGGGAGTCCCTTCTGAAGGTCCCGTCTCCACGGGCGGTGCGCACTTCAAAAAGCTGCACTTTCGAATCGCCACAGCTGCCATTATGCTCATGAGGTGCTGCATATTCATTGCAGCACCTCATTAGCATCTTTCAAACCTGCTCATTAACATGCCCCTTTCGAAAGGAAGGGGCACATGTAGACCCAGCCAGAAAGAAAGAATATAAGAACATAAGAACAGCTATACTGGGCCAGGCCATAGGTCCATCAAGCCCAGTATCCTGTCTTCTGACACTGGCCAATGCAGGTGCCCCAGAGGGAATGAAACAGAACACGTAATCATCAGGGCTATGTCTACACTAGCACTCTGTTGAAGTAGCCTATTTCGAAGTAAGAACATCGAAATAGGCTGCTTTGATGTGTATCATCTACACGTCCTCCGGGGTTGGTGCCATCGATGTTCAATGTCGAAGTAGCAATAGGGAATGTCGAAAGGAGCCGCCCTGGAAGGAAATGCACAGCGTCCACACACACAAGCGCTCCCTGTCAAAATAAGGGGCCAGCAAAGCCTGAGGATGGGGTCACAGACTGGACTAGCCCTTCTGGGGCAACAGCAAGCCACTCCCCTAAAGGGCCTCTCCCAGACACATTCGGCCTGCACAGTACGAAGTCTGCAGAGCCGACAACAAGTTGCAGACCCCGTGCATGCAGCATGGACCCCCCAGCAGCAGCAGCAGCAGCAGCAGCAGCAGCAGAGCAGCCAGAAGTCCTGGGCTAAGGGCTGCTGCACATGGCAACCACAGAGCCCTGCAGGGGCTGGACAGAGCATCTCTGAACCCCTCAGTTGATGGCCGCCATGGAGGACCTCACTATTTTGATGTAGCAGGATGCGGATCATTGACACACACCCGACTTCGACATTGAATGGCGAAGTAAGGTGCTAGTGCCATCTTCAGATAGGAATAGCGATTTTGACGTCTCGCTGCCCAACATCAATTTCAATGTTGAAATAGCGCACGGCGTGTGTAGATGTCACACGTGCTATTTTGACATTGTGCCAGCTACTTCGAAGTAGCCAGCTAGTGTAGATGCACCCCAGGTGATCAAATCCCTGTTGCCCCTTTCCAGCCTCTGGCAAACAGAGCCTAGGAACACCCTCCATATCTATGCTGCCTAATAGTCATTGATGGACCTATCCTCTATGAATTTATCTAGTTCTTTTTTAAACTCTACTGTAGTCTTGGCCATCACAACATCCTTCAGCAAGGAGGTCCACAGGTTAATGGTGTATATGTGTGAAAAAATATTTCCTATTGTTTGCTTTAAACCTGCTGCCTATTAATTTCATTTGGTGAACCCTAGTTATTGTGTTGTGAGAAGGAGTAAGTAACATTTCCTTGTTTACTTTCTCCACACCAGTCATGATTTTATATACGTCTATCATATCACCCCTTAACCATCTTTATTCCAAGCTAAAAAGTCCCAGTTAAAAAGTCCCAGTTTTGTTAATCTCTCCTCATATGACAGACATTCCGTACCCCTCATCATTTTTGTTGCCCTTTTCTGAACCTTTCCCAATTCTACTATATCTTTTTTTGAGATGGGGTGACCATATTTGCACACAGTACTCCAGATGTGGACATACCCTGGATGTATAAATAGGTAATATGATATTTTCTGTCTTGTTATCTATTCCTTTCTTAATGAGTCCCAACATTTTGTTAGTTTTTTGACAGCTGCTGCACATTGAGTGGATGTTTTCAGAGAATTATCCACAATGACTCCAAGATCTCTTTCTTGAGTGGTAACAGCTAAGTCAGATCCCATCACTTTATATGTATAGTTGGGATTATTTTCCAATGTGCATTGCTCTTCATTTGTCAACATTGAATTTCATCTGCCATTTTGTTGCCCAATCACCCAATTTATTAAGATCCTTTTGTAGCTCTTCACAGTCTTCTTGGGACTTTTTTGAGTAATTTTGTGTCATCTGCAAATTTTGCCACCTCACTGTTTATCTCTTTTTCCAGATCATTTATAAATATGTTGAACAGGACAGGTTGCAGTTCAGACCTCTGGGGGACACCACTATTCACCTCTCTCCATTCTGAAAACTGACCATTTATTCCTACCCTTTGTTTCTGATCTTTTAACCAGTTACCAATTCAAGAGAGGACCTTCCCTCTTATCCCATGACAGTTAACTTTGCTTAAGAGCCTTTGATGAGGGAGCGTGTCAAAGGCTTTCTGAAAATCTAAGTACACTATATCCATAGGATCCCCCTTGCCCACATGCTTGTTGACCCTTTCAAATATTCCAATAGATTAGTGAGGCATGACTTACCTTTACAAAAGCCGTGTTGACTCTTCCCCAACAAATTATGTTCATCAGCATGTCTGACAATTCTGTTCTTTAGTAGAGTTTCAGTCAGTTTGCCTGGTAACTGAAGTCAGACTGACTGGCCTGTAGTTACCAGGATCACCTCTGGAGCCCTTTTTAAAGATTGGTGTCACATTAGCTATCCTTCAGTCATCTGGAAGAGAAGCTAATTTAAATGACAGGTTACAAACTACAATTAGTAGTTCTGCAATTTCACATTTGAGTTCCTTAAGAACTCTTGGATGAATGCCACCTGGTCCTGGAGACTTATTACTATTTAGTTTTTCAATTTGTTCCAAAACCTCTTCTGATGACACCTCAATTTCAGACAGTTCATAAGATTTGTTACCCAAAAAGAATTGCTCAGGTATGGGAATCTTCCTCACATCCTCAGACATGAAGACTGATGCAAAGAAATCATTTAGTTTTTCTGCAATGGCCTTATCATCCTTGAGTGCTCCTTTAGCATCTCAATCATCCAGTGGCCCCAATGGTTGTTTAGCAGGCTTCCTGCTTCTGATGTACTTAAAACAAATTTTGCTATTACTTTTTAGCTGCGTCTACACGTGCATGCTACTTCGAAGTAGCGGCACTAACTTTGAAATAGCGCCCGTCGTGGCTACACGCGTCGGGCGCTATTTCGAAGTTAACTTTGATGTTAGGCGGCGAGACGTCGAAGTCGCTAACCCCATGAGGAGATAGGAATAGCGCCCTACTTCGACGTTCAACGTCGAAGTAGGGACAGTGTAGACGATCCGCGTCCCGCAACGTCGAAATTGCCGGGTCCTCCATGGCGGCCATCAGCTGGGGGGTTGAGAGACGCTCTCTCCAGCCCCTCAGCTCACTGGTGGCCGCGTGGAGCGGCCCCTTAAAGGTCCCCTCCCCCGCCCTGACTGCAGGAAGCTGAGGCAATGTGCAGGCTGCAGCCTGCACACGCAGGCAGCCTGCTGAGCCCTCAGCCCCTGAGAGCGGCGATGGCTGCCCAGCAGCCCCCGCAGCGCCCCCAGGGGACCCCCCCCAAGGGGAGCCAGGGCACCCAGGCCAGCCAGAAGACCTGCCAGTCTGGGAAGCGGCAGCGGGGCCGCTCCTGGACGGAGGCCGAGCTGTGGGACCTGCTGGGGCTCTGGAGCGAGGAGGAGGTGCTCCAGGTAATGGGGAGCAAGAGGCGGAACGCGGATGCGTTCGCTCGGCTGGCCAAAGGCCTGGCTGCCCGGGGTCACCCTGCCCGCACTCCGGACCATGTCCGGAGTAAGGTGAAGGAGCTGCGGCAGGGTTATGCCCGGGCCCGGGATGCGGACAGCCGATCTGGGGCCGCCCCCGTCACTTGCCCCTTTTACAGGGAGCTCAGGGACATCCTGGGCTCCCGGCACACCTCCTCCCCTCCGGCCACCCTTGACACCTCGGCTGACGAGCCCCAGCAGGCCCTGCAGCCGGAGTCCGCCCCGGAGCCAAGCCCCGCACCCCGGGGGCCCCCCCCGGAAGCCATCCCCGGGACATCGCGGCAGGAGGAGGAGGAGGAGGAGGAGGAGGGGGGGCTCCTCCTCCGCAGAATCCAGCATGCAGATCCTCCTCCTGCCATCCCAGAGCAGCAGCAGGGCCTCCGGACCGTGGGAGCAGACCCACAGGTAGGTACCCCTCTCTGGTGGACACCCCGGGGCTTGAGGGGCGGGGGTAACAGAGATGTGTCCAGGGCCCCCCACACGCTCACATGGCCATGGCCCCAAGGACACCAGGGCCATGGCCCTCACAGCACTGCAGCCATCAGCCCCTGCCCCCCCCCACCGTGCATGACAGTGCCATGCCCCATCCCCGGGCCAGGGGGGAGCGAAACCTCGAGGGGCCCCCGGGCGGAGGGGGTGGGACACCCCGCAGCAGCAGCATGTGATGGAGTGGGGGGAGTGCCAAAGGGAGACTCAGGCTACATATGAGCCACAAGAGCCGAGGAGCTCCCAGGGCCAAAGGAGGATCCTGGCGCTACAGCTGGCAGGTGACACCTCTGCCCTGAGCAAACAGGAGGGAGGAGCCGAGCTGGCTTGGAATTGGGGGGCGAGGGCGGGGGCCACAGGTAGAGGCTAGGGGAAGGGAGAGCTGGTAGGCAGCCAGCCAGAGCAGGGGGAAAGCTGCATCCCAGAGGGGCCCCCCTTGGGGTCTTCTCCCCACGACGGGTTGGAAGGACTGTCTCTTCCGACAGCTGGTGCTGTCATTCCTGCCAGAAACTGGCCATCTGTGGCCTAAGAAAGCTCTCCTGCTCTCAGACCCTGCGGGGTGAAGTGAGAGTCGCTCCCACCAGGGGACGGGGTGCAGGGCAGGGGGACCCCTGAACCCCATCCATCACAGCAGCATCTCCCGGGGACGGGGATGGGGAACCTGCAGCACAGGACGGGGGGCACAAAGGCCACGGCTCGGGGCCCACACTAACGCCTGTCTCCATTCTTCTTTCCCCCCTCCTCTCCTGTGTCCTGCACCTGTACCTGCACCATCCGAAGGACCGGAAGAGAGCGCCGGCGAGGCCTCGGTTGTGCCGGAGAGCCCTCCGGGACCCTCGCTCCAGGGCAGCCCCTCGGCGGAGGAACGACCGGCCCCGCGGAGGGCAAGACGGCGGACCCCGCGCCTACTACCGGCGGCGGCAACGGACCCCCAGCTGCTGGCCATCCTCCGCCGGCAGCTGGAGGTGTTGGAGCAGCACCTCCGGCTGCAGGAGCGGGCGCTGGCCTGGCGCCAGGAGGCATGGGGGGCCTATATGCAGACATTCAACCGGCTGGTTGACTACCTGGCCCCCATGCCGCGCCGGCCGAGCCACCGCCCGCCCTGCCCGCTCCTTCAGCCTCACCACCAGCTGCTCCAGCCGTCGCCCGGCCGTCCGCCGTCGCCCCCCCCACCTCCCCGCGAGGGCCACAGCGCCGAGGGACCCTTGGAGCCACCCGAGACTTGCCGGCGCCGATACCTTCCGGTGCAGCCCGCTCCCACCCAGCCGCGGACCACACTGCAGGCACGGCGGGGCTCCCGGCCGGGCACGCCCAGTGCTGGGCTGTAGGGGCGAGGGGCCCGGGACGTGGCCCCCCCCCTTGTTCTACATAGTTGGGACTGGTTTGTTTTGGTGCCCCCATTTGCCCCGTCCCCCCCCTGTAAATAGTTTTCCCCGTTCTCCTCCCTGCTTTTCTTTTTTGTTGATGGTGCACACTTTTATTTGCTTTGTGGTTGTATTGTTTTATTTGTGCCCATCTTGATTTGGTTGAACATTTGTCCCTCCTTTTTGGTTTGTGTGTCACATATTTATTTATTTACAAAAAAAAAAAAAATTTCGTTAAGACAAAAAAAAACGTTTACGTTCACCCACAAGTTCGTGCTGTCATTTGTCCAGGACAAGTGGGGGGGGGCGGTGGGGTGCTCCATGGTGTGGGCGTTGGGGCAGGAGTGTGGGGGAGGAAGGGGCGGGCAGTAGGGGGCCTGGGCAGAGTTCACCCCGCGGCCTGTTGGTCGAAGTGGGCCCGCAGGGCCTCCCGGACCCGGGTCCCCTCTGGGTCCACCTGCCGACTGGGGGCAGCAGGTGGCTGCACGTGTGCCCTGCCAGCCTCCGTGGCCCAGCCCTGAAGAAAGGTCTCCCCCTTGCTCTCCACGAGGCTGTGCAGGGCGCAGCAGGCACCCACAATCTGGGGGATGTTGTTGGGGCTGGCATCCAGGCGGGTCAGGAGACATCTCCAGCGTCCCTTGAGGCGGCCAAATGAGCGCTCCACCACCTGGCGCGCACGGTTCAGGTGCTCGTTGAAGCGCTCCTGGCTAGTGGAGAGATGGCCCGTGTAGGGGTGCATGAGCCACGGCTGGAGGGGGTATGCCGCATCTGCGATGACGCAGAAGGGTATGGTGGTGTCCCCCAGAGGGATCTCCCGCTGGGGGATGTAGGTCCCCGCCTCCAGCCGGCGGCACAGGCCCGAGTTCCGAAAAACCCGGGCATCGTGGGTGCTGCCAGGCCAGCCCACGTAAATGTCCTGGAAACGTCCCCGGCTGTCCACCAAGGCCTGCAGGACGACTGAATGGTAGCCCTTCCGATTGAGGTATCGTCCTCCACTGTGGTGCGGGGCGCGGATGGGGATGTGAGTCCCATCCAGAGCCCCGAAGCAGTTGGGGAAGCCCAGGGTGGCAAAGGCGGCGACAGTGGCATGTGGGTCCCCCAGCCTCACGAGCCTGTGCAGGAGCATGGCGTTGATGGCACGCACGACCTGCAGAGAAAGCACATGGGACAGCCCCAATGAGGGGTGAGCAGGGTGTGCGTGGCCCTGGCCTGCCCTGGCCCCCCTGCCCTGGCCTGGCCTCCCCCTGTGGGTTCTCTTACCTCCATGAAGACAGCCCCGATGGTGGCCTTTCCGACACCAAACTGCTGGCCCACGGATCGGTAGCTGTCCGGAGTGGCCAGCTTCCAGACAGCGATGCCGACCCGTTTCTCCACAGGGAGGGCACGCCGCATGGCAGTGTCCCGGTGCCTGAGTGCGGGGGTGAGCCACTGGCACAGCTCCAGGAATGTCTGGCGGGTCATCCTGAAGTTCCTGAGCCAGTGGTCATCGTCCCACTCCCCAAGCACCAGCCGCTCCCACCAGTCGGTGCTGGTGGGGTAGCTCCACAGCCGCCGGCGCGTGAGCCGGGGGGTGGAGTGGGGTGCTGCAGGGGTAGGGGTTGAGCCCTGCTGCCCTGGGGGCATCTCCTGCCCTGGGGCAAGAAGGTAGTCAGCTGCCTCCCACATGGCATGAGCCAGGGCAAGCCCTGCTCCTGCCGGGAGGGCTGGGTGGACCTCTAGCTGCTGCTGCTGCTGCTGCTGCTGCTGGGGGTCCATGACTGCGGCGCCCAGGGTCTGTGTGCCTATATGGCTCCTCAGACTGCGTGCTGTGCAGGCTGAGTGTATGTGGGAGGGGACCTTTAAGGGAGCGGCTAGCTGTTGCCCCGGAAGCGCTAGTCCGCCCGTTGACCCTGTCTGCAGCTGTGCCTGGCATCCCTATTTCGATGTGTGCTACTTTGACGTGTAGACGTTCCCTCGCTGCGCCTATTTCGATGTTGGGCTGAGCAACGTCGAAGTTGAACATTGACGTTGCCGGCCCTGGAGGACGTGTAGACGCTATTCATCGAAATAGCCTATTTCGATGTTGCAACATCGAAATAAGCTATTTCGATGTTGACTGCACGTGTAGATGTAGCCTTTGACTCTTTGCCTAGCTGTTCTTCAAATTCTTTTTTGACCTTCCTAATTATATTTTTATACTTCACTTGGCAGAGTTTATGCTCCTTTCTATTTTCCTCACTTGGATTTAACTTCCATTTTTAAAGGATGTCTTTTTGTCTTACTGCCTCTTCTACTTTATTGGTTAACCACAGTAGACTTTTTTGGTTCTCTATTACATTTCCTAAATTGGGCTGTACATTTAAGTTGAGCCTCTATTTTGGTGTCTTTAAAAAGCTTCCATGCCGCTGGCAGGCATTTCACTTTAGGTTCTGTACCTTTTAATTTCTGTTTAACTAACTTCCTCATTTTTGTGTAGTTCCCCTTTCTGAAATTAAATACTACATTCTTGGGCCAAGGTAGTATTTTCCCAGGCACAGGAATGTTAAATTTAATTATATTATGGTCACTATTACCCAGAGGTCCAGACACATTCACCTCTTGGACCAGATCCTGTGCTCCACTTAGGTCTAAATCAAGAATTACGTCTCCTCTTGTGGGTTCCAGGACTAGATGCCCCAAGAGACAGTCATTTAAGGTGTCAAGAAGCTTTATCTCAGCTTCCTGTCCTGAGGTGACATGTACCCAGTCTATATGGGGATATTTGAAATCCCCATTATTATTGGGTTTTCCATTTTGATAGCCTCGCTAATCTCCCTGAGCATTTCACAGTCACTATCACCATCCTGGTCAGGTGGTCAGTAATGTATCCCTATAATTACATTCTTATTATTCAAGCATGGGCGTCCTATCTAGAGAAATTCTATAGTACAGTTTGGTTCATTTATGATTTTTGTTTCATTTGATTCTACATTTTCTTCAATGTATAGTTCCACACCCCCGTCTCCAGCACAACCTATTCCATCCTTCCAATAACTCTTGTACCCTGGCATTACTGTGTCCCATTGATTATCCTCATTCCACCAAGTTTCTGTGATACCTATTATATTGATATCTTCATTTAACATGAGGCACTCTAGCTCACCCATATTATTTACACTTCTATCATTTGTAAATAAGCACTTTAAAAACCTGTCACTCTTTAGCAGCCTGCTGTTACATGATGTAATTGAAAGGGACTCTGTTTTACTTGACTGTTCCTCATCAGATACTGCCTGCGTTTTATCATGTTTATCATGTTTCACCCTCTCCTCCTTACTAGGACATATAGAATCTCCAATAAGAGATCCTGCCCTAGGGGATGCCACCGTCTGAACCACGTGCTCCTCCGCACCTGTCGGCTTTCCCCCAGCCCTTAGTTTAAAAACTGCTCTACGACCTTTTATGTGCCAGCAATATGGTTCCATTTTGATTTAGGTGGAGCCCATCCTTTCTGTATAGGCTCCTCCTTTCCCAAAAGTTTCCCCAGTTCCTTATAAATCTAAACCCCTCCTCCTACACCATTATCTCATCCACGCATTGAGACCCTGAAGTTGTTCCCATCTAACTGGCCCTGCACTTGGAACTGGAAGTGTTTCAGAGAATGCTACCATAAAGATCCTGGACTTTAATCTCCTACCTAGCAGCATAATTTGGCTTCCAGTACCTCCCTCCTACCCTTCCCTATGTCATTGGTACCAACATGTACCACGACCACCAGCTCCTCTCCAGCACTACACATAAGTCTATCTAGATGTCTTGAGAGATCTACAATCCTCACACATGGCAGGCAAGTCACCATGCAGTTCTCCCAGTCATCACAAGCCAAGCTATCTATGTTCCTAATGATTGAATCGTCCAGAACTAAAACCTGTCTCTTCCTAATAACTGGCATTCCCTCCCCTGGAGAGGTATCCTCAGTGAAAGAGGATACTCTGACCTCATCTGGAAGGAGGGTCCCAGCTATGGGATCATTTCCTTCTGCTCCAGGTAGATGTTCTCCTTCCTGGAGACTTCCATCCTCTTCAGCAGTACCGAAGCTGTCAGACTGGAGGTGGGACCATTCTACTATGCCCCCAAAAGTCTCATTTTTGTATCTCTCTGTCTCTCTCAGCTCCTTCAGTTCCTCCACCCTGGCCTCCAAACATGTACAGTCTCTGAGCTCCTTGCACCAGATGCACACATAGGTCACCTCTCCAGAGGGTAGGTGATCTGACATGCTGCATTGGGCACAATAAACTGGATAGCCCCCACCCTGTTGCTGGGCTTCTGCCTGCATTGTCTTATAACACCTGAAGCAGGTCACATGGATTAAGTTAGGGTGTTATTGGCTTTAAATTCAAGTTGGAAGATTTAAGTGTCGCTCGTCCCCCATCACACTCCCTCTGCAAACTCCCTTGTAAAACTTCCCTGTTAGCTGCTCCTCTTTGCTAGGTCCTCTGGTCACTTGGGGGCAGGCTTTTTAAGCCCTGTCCTGCCTGAGCAGCCCTGTCCCCTTGTTCAGGGCTAAGACCACTATCCACCTTGCCTAACAGGCTGCTAGGCTCAGCACATGGTCCTCCAAACAAACAAACCGCATGGCATCTTTCAAGCAGGCATTAACCACTCTACAACACAAACACACACACTACAGGCAACAAACTTGTCCCAAGGGTCACACAATTGCTCCACCTTCACCTGGAGGACTCCTTCACAAAACTTTTGTGTTACCTGCTCCTGTTTGCTAGCTCCTCTGGCCACTTAGGGCCAGGCTTTATAAAGCCCTGGCCTGCCTGAGTAACCCTGCCCCCTTGTTGAGGGCTCACAGGTCACTCTCTGCCTTGCCTAGCAGGCTACTAGGCTCAGCACATGGTTTCAATAAGCAGCTTAGGTAGCTGGAAGCTACTATCCAATCCCCTCTAACTATTCTCTTTTGTAGATTAACTAAGCCCAAATCCCTCAGCCTCTCCTTATTAGTCATATGTTCCAGCCCCCAATCATTTCATTACCTTCCACTAGAGTCTCCCCAGCATGTCCACATCCTCTCTGTAATGGGGGGCTCAGAACTGGACACAGTATTCCAGATGCAGCCTCTCCAGTGCTAAATAAAGGGGAATAATCACTTCCCTAGATCTACTAGTAATGCACCCCATTATGTCTTTAGCCTTCTTGGCTACAAGGGCACTCTGTTGGTTCCTATCCAACTTCTTACCCACTGTAATTCCCCAGATCGTTTTCTTCTGCACTGCTGCTTAGCCAGTTGGTTTCCTGCCTCTACCAGTGCTTGGGATTCCTCCATCCTAAGTGCAGGATTCTGCGTGTGTCCTCCTTGAACCTCATCAGATTTCTTTTGGCCCAATCCTCCAATTTGTCTAGGTCAGTGTTTCTCACTGTTTAGATAATTGTATTACAACAGAACATGTAATAGTAATGTAATGTAATAGAGACCTTTGTGATAGAACTGACCCTTTGAGTACTCCATTTGATACCAGCTGCCAACCAGACACAGAGTCGTTGATCACTACCCATTGAGCCCAACAATCTAGCCCAATTTCTATCCACCTTAGACTTCATTTATGCACCCCATACTTATTTAACTTGCTGACAAAGATACTGTGGGAGACCATGTAAAAAGCTTTGCTAAAGTCCACCGCCTTCCCCGTCTCCACAGAACCACTTACCACATCATACAAGGCAATCAGGTTGGTCAGACAGGACTTGCTCTTGTTGAAGCCACACTGACTCTTCTTGGTCACTTTTCTCTCCTCCAAGTGCTTTAAAATGGATATCTTGAGGATCCCCTCCATGACTTTTCTAGGGTCTTTTCTAGGGTGAGGCTGACCGGTCTATACTTCCCCAGATTCTTCTTCTTCCCTTTTTAAGAAGGTATCAGTGATCTACATTTCAAGGACATGTAAAAATTAATCTGTGTTTGCACACACCCATATTTGCATGAAAGATGTCATACAGAATCAAAGTATTTAATAATATGAATTACTTTAAACTATATTGTTGCAGTATACCACATTGTTTCACAGATCATTTTTGCATGACATTAACTAGCACAAAGGTCTCTACTACACTGCGTTACTATTACATTTTCTATTGTAATACAATGATCTAAACAGTAGAACCAAAGACTGGGAATCTTGGACTGTTTTCATCAAAGAAAAAGAAGTCCTGTGGCATCTTATAGACCAAAACATATTTTGAGGCATAAGCTTTTGTGGGCAAAGACCCACTTCATTAGATGCATGAGTGAGTGGGGGTTTCAGAGGAGGATTTAAAGTGGGGGTCTCAGTAAAGTGTGGGGGGGCAGAGCTGGCAAGTTCTATTCAGCCAGCAAGGATATGGCCCATTATCAGCAGTTAATGTGGAGTTGTGAACATCAAGAGAGGAGAAATCATGTCAATTCAGTCAAGGGGGATATGGTCCATTGTCATTTGTTAATGTGGAGGTATGAACATCAAGAATGGAGAAACTGCTTTTGTAATGGGCCATCCTCTCCCAGTTTCTGTTCAATCCTTGGTTGATGGTGTCAAATTTGCAAATTAATCACAGCTCTGAAATTTTTCTTTCCATTTTATTTTTGAACCTTTTTTTTTTGTTGTTGTAGGACTGCTACTTTTAAATATGTTACTGAGCATCCAGGAAGATTGAAGTGTTTTCCTACAGGTTTTTTATATGTTACTGTTCCTGATGTCTGATTTCTGATGTCTGATGTCACATCCCACACACTCGTACCCCTGCCATTGGCCCCTGTGGGTTCCTCTTGCCCAGAAGCGTCCTTATTCCTCTCCCATCCCCATGTCAGGCCTGTGAGCAAAGCATGCCTTGAAGGGGACAGCCCTGATGGTCAACTTGCCCACCCTAAACTGCTGCCCTACAAAGTGGTAGCTTTCCAGGGTGGCCAGCTTCCAGATGGTGATGGCTACGTGCTTCTCCAGGGTCATGGAGGGCCACATGTTGGCTTCCTCTCATTGGAGGGTGGGGGCAAGCCAGCTGCAGAGCTCTAGGAAATTCTGGAGCCATTGCATGTCATCCCACTCACAGGACCACCACAAACCTTGTAGATGTGTGAAGGGGTCCCTTGGGCTGCAGTCATTGCATGGCTTCCCACTCACCCAGGACCACCCAATCTCACCAGTCGGAGGTGGTCAGGTACCTCCACATGCGTCTGATTGCCAGGTTGGGCGGGGAGGGGGGCATGGACAGGTCCATGGTAGGTTGGGCTTCTCAGCCCTGGTGCCAGGTCTCTGTCATTGGAGGAGCTGGATGCTGGGCATGAGGATGGTGGCCAGCAGCCCAACCATGGCATGCATGTGGGTCTGGAGCTGCTGTGGATCCATTGCTCTTGGTTCTGAGTTTCAGGATTGTGCACAGGCACTGCTGTGCTTGAGTCAGCTCGGCAGGCCTCAGCGTATACAGGGCGGGGCTGTGTGGCCACTCTCCTTCAAAAACGCAGATCGATCTTTTGATCCACTTGTGTGTGGACATGATCTCTCAAAAGAAGGTTTTCCATAAGAGATCTTCTGGAAGAACTTCTTTTGAGGGACCGCTGTCATGTAGCTTTAGTGTTCTGTGCTGTTATTTAGCTGTGATTTACCCCCAAATATCTTCTAAGAGCCCAGTAAGCAGTGGAAGTGTTGGTAATGCTGCTAGACAATATTGACCTCCCATGGTCCGGCAATTCTCTTGTTTGGCACTGATCTGTTCTTGAGGATGCCAGACTAGAGAGGCTCAACCTATAGTTAGCTTTACTTAAATTAACACCTCATTATACCGTTCTACTTAGTGTTACAGAGCGTTCCAAGCTTAATTTAAAAAACAAAGAAACTAACTAACTAACTAACTAACTAACTAAAACTGGAAACAAATGTGAAGTAAGGTCTGGAACAATGGTGCAATCTGTTTATTTATTCAAGAACATTCATCTGTAAAATATAAAGTTCCCGTATACCTATTTGTACTAGATACAGTATACCTTTGTTAATTTTTTTTCCTCACAACACCATGTTGATGCTTCATCTGTGCATATAAACAAGATTATTCCTTGAATCTGATGTAGTTCTGTATGGTTAATAAAATATCTTCTTTTGTGTACCATTTGGAGGCAGTTAAATTAAAGGGCCTTTCTTTCATTCCTGCTGGTTACTGCTGTGACATTTCTAGACCAATTTGATGAACATTGGTCTGATTTTCCTCTTTTGTCATCTTTTAATATGGAAGTCATAAAATGTATTCTAAAAGTGCCAAAAGTATGAAAGGCAAAATATTTATATTGTTTGTTACTTGTGTCTTTTTTAATGACCTCATCACATTTATCAGGAATTTGTGTTGTCTTACATCTACAGATCCTTAAAATAAAGTACTCTTGTATTCAGTGTTACGATATACTTAAGACTAAGTTTTCCATGTAAGGATGGCTCGTACAAAGCAGAAAGGGATTGCTATAGTTTTCAGTGGTTTGTAGAAAACTGACAACACTACAAGAAAGAAAGCAACAGGAAAAATTTGTCCTGACCCAGATGAAATATAAATATTGTTTCAACTTTGCCTGTCTATATCTTGCATGAGAACTTTACATTGAATTCTTTCCCGTAGACTTTGTTCAAAAGCATGTCTGTGTTTAAACAGGGAACAGTGTGCAGGAAACAATGGGCATACCCTAAAAAAGTTAACAGCAGTTCTGAAATAAAAATGTTTTCATAGAGGTTGAGAGTTACTTAACATAGCCCACTCATATCAGTGGTTCTCAATCTGCTGCCCCATCAGCATACAGCTGTTGCAACTTCTTCAGGGCCATATAGGAAGTATATATATTGTGTGGATGTGTCCTCCATACCAGAGAGCTGCATATGCAGCGCACAATGGTCAGCTGATTGAAAACCATTGGCCTGCACCAACAATAATTCGGAATATTGTCTGGATATACCAAAAGAAGAACAGGAAGCACTTGGCATAGATTTTAATCAAGCCTCAACATTACTATAACATTATTATACAGATATTCAACAGATAAAATGCCCAGTAGAGACAAATCTGTGTCATTCAAATCATTACCCAGGGTTCACACCAGACTTCTTTAATTTCCATTTAGGTGTCCCTTGCCAACCCACGGCTTGGACTTCACCATGCACCACCCTTATAGTAGAGTTAAGGTGGGCTGTGAGAATGTGTGGGAGTTGGTGGGGTGTGAGTTGTCTCGCAGCTGTATCAGTCATAGGTATCCCCTAATCTGCTCCTAAATTATGTTATTGTATCCAGCATCTCCTTTTACATCCTTTACCAGTTCATTTATCTGCTCACTGCCTGCCAGCCCGATGGTGTACCTGTGCTCTTTATTCTGCATGGCAAGCAAATCAGCACACACCTACCCTACCCTAGTTGAGGCAAATATCAAGTTGGGTTATCTCCCTTGTAAGATCAGCTAGGGGCATCAGCAGCTGTTGTTACCCTTGATCAGGTACCACAAGAACTGCCCTCCACAATGCACAGTATAGGTAACCCACAGTCTGGATCCTTAAATTTGAAGAACTCTTTGAAAGAAAAGGAAAAGCAACAACTTCTGTGCTTGGGGTCAAGAATCTCCACATCATATTCTAGGGTTTTAGATAACCAGCAACATCTGCTCAGGTTCACTGCTAGTGCCTCATGCAAGCTCACAAAATCTGTCAGACTAGGAACTATGCCCAGCATCTGCTGAAAAACACAGATTTTGAGGGTTTAGCAGTGCAGAAAAAATACCCTCACCAGCTTTGTAACCTTGTGTAATCTGGAAGTTTGGCAATTGCTAACCTGTACCACTGACATGCTGTCATGCCAGAAGCTCATCCTTTTATTAGCCAGCTCCAATCCCCACTGCAACTAAAATGTGGAAGAATTCCAATAAAGTTATGACACGCACAACTCTGTTTTGTGTCTGGGAGGCCGACCCTTTCTGCGCACACCATTTGCATTGATAAAACACCCCAAAGCATATGAGGGCATTTGTTCTACGGTGTTTAACCCTCAACATCTGGTTTTCTTCTGAACACGTGCTAGCATGGCTAATGGCATAGCAGGCACCCCATCCTGTTTCTAGTTTGACAGATTTTTGTGAGTTTTCACAAGGGGCTAGTAGCAAACCCAAGCAGATGCTGCTGGCTCTCTGGAACCCTGGAATATGATGTGGTGGAAAGGAGATCCTTGACGCTGTGCCTGCAAGTTCTTTCTTTTCTTATTCTTTCAGTCGGTGTTTTTAATTTAAGTAGTCAGAGTACAGGTCGCCTATTCTGTGTACCATAGAGGGTGGTTGTCGCTATTCTTCATCAAGGATAGCACAGGTGCTGACTCTCTTTGACCATCCTGCAAGGGACAATGGTTTCTTTCATGAGATGAAAAAAAAAAAACAAAAACAAAAAAAACCTTCATTGATTGCAGCTGCTAGGCTAGAGACCACTGGGAGGTGTCAGAGAACCTACCTAGATTGGGGAGAGACAACCAAACCAATTTCTGGCACCTCCTTGTGGCAGATGTCTAGTGCAGATACTACATAATACATGTAGTATCCAGATAAATGGCCTAATATAGGATTTAAAAGTAGGTCCTGGAAAAGGAACAGAATAGGGGAGGAGGGGTGGGGACTTCTATGACCTATGAGTGAAGATTAAAAGAACTGGATTTGTTTAGTCTGGGAAGGAGAAGACTGAGAGGGGACATGATACCAGCTTTCAAGTACATAAAAGGTTGTTACAAAGAGGTGCAAAAATTATTTTCCTTAATCTCTGAGTGTAGGATGAGAAGCAATGGTCTTAAATTGCAGCAAGGGAGGTTTAGGATAGTTAAGCAGTGGAAAAAATTGCCCAGGGAGGTTTGGGAATCTCCATCATTGGAGATATTTTAGAGTAGGTGAGATAATCATCTATCAAGGATGATCTAGATGGTGCTTGGTCCTTCTCTGTGTGCGGACATTGGACTCAATGACCTCATGAGGTTCATTCCAGTTCTAGAATTCTATGATTGGTATGGCAGGAGGCCAACTCCTCCCCCATTCTTGTAGCCCACTTTAATCCCTGTATGTGGATCTGGGATGTTAAGATCCAAGTCATGGGTTGGTGGGGGTTGGAGAAGGAGCTAGATGGAAATGAAGGGGGCTGGTGAGAGCCCCAGGAAATTATTTGAATAAACACAGATTTGCCTGCACTATACACTTTATCTGCCAGGTAGATACAGACATCTATATAATAAAGTTCTGGCCTGATTAAAATCCTTATCAAGCTTCTTCTGTTCTTCTTTCAGTATATCCTGGCAATGACTGCACCAAAATTAAAACAAGGAAAGTGTTGACGGGCCTGAGCAAAGGGGGATGGCTCCATTTTTTATAGCCAGGGGGGTGGGGTGGGCAGGAGAGATGAGACCGGAGACTGCTGCAAAAGCTAGATGGCGTTCAGCTTTGTGGCACTCACTCACCAGCAAGAATATGAGATCAAAGGGCATTTGAGTGCAAGCCCTGGGTGTGCGAAGCCCCTTTGTTCCAGGCAGCAAGCAAGGCAGAATTTATCCTCTCTTCTCTATCTCGTTGTATATCAGATTGGGTTAGGGCCTGCTGTGAGCATCATGGTAGTCCTTACTTTTTAAGGGGGTACTGGAAGGAATTTTCCTCATGCTACCAGATTAGCTTCAGTGGACTGAGTTTTTTACAAGCATTAATTTACAGATTGCAACTAGTACCAGTTGTTTCAAAGGAAGGTAAAGAAAACTTATGTGCAAAAATATGGCAAAATCTGCCTAGCGAGATCAGATCATTGCCCAGCCACATTCCTGGACACCACATAGAAACTTTCACAGGCTCTCCCAGACTGAAGAAGCTCTCTGACCTGACCCTGCCACAGTCTGTTGTTTTTCAAGTTCCAGTTGTTCTTGCACTGGTGAGCAAAGGAATATGGTGCAAAATAATATTAAAAGAAAAATACCTGCACAGGATAAAAGTTTTTATGTGGAACAATAGACACACTCCATCTGCCTAGGAGGAGATCACATATGCTGTAATTCTATCAAAATATCAAATAGTAATTTTGTAATCATACAGTCGAAAGCTAAACTTGAATAATTTCACATTTGGTTGAGTTTGGAATTAGATGCTATAAAATGTTTTCGTTTCATGCAGGAAGCCATTTGCTTTTTATTTGGTATGCCAACTGTGCTTATCTCTCATTTTGCATTCTCATACACCCTTGCAGTTTGAATAGAATTAAAAAATGGTCAAGTCATGTTTCCGAGCAGGCCCACCAATGGGTGGGGGACAAAGAGGACAGTGCCCCAAGGCCCCAGCCCTAGTGTTTAAAAGGGGCCCATGGCTACTTGAGCAGTGGCATGAGCTCCCATTTGAAGTGTCATAGCAGCACTGCTATGCCATTATACATGGCTCTGAAGGAATAGGGAGGGCTCACACGGGGGTCACACAGTGATCCGAGCGGTGCAAAGGGCTGTCTGCCTATGGCTCTGCCACTTGCAGGGGAATGAAACTGGGCCGTCCCTGGGGCACTCAGTGTCTGTCAACCTTGCTGTTTCAAAGAAAATCTTTAGCAAACATATTCTTGTGCATAAATGTCCACTTACCAATTCACTTCATGGTTTTGTGAGTGTTATATACATGTAAGTGTTCCCAGCAGAAAATGCAGATGGCAGAATTGCATGTTTTAAAAACCCACATTGAAAAGTCCAGTTTTTGAAGAGTTTAGTGGTTAAACTGCTTAATCTCTGCAAGACTATGCTGTATTTGCACTTGCACTACACTTGGACGAGAACAGACTGGGACTTATCACAGAATCAAAGAATCCTAGGGCTGGAAGAGACCTTAGGAGGTCATCAAGTTCAGCCTCTTGCCCAAAGTAGAACCAACCCCAACTAAATCATCCCAGGCAGGACTTTGTCAAGCTGGGATTTAAAAACCTCTAGGGATGGAGAGAACAACAAGAAGTCCTGTGGCACCTTATAGACTAACAGATATTTTGCAGCATAAGCTGTCATGGGCAAAGACCTGCTTCATCAGATGCATGAGTGGGAGAGGGTGATTTCAGAGGGGTATTTAAAGAGTGGGGTCTCAGTAAAAGGGAGGGCCAGAGCTGACAAGGTCTATTCAGCAAGGTGGAAATGGCCTATTATCAGTAGTATGTATCCAAAGAGGGAAAAACAAGTCAGATCAGACAGGGGGATGTGAGCCTTTGTCAGAGTCTAATGGGGAGATAGTAACACCCAGGGCAGAGAAGCTGCTTTTGTAAAGGGTGAGCCACTCCCAGTCTCTTAGGGATGGAGAGGCTATCACCTCCCTAAGTAACCCATAATAGTGCTTTACCACCCTTCTAGTGAAATAGCTTTTCCTAATATTCGATTTAGACATCTCCCAAAATTGAGACTATTGCCACCTTCACACTGTTGACTCATATCCAGCTTCTATCCACATTAAAGTCCGTTTATCCAAGCCACACTTCCTTAACTTGCTGGCAAGACTTATGTGAGAGACGCTATCAAAAGCCTTCCTAAGGACCTAGATAAAAAGGTAAGAAAACAGAGAAATGCTTCCAAAAATTATTTCAGGTTACTGTGAATTATATGTAATTTTATATTTAATTAGGTCTCATTCCACAAAATGTTCCTTTACAAAAAAATATTTTCACATAATAGAAGCTGTATATTTTCTGACACTCCATAATATGTGCAGAAATGGTCACAGTGCAGCTTTTTTGTTGATTGGTTGGATTTTTGTTTTCTTTTGGGGGGTTTCTTTTTGGTTTTATTCATGCATTATGGATTAATATGGACCTTTTAGACTCTTGCTTACGCCATTATGACCAACAATTTCAAAGGTGACCAGCGCTTACCTCCTTTTTGGGGTGCCCAGTAGTTTGTGGATCTGCAGATAAAAGTGCAAACATTACTCCTTGTTCTGGGTTTCTTTTCAGTTTTCTCAAATTGCTGTGACAAGTATAAAGGTAGTCAACAGTGAGATGCAGGACTGACAAGTAACTGTGTTAAACACGCTGATAGAAAAACAATATTATAATTGGAGCTCGATGATTTTTCAGAATGTTGATGAATAAAGTAGGCAAAGGGAAACTTTTTTTCTCACTTTTACGATATGATTATTATGCCTTCTTCCTCTGACATATCACACCTTAGAGGTACATGTTATACTCTGCTTTTGTGATTTGTTAAACCCTCTCCCACAATGGACAAAGGGAAAATGAGGGCATTATATAAGTATCCTGATTCAGTAATCAAAATGCAGGTACTTCAGAACTGAAGAATTAATCTGCAGAACACCTGAGAAGCTCCAAACTGTCAAACATGAGCTATTGGGGAAGGGACCATGTCACCTTTGTGTTTGTACAGCACCCACTAAGCTATGAAAAACTCTACTATCTTTATTCATATTGGCTGCTTCCACACAGCCCCCTCCCTTCCGGAAGGGACATGATAATGAGCAAAGGAGAATATTCAAACGAGGCATGGATTTAAATACCTCACACCTCATTGCATAGTCCTGTGATATTTCACTTCTGGAAGACCCCTTCTGGAAGCTATAGAGCTGTGTAGATGGGGCTTTTCTGGAAGGAACCCTCCCTTCTGAAATCCCCCTTATTCCTCAAATGTTCATGGCTCTGTAGCTTCCAGAAGGGGCTCTGCCATAAGTGAATATCATGGGACTATACAAATGAGGGGTGAGATATTTAAATCTGTGCCTCATCTGAATATTCCCCTTTGCTCATTACCATGCCCCTTCCAGAAGGGAGGAGGCTGTGTAGAAGCAGCCACTGAGTACTGTTTAATTCCTTGAGGAAGCCTGTTGATATGAGTAAGATACAACTCTCAGTGCAGGAAGGTGGCAGAATCTGGCCATATGGTGATAGTGGAAACAAAAACATAGTAACTCTATTGATGGTCCAGTGTAACTTGTGCAGATTTTGGAAAACAGACTTCTGCTATTCAGTCCAATAACCTTATCAAATGTGCTTTGACAACTTTCCCACAACTGAGTAGGAGATGTTCTGATACACTACGGTAAAAGTATTTTATCTCTTTTGTCACAAAATGTTTGTAATAAAAAAAGAAGAAATAGAACAGTCCAGTAGTATGAGTGAGCCTGGCATTCAATGTCACACTTAGCAGAAATTAAGAAATGATTCTCAGGAGAACGTTCTGCCCTTTAAACCAACCAATAGTACTAATCAGTCACATATGCAGCTTTCTTCTGTCTTCTTTCTTCTGTTGCTAACTATGCTTTAGACTTGCTTCTCCATCATTTTTCAATATATCATTAAACAAACATGCATTAAAAATGGCACATAGACCTGTGTACCACTCTTTCAATACTTATGCCTTATGCTTCAAACCATGCATGTCATAACATTACCTCTGAATTCTATCTTTAAATGCCCTTACAGTGTGCATTCATAATTTATTCTCTTCTATACATTTGGATTAGCTTCCATGAAGCCTTATAGAAAAACTGCCCTAAACATTTAATTGATATTATTACAGATGAAAGCATTAGAAAAATGATTAATTACAAAGCTAGCATGTTATAGTTTTTTTCCAAAAGTATGCTCTGTATTTAGTTAATAAAGAGCTGAGAAATAATTGCTTTATGGGGGTAAAACACATCTATAAGTTAGAAACTATCATATTGTTGTCAAATACTCTGTGGATATAATAGTCTCTTTTTACAACAGTATCATGTATTTTCACTGAATGGCCATCAGCTCCGTGTCACTTGGATTGGGGTAATATGATAGGAAATGGAAGGCAATAGTCTATGTATATTAGCATTTATAGATGGTTTATCATCAATATCACCTATTCTTTCTAGTCCTAGAGGAATATATAACTCTGCTCTTTCCTACTTCCTCCTATGTAGAAAGAGTGTCATTTAGGAGTGGATGGCTATATAACTTGTAATGTAGTGTTGTCTTTACTTACAATGCTAATCTGTTTAAATACAATAAGAAAACTCAAAAGAAACCTGTCTATTACCTAATCAACAGCTAATATATGTTGTTTAATGTAGCAAGCCAGTTAAATGGCTTTACCAGTGGATCTAGAAATGTAGCTGTGTAAGCGAAAGGCAAACTGCAGTACATGGCACATTGAAATATGAGCTGTTAAGTGCACTCAGTAGTTGTGATTTTTGATCAAAAGAGATAGAAATTCTATGTGCAATTCTCTTGCTTTGTTAAGTGGTTGCTGAAGTGTAGCATATCTAAGACAAAATTTAAAGTGGTAATTTTACAGTGCTGTAGTATGTGTTGCTCTCAGCTATCTATTATTAGTAATGTTTTTGATTCACTAGTGACATAATTTTGTCACTTCTCAGTGTTGGAACTGGTTAAAATAACTAATCTCCTGTATTAAGGATATGTGTGGTTGTGTTGTCTAAAACAACTTGTGTTTCTGATTCATGGCCTGAAAATCTCCATGGAAAAACTCCTGATAACTTCAGTGGGATTTGGATCAGATCCCATGAGCCTAAAGCTGTTCATGTTCTTAAGCATTTTTCTGGATCAGAGACAGAGTGCTCTGCCCCCTTGCAGTTTATAAATAAAAATCTGGATTCGCACCTATCAGTATGTTGTAAGGGCCATATGCTCACTTCCTATGGAAGAAGTGAATTTATATTTAAAGATGAGTGGCATAAGGATATGTATGTGTTGTATTATCCATATTCTGTGCACCAAGCTTCTGTTCACCTCAGGCAGAAAATGAGATTTCAAGTACTCGCAAAAGCTAAAAAGATACTTGTAACAATCCCACAGATTGTGAATTTCTATTTTAACATTTCGTAGACTCATAGGGCTGGAAGGGACTTCCAGAGGTCATCTAGTCCAGCCCCTGCTTCAAGCAAGATCAGCCCCCACAAAGTCATCCCAGCCAGGACCTTGTCAAGCTGGGCCACCACCCTTCTAGGCAACGCATTCCAATGCTTTACCACCCTCCTGGTGAAGTAGTTTTTCCTAATATCTACCCTACACCTCTCTCTCTTCAACTTCAGACCATTACTCCTTCTTCTGCCATCTGACACCACTGAGAACTGTTTCTCACCCTCCTCTTTAGTGCTCCCCTTCAGGAAGTTGAAGGCTGCAATTAAATGACCCCTTAGTCTTCTCTTCTGTAAACTAAACAAGCCCAAATCCCTCAGCCTATCCTCATAGGTCTTGTGCTCCAGACCCTTAATCATTTTTGTTGCCCTCCGCTGAACCTGCTCCAGCACATCCGCATCCTTTTTATACTGGGGGGCCCAAAACTGGACACAATATTCCAGATGTGGCCTCACCAGTGCTGAATAGAGGGGAACAGCTACTTCTGCTCAAAATGCTCCTCCTAATGCACCCTAGTATGCTGTTAGCCTTCTTGGCTACAAGGGCACACTGTTTACTCATATCCAGATTTTCATCCACCAAAACCCCTACGTCCCTTTCCGTCGTACTGCTGCTGACCCAGTCGGTCCCCAGCCTATAACAATGCTTGGGATTCTTCCGCCCCAGGTGCAGGACTCTATACTTCTCCTTATTGAACCTCATCAGATTTCTTTTGGGCCAATCCTCCAATTTATCCAGGTCACTCTGGATTCTCTCTCTACCCTCCAATGTATCTACCTCTCCCCCTAGTTTTGTGTCATCTGCAGACTTGCTGAGGGTGCAATCCAGTCCCTCATCCAGGTCATTAATAAAGATGTTGAACAACACCGGCCCCAGAACCGAGCCTTGCAGCACACCAATTGAAATTGACCGCCATCCAGATATTAAGCCATTGGCCACTACCTGTTTGGCCTGACCGTCAAGCCAGCTTTCTATCCATTTTATAGTCCAAGGATCGAATCCATATTTCCTTAATTTATGGACAAGAATGTTGTGGGAAACCATATTGAAAGCTTTGCTGAAGTCAAGGTATATCACATCCACTGACTTCCCCATGTCCACAGAGCCTGTTACCTCATCATAGAAGCTAATCAGATTGGTCAGGCAGGACTTTCCCCTGGTGAATCCATGTTGGCTACTTTTGATCAATTCCCCCTCTTCCAAGGGCTCCAAAATAGATTCCTTGAGGATCCCCTCCATTATTTTCCCAGGGATTGAGGTAAGGCTGACCTGTCTATAGTTCCCTGGATTGTCCTTCTTTACTTTTTAGATGGGCACTATGTTTGCCTTTTTCCAGTCATCCGGTATTGCCCCTGATCTCCAAGAGTCTTCAAAGATTATGGCCAAAGGTTCAGCAATGACATCTGCCAATTCCCACAGTAACCTTGGGTGCATTAAATCCAGACCCATGGATTTGTGTACATCTAGTTTTTCTAGATAGCTCAGAACTTGTTCCTTCCCCACAGATGGCTGTCCTGCACCTTCCCATACTGCACTGTCTAGGACCACCATGTGGGAGCTGACTTTGTCCGTGAAGGCTGAGGCAAAAAAAAGCATTGACTACTTCAGTGTTTCCTACATCATCTGTCACTAGGTTACCTCCCTCATCCAGTAACAGCCCCACACCTTCTCTGCATTTTTTGTGGTTCCACATATCACTATCATCATGCTTCTCCTTAGTATGGTAGAGTGTTGTGCCATGTGCATTTGTCTCTCTTGGGCTGTGTCTAGACTTGGCCCAAACTTCAAAGGGGGCACGGTAGTTAGGGTGTCAGGAGATTGCTAATGAAGTGCTGAGGTGCATATGCAGCACTTCATTAGTCAAAATCTCCCCTGTGGCAACTTCGGAGTGCCGGCCTCCATGTAGCCGGGGTTCAGCCACGGTTACTTCAAATGCCTGTGCTACATCGAAGTCCCTTTACTCCTGGAGACACGCAAGCCAGCACTTTGAAGTTTCACACTTCGAAGTTGCTGCAGGAGCGATTCTGACTAATGAAGTGCTGCATATGCACCGCCGCACGTCGTTAGTAATCTCCCGACACCCAAATTACCAGGCCCCCTTCAAAGTTTGGAGCTAGGCTAGACACAGCCTTGATGTAATTTTTAAGGGCTTGTCAAGCAGATTATTTTTCATTTTGTCAATATTAGCTTGTACTAATGACCTCAAGGGTTGCCAAGGTGGACCACCCAGCAGTCATTGGCAGTGTGGAATTTATCACAGAACAATTCATTTGAAGATATTTTCATTTAAACCAGGCTCATAGACAAGGCTTCTGAAGTCTGCATAGACCCCAGCTGCTCCTTGGCTTTGTAAAGTCATTATTACACCTAAAGCACGGTGCCCTGAGCAGTGCTAGCTTCCTGCACATAACTGACTGCCAATGTTCCTTCTAATTTTTAACATCCATGTGCAGAGTAAAGTTTATGTGCACAGAACTACATGCAGATACGCATTACCGCCAGAAGAAGTGCATGCTGCTGGCTGTGTGTGCTTCAGGCACTCTGCTAGTCAGTTGGGTGGCATTTGAATCTCTCTTGGGTGGCAGCCCAAGCACACAGCTCACAAGGGTCACAGATGACCGCCCTCCCGTCTCCACTTTCTGGTGTTTTGATGTTTTTCCTCCTGACTACTTTTCTCCATTTCTGTCTTTGCCAATGAAAATATTTTCTGTAACCATGCTTAGTTTCATTTTTCTCCAGTCATTGTCATCTGCTAATGTAACCAGAGTGTCTGTAAAATTACAGTTATCAAAGTTTACTCAATTTCTCAAAGAAAATCCCGACAAAGGGCATACATTCATAAGTGTATGTAGAATGGCATACAATGCTACAAGTTCTTTGCTAATACAGCTGTAGGCCTAACTATGCCAACAGTGCCCCTAACAAGAAAGCTATACTGGCAAAACACCCATAAAAGTGTTGCTGTCAACCTAGTTAATCAGGGAGGTGGTGTTATGATGCAGAGAGAAAATCTCCTTCCACTGTTGTAAACTGGATCTGTGTGGTGATGCGTATCTGCATGTAGTTCTGTGCACATAACAAAATTTATTCTGCACATGGATGTTAAAAATTAGAAGGAACATTGGCAGTCAGTTATGTGTAGGAAGCTAGCACTGCTCAGGGCACCATGCTTTAGGTATAATAATGACTTTACAAAGCCAAGGAGCAGCTGGGGTCTATGCAGACTTCAGAAGCCTTGTCTATGGGCCTGGTTTAAATGAAAATATCTTCAAATTAATTGTTCTGTGATAAATTCCACACTGCCAATGACTGCAGGGTGGTCCACCTTGGCAACCCTTGAGGTCATTAGTACAAGCTAATATTGACAAAATGAAAAATAATCTGCTTGACAAGCCCTTAAAAATTACATCAAGGCTGTGTCTAGCCTAGCTCCAAACTTCGAAGGGGGCCTGGTAATTTGGAAGGAAGTGGCCTGTGTAGAAATAGCCTAAGGTGCCACAGGACTTCTTGCTGTTTTTATGGATACAGACTACATGGCTACCCCCTGATACTTTCACTACCTATATTTTTGCTTTTGCAAGAAAAATACACAGTGTCAGCTCCTGGGAGCTCACTGTAGCTTTAGAGATGGCAGAAAAGATAACATTGTAATACTTTACAAATCTTTGTGTTCACATGGCTATTGGAATAACAGCCAGATTATCTTTAACATAAAAGAATAAAACAAGAGATTAAATGGAAAACACTTCAATTCCTTCAGCAATTCTACCATTCTGTCAGCATAAAAGTTAATAGAATGCTTCAGTCGAAATTTATTCTGTGAAGAAATATCACTGTATGCACATTCTCAGGTGCTAAAATATTAAAGACACAACGGTTTAAAAAAAGAACTTATCACACTTAACTTAAATATTAATGAATGTATTTAAATCACTACTTTTCATTAAAGTAGAAATGTTCTTTACTCAGTTATAATGGGGAGAATAAAGTACAAGTGTGATAGCCCACAGGAGCAGGGTTCACTTATTTTGAGGAGGAGGGGATAGAGAATAACAGTGGAGCCAGTTTGACACACACTTAATTCATGGCACAGCCAGCGACAACTGTATGGGCATCCTCTGCACTGGCTTTCTTCTCTGCTACTCAGTGAGGGACTAACAGTACCCTAGGGCAGTATTTCCCTATTTTATTTGGCCACTGAACCCTTTTAAACTTGAAAAAAAAATGCAGAACCCCAGTCCCAGGCTTATAAACCCGTCTACTCCCAAACTTGCCCCCCATCTCCAGGCTCTACCCATCTCAGCCCTCAGCCCCCAAATCTACCCCCATCCCCAAGTTTTACCCACTGTCCCACAACTCTGCCACCCACCCCCAGGGTTCACCACTCTCATAACCAAACCTGCTTCCCTCATCCCCAAGCTTAACCCTTCTCAGCCCCAGCAACTGTGGGGCTGGCTGGGAAGCCTATGCTGGGTGGCTGTGTGCACCCAGCAGAAGAAAGGCTGGTGTGGAGGTGTTCTGCTGGCAGGCGTGAGCTGAGCCACGCCCACCAGAGGGATGTGGCCACTTGGCTAGCAGTGTGAGGGAGGGCGCTCTCTGAGGCTCCCTGCCCTGCCACTGATGAAATAATGGCTGGTTGGTTGGTTTAATGGCTGGATCACTCCTGCCAGCTGTTAAACAAATTAAATTCAGTTTCCTGTTTCAGTGGTGACAGGGCAGAGAGCCACGGAGGTGTCAGCTATTGTAATGGAATTTTCTCTTGGAACCCTTATTTTCACTTCATGGAACCCCAGGATTCCATGGAACACTCTTTGGGAAACATTGCCCTTTGTTCTGGGTAGAGTCCCTCTCTGATGTGTGATGTTGCTGTACTGTGTCCAAGTCTGTATAGATCTCTGAAGGACTAGGAAACTGTAAATAATATTTTAAAACAATAAACATGAGCAAAAATAGCATGCCTCTGCATTTTTAAATGACTTTTACACATCTCTGAGAAAAAGAGATATTGTTTGCATGAAAAAATTAGCTTCTGCAACTGGTCAGAAACTGAGCATTTGAGGATGTAAATTCATTTGCTTCCTTCTGATCCTTCACCTTTGGGCACATATCTGTGATGTTTCTCATAGGGAACATTTATGCCTATAGTGGCAAACTGAGCAGAAACATTTTCCCTTAATCACAGCTAAGCAGAACAATGTTTTGATTCTTTTTGCCAGATGAGAGGAAAAGAGCCCAAGTCCTGTTTACACTGGCAGCATTGTGGAGGTTATATGTAGCCACATGCAACAGCAAAAGGCAAGCTGCATCCACAATGCAGCATATAATTACATGGGTAGTGAAAGGCTATGGCCAGGAAGAGGCACCTGGGAAAGATTCTAGCACCAGGGAGTTGTCAGGGCCTCTATTTGCTGGAAACTTTCACTGAGGTTTGGAGAGGCTCTGACAAGAGAGAATCTAGAGGACAATAAGGAGGGAGTGAGACACTACACTTGACACCTGGGATGCACTGGTTGGGAGTAGGGAGTACCATTTAGGGTACATACCCTAGAAATTACTATAGGGTAGATGAAAATGAATGACAGACTGTACTAAAGGAGTAGTAAATTATCAACGGTTTGGGTCCATCAGTGCTTTGACCTGGTTCTGGTACTATTCAATATCTTCATTAATGACTTAGGCTGCGTCTACACGTGCACGCTACTTCGAAGTAGCGGCAGTAACTTCGAAATAGCGCCCGTCACGTCTACACGTGTTGGGCGCTATTTCGAAGTTGAAATCGACGTTAGGCGGCAAGACGTCGAAGTCGCTAACCCCATGAGCGGATGGGAATAGCGCCCTACTTCGACGTTCAACATCGAAGTAGGGACGTGTAGACGATCCGCGTCCCGCAACATCGAAATAGCGGGGTCCTCCATGGCGGCCATCAGCTGGGGGGTTGAGAGATACTCTCTCTCCAGCCCTTGCGGGGCTCTGTGGTCACCGTGTGCAGCAGCCCTTAGCCCAGGGCTTCTGGCTGCTGCTGCTGCAGCTGGGGGTCCGTGCTGCATATACAGGGTCTGCAACTAGTTGTTGGCTCTGTGTATCTTGCACTGTTTAATGAAAGTGTGTCTGGGAGGGGCCCTTTAAGGGAGCGACTTGCTGTTGAGTCCGCCCCGTGACCCTGTCTGCAGCTGTGCCTGGCTCCCTTATTTCGATGTGTGCTACTTTGCCGTGTAGACATTCCCTCGCTGTGCCTATTTCGATGTTGGGCTGAGCAACGTCGAAGTTGAACATCGACGTTGCCAGCCCTGGAGGACGTGTAGACGTTATTCATCGAAATAGCCTATTTCGATGTCGCAACATCGAAATAAGCTATTTCGAAGTTGGGTGCACGTGTAGACGTAGCCTTAGTGTAGTAAACAATATGCTGATAAAATTTGCAGATAATACCAATCTGAGAGGGGTTGCAAGCACTTTGGAGGATTAGATTAAAATGCAAAATGGCCTGACAAATTGGACATTTGGTCTGCAATCAAGAAGATGAAATTTGATAAAAATCTACAAAGAGAGCAAAATCAGACACAGTACAAAATAGAGAATGACTGGCAAAAGATTTAGGTATCACAAACTGATTATGAATGACCAATATGTTGCAGTTGCAAATCGGTTAATATTCTGGGGAGTATTAACAGGGCTGGTCAATGTGGGACATTTGAGGTTATTGTCCCATCCTGCATGGCACTGGTGAACCAGGTGCCCTCTAAATTTTTCCATCCATGTGCAAAATATTTTTTTTTACATGCACTAAAGCACATGCAGACGGGAACCACAAGTAGCAACACATGCTGCTGGCTGGGAGCACTGTGGGTGCTCTGATAATTAGCTGGGCAGCATTTGAATTTTTTCTGGGTGGCCACCTAAGAGCTCAGTTTACAGGGAACAAGGATAGTGAGGCCTCAGCTATAGTCAGGCTGGTCAATGTGGGAGGTGGGCAAGGGGGACAACTGCATAGAGGCCCTGCATTTTAAAGGAGCCCAGAGCTCCTGGCTGCCACTGATGCTGCAGTAGCAGTAGAGGTGGCTGTAAGCTTTCGTCCTCTTTGCTATTCTGCAGAAGCAGCATTATGCTGCTCTGTGTGGCTTCTAAAGAGTGGGGGTGGGTGCCAGCAACATGCTCTGGTTGTTCTTGCCCCACCCCTTCTGCCTGAGGCTTCATCCCTTCTGGGGGCATGGAGCCACTCCTCCCCACCTTGCCTCTGGTTCCACCATAGCTGTCAGCTCTGCAGTCTCCAGTACTATGTCCTGTTCCCTGTGCCACACTTCAGAGAAGTTGTGGACAAACTCAAGAGAATCTCGACGACAGCAACAAAGATGACAGGTTTGAAAACATGACCTATGAGGGAAAAAAAATAAAATTGGGCTTGTTTAAAATTTAGAAAAGAAGATTGGGTAGTAACTTGATAAACGTTTTCAAATATCAAAAATTCTGTTATAAAGAAATAGTCACCAATTTTTCTCTCTGTCCTGTGTAGTAGGCATCCTTCAGTCTGCATAGACTATGGATCGCGCCCTTTATAGTTTCAATTGAGGACTTCATTTACAGCGTCTACTGTGACTATGAAGACCCACACAAGAGTGACAGTCCTTGCTACATCTTTTGCAGATGTGGTGGGTGTCTGGCAAGTCCTTGGTGTGCTTTCTGTGCGCTCACTTCTCCTCTGATAGCTGTCTGATCCTCATCTCACCCTTCTGAAGGCCCTTGTGTAACCCCTGCCTTCATCTGCTGCGGTCGTCTGCTAGTTCTTCCCAGTTGTCCAGCTTGATGTCTACCTCTCTGAGGTCTCTCTTGCAGACATCTTTGTAGCGCAACTGGGGGCGTCTGGGAGGTCTTTTGCCGGAGGCTAGCTTACCATACAGGATGTCTTTTGGAATCCCATTATTCATCCCGTGGACATGGCCAAGCCAGCAGAGCCAACACTGCCTGAGGAGGGTGTGCATGGTTGGGATTCCAGCTTGCTCGAGGATGGCAGTGTTTGTTCTCAGGAAATAAGGTTTACTGGAATAGAAATAACGCACCAATTATTCCTAATAAACAATGCCAAAGTTATTTTCACATTACTGCTGTTATTTTGAGATTACTTGGCTGTGTAGACATAGCCCAGCAGAGCTGCAGCATTTTAAGGGTAGACTTTTCTAAGTGAATAGGTTTTGCACAATGTGGAAGTAATGTCAAAATATGAACACAGTGTAATAAATCAAAGTGGCCAGGTTTGCATTAGGAAATGTTGCTGATATAGTAATGTTAGTGAGGAGTGTAGTTTTTGAACATCTAGGTATGCATACAGTCCGCTAAACTGAAAGTGTACAAGGCTATAGTCCTGACCAGTCTCCTGTTTGGCTGTGAAACCTGGACCTTGTACAGAAAACATAGAAAACTGCTGGAGCGCTTCCACGAACGCAGCCTGAGGTCAATACTGCACATTCGATGGCAGGACAGAGTTATGAACCTGGAAGTCCTGGACAGAGCAGGAACCACAAGAATCAAAGACATGATTCTGAAAGCCCAGCGTCATTGGATAGGGCACAGCAGACGAAAGGAGGAATCAAGAATCCCTAAGCAACTCTTCTACAGTGAACTCTCCCAGGGCAAATGGAATCAAGGTAGGCCTCGCAAGAGATATAAAGACTGCATGAAGACCTACATTGTTCATGCTGGTTTAAAACCAGATCAGCCAGAGCAGCATGCAAAAGACCGAACAGGCTGGCGTGCTCTCGTACGACACACGTATGACAACTTTGAAGAGCAGCGACGCATGCGCCTCATTGATGCTTGTGAGAGGAAGAAAGCAACAGCAGCAGCCGCACCAACAGAGCCAGTACAATTCCCTTGCCCCCCACTGTGAACGCCCATGCCATTCAAAGCTTGGTCTCCTTAGCCACTTGCGAGTGCATAACCGATGAGCCTGTGCAAGCTCAAGATGTCATCATCGGACACGACGGACTACTTACATACATACATGCACGCAAAATCACCGGTGTAGATGCACCTATACCACCATTAAAATGTTTTTGTTACTGTAGCTAATTTCACACAGAAAAGCGGTAAAAGCTGTATCAGCAACAGAACTCCTACTTGCAAAAAATAAAATGTTAAAATACCATGTACTGCCTCAGTAATGGGCAATATGGCAGTTGGCAAGAAGAAAAAAAGTCCAGTAATTAAGTCAGTGAGATTTTTCACATTATTACATTAATTGACACTTAAGTGCTTCCTAATTAATTAATATAAATTACCAATCAAATGTTTGATGGTCAAAATCCAGCGTCTTTTTTATGTGTTTTAGGAGAGTAATTGTGTTACTTTTTATGTGTTATTTTTGTGTTAGTTTGTGTGTTATTTTGTGTTATTAAATGTGTTATTTTTATATTGACGTCTGTGATTTGCCCTGAACATTTTAGCCTATGACGCTTTTCAGAACAGAATCAATATATAAAGCACAGAGGTCCAAAAATTGTTATCAAGGTTGACAAATCAGAAAAATTGCTATCAAGGTCGGCAAATCAGAAGAGCAAAGGGGCAGCAGGAGTGGGGTGTGGGGTAGGGAAGTTAAGAGTTAGATAAAACAAAGTATGTAGAAGAGTCCTTTTAATGGGCCAGGTGATTGCTTTCCCACTTCAAACCACGTGTTAATGTGTCAAATTTGAATATAAATGACAGTTCTGAGCACTCCCTCTATAAATGATTGGTAAAGTTCCTTTTCAGTAAAACACAGACTTTCAGAACAAAAAGCAGTCAAGTAGCACTTTAAAGACTAGCAAAATGGTTTATTAGGTGAGCTTTCGTGGGACAGACCCACTCACCTAATAAACCATTTTGCTAGTCTTTAAAGTGCTACTTGACTGCTTTTTGTTTTGATAGTGTATAGACTAGCACGGCTTCCTCTTTGTTACTATTCAACAGACTTTCAGGTCATTAACAGAATGGCCCACTCCATTAAAGTGCTGGCTGACAGGTTTACGAATTAGAAGTGTTTTGATGTCTGTTTTGTGTCCATTAATTCTTTGTGGAAGAGTGTTTGCAGTCTGTCCTATATACATGATGTGTGGGCATTGTTGGCATATGATGGCATAGATGATGTTATTTGAGCAACAGGAGAATGTGCCCGTGATTCTGTGAATAACATGGTTAGGTCCAGTGATGGTATCTCCAAAATAGATATGTGGACAAACTTGGCAATGGGGCTTGTTGCAAGGAAAAGTTCCAGGATGGGTATTATTTTGGTATAGCTTGTGGTTGCTAGTGAGAATCCTTGTAAGATTGGGAGGTTGTCTATAGGAGAGAACAGGCCTGTCACCTAGGGCCTTCTGGAGTGTGGCATCCTGATTTAGGATAGGTTGTAGGTCTTTAATAATGCATTGCAGTGACTTGAGTTGGAGTCTGTAGGTAATGATCAGTGGTGTTCTGTTATTGGCTTTTTGGGCCTATCTTGCAGTAGTTGGTTTCTGGGTATTTGTCTGGCCCTGTCGATTTTTTTTTACTTCTTCCAGTGGGTAATTCAGGTTTATGAATGTTTGGTAGAGATCTTGTAGTTTTTTGTCTGTGTCAGTAGGATCAGAGCAGATGTGATTGTACCTAAGGGCTTGACTGAAAATAATGGATCTTGTGTGTGCAGGATGGAAGCTAGAAGCATGTAGCTAAGCATAGCGATCAGTGGGTTTCCGGCAGATTGTGGTACTGATCAGGCCATCACTGATTTGTATTGTAATGACCAGAAGATGTATCTCTCATGTGGAGTGGTCAAGGCATAAGTTGATGGTGGGGTGCACATTGTTAAAGTCTCTGTGGAATTCTTCTATAGTCTCTTTACCATGGGTCCAAATGATAAAGATGTCATCAATGTATCATCAGTAAAGGAGGAGTAATAGGGGATAGCTGCGTCTACACGTGCACGCTACTTCGAAGTAGCGGCACCAACTTCGAAATAGCGCCCGTCGCGTCTACACGCATCGGGCGCTATTTCGAAGTTAACTTCGACGTTAGGCGGCGAGACGTCGAAGTCGCTAACCTCATGAGGAGATAGGAATAGCGCCCTACTTCGACGTTCAACGTCGAAGTAGGGACCGTGTAGACGATCCGCGTCCCGCAAGGTCGAAATTGCTGGGTCCTCCATGGCGGCCATCAGCTGGGGGGTTGAGAGATGCTCTCTCTCCAGCCCCTGCGGGGCTCTATGGTCACCGTGGGCAGCAGCCCTTAGCCCAGGGCTTCTGGCTGCTTCTGCGGCAGCTGGGGATCTATGCTGCAGGCACAGGGTCTACAACCAGTTGTCAGCTCTGTGTATCTTATGTTGTTTAGTGCAACTGTGTCTGGGAGGGGCCCTTTAAGGGAGCGGCTTGCTGTTGAGTCCGCCCTGTGACCCTGTCTGCAGCTGTGCCTGGCATCCCTATTTCGATGTGTGCTACTTTGACGTGTAGACGTTCCCTCGCTGCGCCTATTTCGATGTTGGGCTGAGCAACGTCGAAGTTGAACATCGACGTTGCCGGCCCTGGAGGACGTGTAGACGTTATTCATCGAAATATACTATTTCGATGTCGCAACATCAAAATAAGCTATTTCGATGCTGGCTGCACGTGTAGACGTAGCCGATGAGAGCTGAGGAATTGTTGTTTCAAGTCAGCTATAAATGTATTAGAATATTGTGGGGCAGGGCGGGTGCCCATAGTAATGCCACTAATCTGGAGGTATAAGCTGTCCCCAGATCGGAAATAATTGTGGGCGAGAACAAAGTTACAGAGGTCAACAGATAAGTGGTGGGGAGACTCTCTAATAAAAGCAAACTTGATTCTGGGATGTGAGCGAGACATGAGAAGTAATTCTTCCACTTTACTCTGCACTGATTAGGCCTCCAATGCAGTACTGTGTCCAGTTTTGGGCCCCACATTTCAGGAGAGATTTGGAAAAATCAGAGAGGGTCAAAAGAAAAGCAACTAAATTGATAAAGGTCTAGAAAATATGACCTATGAGAGAAATTTAAAAGGACTACGTTTATTTAGTTTGGAAAAGAGAAGACTCAAAGGTGACATGATGGCAGCTTTCAACTACCGAAGAGGGTATTACAAAGAGCAGGGAGAAAAATTATTCTCCTTAGCTTGTGAGAGTAGGACAAGAAGCAATGAACATGAATTTCAGCAAGGGAGATTTAGGCTGGGCATTAGGAAAAATATCCTATCAGCATGGTTAATTACTGGGATAAACTGCCTAGGGCGGTTGTAGAATCTCCATCACTGGAGATATTTAAGAACAGGTTGGATAAATATCTAATAGGTATGGTATTAATGGTGCTAGGTCCTGCAAGGAGGGCAGAAACTGGAGTTGATGAGCTCTTGAGGTCCCTTCCAGTTCTAGTGTTCTATGATTCCACCGGATTTCACAGAACTAGCTAAAATAGTGTGATATAGTCTTAAAATTATTTGTATTTTCCAGATATTAAAGTTTCACCTTCTATTTTATATTTCCTTTTCTAGAAAATGTTTATTATAGTAAATTTTGAAACACCAATTTATAAAAGGTCTGCAGCATGATGAGAGGAAACAAAAGGAAAATGACACATTAAGTCCATGCTCACCAGATCAATATATTTAAAGACTTTCTATTATACTGAATTTTCTACAACTCAATGAAAGATTAAGTGAAAAGCACGCTCACCTTGTTTCCTCCTTCTTTAATAGGCTATCAATAGCTGGCTGTTCACCCAGTGGAATGAACACCAATACCTCAGATGAATACTTCCAATCTACAAATCACGCAGAGCAGACCTTCCGCAAGATAGAGAACTATCTCCAGCAGAAGCAGCTGTGTGATGTTATTCTCATTGCTGGAAATCACAAGATTCCAGCTCACAGGTGGAATTTTCCTTATTGTTTAAAAAGTCTTTATAGCCTTGCAGTTCAAATGTAAGTTCTCTCTGTGCCCCTGATGAGTTCAGTATGAAGATTTATAATAATTAGCAGATCACTTAAATTATATGATCAGAGCTTCAAATTCATTATTGTAAACCGAAAGATATTCAAGTATGAACCTTCTTTTTTTCTATTTTACTGAAGTCAAACTTTAGAGAGATGAATGAAATAAACAGCACGAGCACACACTCCAAAAGAAAATTGGATTACTTTAATTACGCTTTTAACTTCACTGCTCACCCCTCTAAGGATAAAGTCTTAAGCAGAAACTCTGTTTCCACTAGACACATAAATGAATTGTATAATAATGGTCTGAATGTTTGCTTCCTATTGAGGTTATGAACTAATTTAGATTCCCCAAAAATATTTCTATTTCAAGATTGGTTCTTAGTGCCGTGTCTGATTATTTTGCTGCAATGTTTACTAATGATGTACGTGAAGCAAAAGAAGAGGAGATCAAAATGGAAGGAGTGGACCCAGATGCACTGAAAGCTTTGGTACATTATGCCTATACAGGTAAATCCTAATTTATTCTCTAATTCTGTGAAGAAAGGCAAACACCATCAAGTGTACAAACATTTTCCACCCCCTCCATTTTATACTAGTGGCTAGATACATATGGCAAAATATATTTGTGAAGTATTCTATTCACAAAATATGTTGACAAAATAAAAATAACCCACAACACTTACTTTTATTGTAAAAACATAAGAATATGTCCTTGTTACATGGTAAGCCATGCCTTAGACACGTTTGTGTCCTTTGAGACTATCCATGGCATAAATGTTCTGGCTTCCTCAATGTCTTTGTAGGATGTTTCAGCCTCTCAGGAACTGGACCTTGGAACAGTGAATTACATTCAGTCTAATGGCCTCCATCTCAGCTGGGAAAAGCAAACTGCCATGCTTCATTCTCTCCCTCTTTCCATGGGTCCGCATAAGCACCACCATCTGGGGCAACTTCTGACAACAGACTCAGTGCCATATCTTACCTCTGCCAGCTTCTCTAAAGTTTCAGAATTCCTTTGGGTCTGGGAAAAATAAACCTTACCACAGTCACTTGAGTGAGGCAGTGATATTTCTCTGTTACTAACTACCCCTGTTGTTTCCAAAAGGCGCCCCAGGTTATTTGCACCTTCTCTTTGTCTTTGCTCTGTTTTCCATTTCTCTCCTTCCACATCTCCAGAAAGCCTTCTTTGATGTACCTCTTTGCAATCAGGCAAAAT
This sequence comes from Carettochelys insculpta, assembly GCF_033958435.1. Lineage (NCBI taxonomy): Eukaryota > Metazoa > Chordata > Testudines > Carettochelyidae > Carettochelys > Carettochelys insculpta. The sequence continues at coordinate 32,217,510 of NC_134149.1, forward strand.
TATATCAAACAAGCCAACTGAGGTGTCTATAAAGATAGCTAACTCCCTCACACTCTACATCGTACATGACAAATAGTTTATTCTATTATTGGACCAACATTTGATGGTGGAAGAGGTTTCTGAAATTGAAGAGCTCTGTGTAACTCAAAAACTTGTATTGGGGGGTAGCCAAGTTAGTCTGTATCTTCAGAAATAACAAGAAGTCCTGTGGCACCTTACAGACTAACAGATATTTTGGAGTATAAGCTTTTGTGGGCAAAGACTTACTACCTCACTCAAATGACTCTGGCAAGGTTTGTTTTTCCCAGACCTAAAGAAATTCTGAAACTTTAGAGAAGCTGGCAGAGGTAAGAAGTGGCATTAAGTTAGCTGCAGCATTGCGTCTGATTAAACAGGTCTTTGCCCACGAAAGCTTATGCTCCAAAATATCTGTTAGTCTATAAAGTGCCTCAAAAACTTGTATATTTCAGCAACAGAAGCTGGCCAATACAAGCTATTACCTCACACACCTTGGCTCTTTAATATCCTGGGACCAACAGGACTGCATTAATATTGCAAGTAGCTTATTCTGATAGATGTATAAATATCAAAATATTCTGTTACTAACACATAATTAGGACATTTGCTGTTTTTTAATTCAGACACAAAGAAGATCAATACAAGATGAGCCTTTCTAATCCAGACCTCTCTTGTCTGGCAACATCTGTAATCTGACATGATTTTAGCTAGCCAGATGACCATTTATCATGGGTGTGGCCAAGTTCCCACAATCTCAGGCAGGCATAGTATTTTATTTGAAAACTAATGCAAAGTATATAAGCATAAACTAAACATTCAGTGTTGTTACTATTATCTGGCCCCTTTAATGCTATGATTCATTAAACAGTCTACCAACCTACTACAAAATTAACAGCTTCCTGTGGCTTGGGTTAGTGGGCAATCCAAAGAAGATGCTAGGATTCTCAGCCAAAGCTTTCTCCCCAAACTGGCTGTTCCTAGATTTTCCTGCAGGGCATCCTTCATTCTTATCCCTTGTTTATGCTTTAAAAACAGATACACTTCATGTTCTGGACAGCAATACTGATCCATCCTCAGAATGATTCAGTAAAAATACATCCATATTTTCAGTCACAATTAGCATTCTGAGAGACATATCAGAAGGTGATTGTGGCAGATGCTGACAGTTACAGAAGCTCCAGTTGCTTACAAAAACCACAAGGGCCATATCTACACTAGTGAGTTTTGCCAACAAAACCTGTGGAGCATCTACACACAAAATGTCTTTTGTTGAAAGCTTCTTGACAAAACTGAGCACTTTCCCTGACAAGTTAGCCCTCTTCACATTGAGGAATAATGCTTCTATTGACAGATTACTGTCAACAAAACTGCAGTGTAAACACTCCAGGTGGACTTTTGTTGACAGAGAGGTCCTCTAAGCTGTGTCTACACGTGCACGCTACTTTGAAGTAGCAGCACTAACTTCGAAATAGCGCCCGTCGCGGCTACACGCGTCGGGCGCTATTTCAAGGTTAACTTCGACGTTAGGCGGTGAGACGTCGAAGTCGCTAACCTCATGAGGGGATCGGAATAGCGCCCTACTTCGACGTTCAACGTCGAAGTAGGGACCGTGTAGACGATCCGCGTCCCGCAACGTCGAAATTGTGGGGTCCTCCATGGCAGCCATCAGCTGGGGGGTTGAGAGACGCTGTCTCTCCAGCCCGTGCGGGGCTCTATGGTCACCGTGGGCAGCAGCCCTTAGCCCAGGGCTTCTGGCTGCTGCTGCTGCAGCAGGGGATTCATGCTGCATGCACAGGGTCTGCAACTCGTTGTCAGCTCTGTGTATCTTGTGCTGTTTAGTGCAAGTGTGTCTGGGAGGGGCCCTTTAAGGGAGCGGCTGGCTGTTGAGTCCGCCCTGTGACCCTGTCTGCAGCTGTGCCTGGCACCCTTATTTCGATGTGTGCTACTTTGGCGTGTAGACGTCCCCTCGCTGCGCCTATTTCGATGTGGTGCTGCGCAACGTCGATGTTGAACATCGACGTTGCCAGCCCTGCAGGACGTGTAGACGTTATTCATCGAAATAGCCTATTTCGATGTCGCCACATCGAAATAGGCTACTTCGATGTAGGCTTCACGTGGAGACGTAGCCCTATTGTGCCGGATAGCTAGGGCCAGGAGGTGCTCTCTCCCCTGCAATCAGGACTCTAAGCTCTGGTCCTCCAGCCATCCCTAAAGGAACAGGAAGCCCTGTACCAGGAAGTGGACTGTGCGTCCAGTTCTGGGCCCCCACTTATAGGAAGGATGTGGATACACTGGAGAGGGTCCAGTGGAGGGCGACCAAAATAATTAGGGGGCTGGAGCATATGACCTATGAAGAAAGGTTGAGGGAATTGGGACTGTTTAGTCTGCAGAAGAGAATAGTGAGATGGGACTTGATAACAGCCTTCAACTTACTGAAGGAAAGTTGCAAAGAGGCTGGAGGGAGGCTGTTCACAGTGGTCACGGATAGCAGAACACGGAACAATGGTCTCGAGTTGCAGTTGGCAAGGTCCAGGTTGAACATTAGGAAAAACTTTTTCACTAGGAGAGTGGTGAAGCATTGGAATAGTCTACCCAGGGAAGTAGTGGAGTCTCCATCCCTGGAGGTGTTTAAGTCTCACCTTGACAAAGCCTTGGCTGGGCTGATCTGATGGGTTTGGTCCTGCCTAGAGCAGGGGGCTGACCTTGATGGCTTTTTTAGGTCTCTTCCAGCTCTATTGCTCTGTGATTCTATGAAAGAAGCCCAAGCTCCATGCTGTCTGCAGTCACACCTCAGCAGCCACTCTGTGAACTGGAAGCCATGGCACAGGTGGCTAGAGAATCCCCTGGACCATTCAGGAATCCCTCTGAAGGGTTGCAGGAGCTCTTTCTCCCTTGGCTGCATCTTGAGAAGGGGAAAAATAGTCTTCCAAAATGTAGCAAATTACCATAATGACATCCTTGCACCATCTATGTAGGGTACAGGGATACATCTAGCAAATAGACACATAAGTTATATCTGCACTACCAGCTAGAGCATAGTATATAAGCATGTTGTTCCCAGCATGTGTACACATACTTGCGCTAGCTCTCATCTGAGCTAGCATGCTAGAAGTACTAGTAGTGTAGCCATGGTAGCATAGGTAGTGGTGGTACAGACTAGCTGTCCCAAATACAAAAACCTCTGAACTCTGTGGCCGTAGATGGGATGGCAAGCACAAATTGCTGTCAGTGCTACTGCAACAATGCTGCCTTTAATATGCGAGCTAAAAAAAAGAGCAATGCATTCATATGGGAGCTGGGCTTCATACCCACTGCCTGAAGCATAGATGTAGACTTAGGTACATGGGAAATGAATGACAAACCCCTTAATGCATATTTTTTTGTCTAAACTACCCAGGTGTTTTAGAGTTAAAGGAAGACACCATAGAAAGTCTACTGGCTGCAGCTTGTCTTCTCCAGCTGTCTCAAGTTATTGAAGTATGTTGCAACTTTCTCATGAAGCAGCTCCATCCTTCAAACTGCTTAGGGATTCGATCCTTTGGTGATACGCAGGGTTGCATGGAACTCCTGAGGGTGGCACATCTGTTCACTATGGTACGAGTAATAAACCCACTGCTTTTAAATGACAGTATGAAGAGTAGGCATGAATACTAAATTGGATCTCAGAGGGGTAGCCATTTCATTCCGTTGCTTCACAAATACCTCGGCTGTGTCTACACTTGCATTCCTCTTTCAAAAAAGGTATGCAAATCAGATAAATCAAAAATTCAAATGAAGTGCAGATTTGCATATCTGGAACCTCATTTGCATATTTTAATTTCAAAATAGCTTCTTTTGAAAGAAGAAAACCAGCATAGACACTGTTCTTTCAAAAGTAAACCCCATCTTCGACAGATCAGTGTCTACGCTGGTTTTCTTCTTTCAAAAGAGGCTATCTCAAAATGAGAATATACAAATGGAGTTCCAGATATGCAAATCTGCACCTCATTTGCATTTTCAATTTACCTGATTTGCATACCTCTTTTGAAAGAGGAATGCAAGTGTGGACACAGCCCTCCAGTCATCTGAAGCAATGGATCTTACCCATGAAATGTCTTACCATGACCTAATAAATTTATGTCTCTAAGGTGGTACAGGATTGATTGTTATTAGCAAAATTAATGTTAAAGAAAACAGACAGAGAAAACAAATTACAGTTTTATTATCAAAATATGAGCACAAGATATCAGTAAATTTATTAGAAGCTTCAAATTTCTAAAAGCCACTACAGCGATAGAATGCTTTTGCATGCTGAAGTAAATTAATCTGCATGTGGAGGTGATTAAGGACAAACACTGGGATAAATTTTATGTGATGGCGACAACTTTATTGAACTTAACCTAGCCAAATGGCATTAACCTTCATGACATGCTTACTCGCAAATTCTAGGCATTTTAAGTGGTTTCCAAGCAGGGTTACAAGGCCCAATAGACAGATTCTTCTCACTACAACCTGAGGATTCAGCTCTGTCTTCTGAATACAGTAAACCCTCAATTTAACAGACTAATGTGGGATTGCGGTGTCCATTAATGCCAAAAGTCCATTATATCTGAATGATGATGTACTGGCCTTCCCAGCCCATCACTTATCCCTGTCCTTTGCCCCCCTTTTCTCTTCCCCCTCCTGCACCATTCTCACCCTCACACCTCCATCTCCCTCTCCCAATTACCAGGAGAGAATCTGAATGTCAGCCTGGCTCCTTCTACCTCCTGCAGCTCTCAGCTCTGCGGCTCCTCCAGCCCTGGTTCTGAGCCACGTGCCTGAAGGTAGATTGTGCCTGAAGGTAGGCCTTCCCCAGCCTGCCAGTGGGCAGCAGCCTCCAACATTATGGCTGCTGTTCAGCACCACTGCAGGAAGCATCAACTAGGAGCCAAAATGCTCCACACACATAGGGCTGGGGGAGGAGAGCTCCTGCACCCTGCCACAGCCCCTCTGGCCCTGGTGGCCCCAGCTGCTGTGGTGAACCCTCCAAGCCCCGGTGGCCCCAGCCTCTCCAGCAGCTCCTTAAGCCATGGTGGCAGCTCTGGTGAGTCTCTGGCATTTATTTAAGAGGGGGCAGGGGGACTGGCAGACAGCATCCATTATTTCCAAAGTCCATCCATTAAATTGTGGGTTTACTGCACTATCGCTGCATCCTCTTCCCTGAGAGGGGAACAAAGAATACTGAAGGAGGGACCTCAGCTCCCAAAGGCGACAAGGTCAGCCTCTGTCCCAGGAACACAGGGCCCATCAGCAAAATGTCTTTTTTCCCCCATTTCTGGGAACTGTTGCTTTTTATTTTCTTTCAACAACCCCAGAAATAGTCTAAAAGTTACAATGAACTTATATCCCCATCAAATGCTACCCCTAAGTATGAAATCCTATTCTTATTTAACTCCTCCAGGATGCTCCAAGGAAGGCAAAATGCCCACCAGGCCTAAGCCAATTTGGCCCTCTTGGAAAGAAAAAAATATTCCTGACCCCAACGGATTAGCCCTGCAGCATCTGCAATAGTTACTTGAAAGCTACTAGTTCACAGTAGGGAAGGAGGAGGTTCTGAAATGTGGCAAAAAAAGGCTCCATGTTCCCATGGCTAGAATTTAGTTTTAATGAAAAGAACGAATGAGGGACCAATCACTACTATCCCTATCCCAGCTGGACAATGACTGTCTGGAGATGAAGCAGTTGGAGAGGTCACCTCTTCATCCCATGCTGCGTGTTCTCCTTCCCATTTCTACTGGGATTGACCAATCACTGTCAACTCCACCAAGTTTTCCACCTGTTAAGGGGTGTGGGTGGCACAAGCAGATGACATCAATCATGTTACTAAAAGCATATATACCATTATAAAGTCTGTAGACAATACCAAGATTCAAGTTGCAAGTGCTTTGGAGAATAGGAAGAAATATGAAATTATCTAGACAACCTGGAGAAATGGTCTGATGTAAACAGGATGAACTTCACTACAGATGAACTCAATGTGCTGCATTTAAGGAAGAAACAAACAGGTGCATGCTTTCAAAATGTGAAATGACTTCCCACAGAGCAACATTGTAGAGAGGGATCTGGGGGTCACAGCAGATCACAAGCTAACTAAAAGTCAGTGTACCATTATTGAAAAAGCAAACATAATTCTGGGTTGGTGACAAGTATCAGAGCGGTAGCTGTGTTAGTCTGTATCTTCGAGAACAACAAGAAGTCCTGTGGCACCTTATAGACTAACAGATGTTTTGGAGCATAAGCTTTCACGGGCAAAGACCTGCTTCATCAGATGCATCTGACGAAGTGGGTCTTTGCCCATGAAAGCTTATGCTCCAAAATATCTGTTAGTCTATAAGGTGCCACAGGACTTCTTGTTCATAACTCTGCATTGTACTTCCAGGATTGTTTTAAGCAAGACACAAGAAGTAATTCTTGTGCTTTACTCTACACTGATTAGACCTCATCTGGACTAACTCTGTTCAGTTCTTGGTGCTTCTTTACAAATGTAGACAAACTGTAAAAAGCACAGAGAACAGCAACAAAACTCAGTAAATGTCTACAAAACATGACCTATAGGAGAAGATTGAAAAAAAACCTGGTTTTGTTTTTTCTGGAGCAGAGAAGACTGAGAGCGAACATGGTAACAGTTTCCAAGTATATAAAAGGTTGTGACAAGCAGAAGGAAGAAAAGTTGTTCTCCTTAACCTCTGAGGATAAGCCAGGCCAAGAATTAATGGGCTTAAATTGCAATAAGGGCAGTTTAGGTTGGACATTAGGGAAAACTTCCTGTCAGGGTGGTTAAACACTAATCTCCCATATAACTTGCCTAAGAAGGTTGTGGAATCCATCACTGAAGATTTGTTTAAAAGCAGGTTAGACAGACACCTGCCAGGGACGGTCTTGATAGTACCCTGCTGAGTGCAGGGGACTGGACTAGAAAATCTCTCATGGTCCTTTCCAGTCCCATGATTCTATCTTCCCATCATTTTATTTACTAGCAATTCTGATTCATTTTTCTGTTTGAATATGAGCATTTAAAACAAAGGCAGCAATAGCTTAGTAGCACCACACACTACCTACAATATCACTGTTTCTGCTGTAATCCCATCCTCCTCCAAACAATCAAGAGGTTAGCTTTAAAGTAATTTTACTAAAAATAAAAGAGATGTATTCATTTGCTCCTTGTTTTTGAACATTTAGTATGTGCTGGGTTTAAGCTTTACTCAGCAATCTCAAAAGCTAGAAATATAATTTTATATATTTATAAAAAGAGAGAGCTGAGATTCTGGCATACTCGCATGTATTTGGGAGCTGAGGCTTTCAGAAGAAAAAGATACAATGCATGAAGACTCAGGGTAAAGTCTTAAGATTTGGCCATACTGCACAACATTATTCCTGCTCTCCCATTATCCTGCTACCCAGCCAGCTCCTTTTCTTGTTTACAAAATTCTTGCTGATGTAGCATAGCAGAGAAAACCTTGAAAGCCCCAGACAGGGTCTCATTCCACTCAGTCACAAAATGCTTAAGAGTAAGAAAGGAAAACATTTAAAACCAGTTTAGGAAATATTTAAAAGATAGCTTGTTTTTAAGTAGATTGAACCTTTTCTTACAAAAAAACCAAAAAACAAAAACGAAAGGGAAGTTCTGTAACACTGCACATCCACAGAATTTCAAGCTGGGGAGATCAAATAAAACGTTCATATTTTAACCCATCTCCTGTTTAAACATTTCAAAATATCTAAATTAAAGGAGCCATTTATAAAGGCATATTGCAAATGGAGAGCTTGCAATATGAGGTAAGAGTAAGCAAATTTAAAAATCAACCACAAAACCAAATCTGAGAACTCCTGTTCAATTACTTTAGTTAATGAGGTAAGGTTAACAATTTCCTCTATGGTATCTTTGTCATGCAGATGAGGCCTGTTCTGATAAAGAGTTTGTACTATTTTTGTAACACAAAGTATACTTGTCTTTCTGTTCTCCAAATGTCACCAAATTAGAACAGGATAAATATTAAGAAACAAAGGGAACATCTTCTTTAAACACCCAGTACTGGTTTTATAGCTATTTTAAATACAATAACTGTCTTTTCAAGGTTTGATAATAATGAATACTCTAGAGTTACTGTAATAAAGACTACAACATATTACTGCCTACAAGCAATATGCATGATATTGTCAACATTGAAAATGTCTTCCTTTCCTTGTTCCAGGTTGAATTATATTTTCTTTAACTGTCATCCACTGCATGCAAACATACATAGAAATTTACCTTTTTCTTTGGCTATGTTTGCATAATAAACTACATTTATAATGTCTTTTCCTTAATACTGACTTGTAAATAGACATCCTGAAGTAATATTGATGAGAAAGTAAAAATCTTCCTTTAAATGAAATATTTAAGGGCATCGAGATTCATGGCCAAATCCTGTTGTCTATGGTTGATTTTACCCTAGTAAGAACTGCAGGCCTGGCTCCCCAGACATTTTAGATTTTAGTGGAAGAAATATACAAGCAGAATGGATGAAGTGGGTGCTGCTTTGCCTGCTGTGTGGAAGAAGGGCTTCCCCATGCCTCAGCTTGCACCCACATAGTTTTGAAACTTCTCAAATGCCAGAGAGTGAGTCACTGTCCAATTCCCAGACAGTGTCAGTGCTGCAAAGCTGACCGCCACCCATCTTTTGTGGACCAGTTGCTGACCTTGTTCTCCCCACCATGCCACAGCACACCTCTGCCTTCGTCCTACAAACCTAGACAATTTGCCTCCTGCCCCCAGTTTTCAGGGCACAACAGTCATTACTGAACAAGAGGTATCATTACAGAAAAATAATTAGCTTGTCATTCTGCTTCTGTGAAGATGTGAACACCTAAGAGTCTTCCCCTGGGGACTCAGCTTTCTAGTGCCAGACTGTCTGAGATCTCCAGGGTCTCCAAATTTTTATACTGACAGTTGAAATCTTCCCTGAAGTTCCGTCTCATCTCCATCTTGCCCATTTAGAACATCCTAAATTCACTCCTGAGGGAGCACCCCTAACATTGCCAACTCACCAGGTTGCCTTTCCTTCCCAGTACAGATGTGGCAAAGAGAGACCACTGAGCCTGCAGGTGCTACTGTGTTAAGACAGTACTGAAGTGCAAAGGTAACTATGTTGTTTCAGACCTCTCAGGCATGTCAGTCCTCCAGGCTTCCTCAGTAGTTACAGAGTCCATTCACAGTCCCTGTACGGGGAGCTCCTTTACTAACCAGAAGGGGACAGAGTAACAGAAGATTCCAGAGGGCGTTGGGCGCTGAGGCAGACGAAATTGGAATGGAGCACATGACTCAAACCCAACTGCCTGTATTTCATGTACCAGAGCCGTGAGCTCCAGGGGATTTCTAGCCTATCTTGTTAGCACTCATGTGTTAGTATTTATGTGTTATTACAATGTCCAGAGGCCCACTTTGGATTTAGAGATCATTGCACATTGCTCTTAAACAGTTCTGGTCTCTAGTTCTAACAGCTTCTGTAGCAACAATCCCGTTCATACAGTATCTTTCAAAAAGTCTAAAACCACAAAACTCACTTTGATATCTCACTTGAGTCTTAAGTCACGGTCTGTAATTCACAAGTAAAAGATTAGTACACTCAGTATAAATCCTTTAGAGCTTTTCTATTTGTTCCTCAATTGCATTCTACATTTTAAGTTGTCTCTATACTTCTTTGTACACATGGAAAACAATTTCTTAAAGAAAATAGTTTCGGCTGTACTAAAGAAACCGTGCTATATTTGATGAACATATAAGACATAAGAGGCTGGTGACAGAGGGGGTTTTTGCCAATAGAGGCACATCTACATGGCCTGTGTGCTGCTGGAAGCAGCCTCTGCTGGCAGGGAGATCTTGCACGGGTATGCTAATTATCCATGTGATTATGCTAATGAGCATCCATTTGCAATTTCAAGACAACAAAACTCATGGAGCATGCACACACAAAATGCATTTTGTTGACAGTATCTGGACACAAAACAGAACTTTTTCTGGCAGTGTTCTGCCTCAAATCTTTGAGGCACAATGCTGCTGTTGACAGATTCTGTTGACAAAAGTGCTGTGTGGACACTCTGGGGGGACCTCCGCTCAACAGACAGGGCATTCACAACAATGGGCAGCCCTGTCTGCTGTGTTTCCAGGTTCCTGTTTTGTCGAGAGAGCAGCCAGGCAGTCCAGCTGCTTTGTCAACAGAACAGAGCACTCTGCTGATTGGCTCTTGTTTGTGGCCGCATTCTGTCAACAGAGGTTTTGTCAGGAGAACTCTCCCAACAGTGACTTCTGTTAACAGAACGCTTGTAGTGTAACCAGAGCCAAAATACAGTTTGTTGACAGAAACTGTTGACAAAAAAGCCATGTAGACACTCCAGTGGGCCTTTTTGTTAACAGAGTGAATCAAAAGATCAATCCACTTTTATGTGTAAATGCAATCTGTTAAAAGATGTTTTGTCGGAACATCTCTTCCGATGGTGACTTCTGTAGACAGATGCTTATAGTTTTGAGCTATGGAAACAGGGCATATGATCTATACAAAAAAAATGCATTCTCTGCTCAATTACTGTATCAGGTTATAAATAGCATGAGTTCACTGAAATCTATTCCTTTCTAGGAACACTTCACAGAAGTAATAAAGAATCAGGAATTTCTTTTGCTTTCTGCTAGTGAAATTGCAAAACTCCTGTCAAGCGATGACATCAATGTACCAGATGAAGAAGCCATATTCCAGGCTTTAATGATGTGGGTGAGACATGATTTGCAAAGCAGGCAACGAGACCTAGGAATGCTCCTCTCTTACATTAGACTTCCACTACTCCCACCACAGGTATATGACTGAGCATTATTAAGGGATAATACCTCTAAATCACCACCAACTCAAAACCTTTCCCCACTGTGACATACCAAGATACACTCCAGACCAGAACGGGGCTGTGTTACAATTTTGAGTTCCTTGCTGAAGTGGCTTCTACCTGGACTTTTCAGAAATAGCCTTTCAATTTTCAAACCAGAACCTGGATGTTTGTGTACAACTGCATCTGCCAGACATCTTTACGGGAGCACCAAGAGTGGTGAGAGCTAGAGTGACCCCAACTCACACCCCAGTCGCAGGTTTTCCCATAGATCTGTGTGTCCTGTATTGCTCATTTCTCTCTGGAACAGTACACATGTTTAAAATCTGTTATTCCTTTAAAAGAAAAATATCACAGCTTATTATCTCACATAGTTATTCAAACTCCTCTATTTAAACACATGAAATTAGATAACACTATAGAAATATATTAACTACAAGGACATTGATTTGAGTAAAAGTAATGAGGCATAAAAGTCAGAAATGGTTACAAGAAAATAAATATATAGTAATGCCTAACAAATTAATTATATTAAATTCAAGCAAAGTTTCTTACAATATGTTTCAGTAAATTATTGGGCCTGAGTGAAGGCTCCCAACCTGCTTCCTTTTTCTCTTCAGGAGCCGTAAATATGATAGGTGGGGAAGAAAAAGGGTCCTTTGGGGGCATTTGTCCCTGCTTTTTATAGATTCAGTCCCCCTTTTGAAAAATATTTCCAGATGGGCACTAAGACACAACAAGTCGATATGGAAGGATGTTCCCTGCTGGCTTTATCTCATCCGTTTGAGCCTTCTGTGTTTCCCTCTCTGCTTTTGATGACTCTTTATTGCTTAAGTGCAAATTAAGGCAAGTGCACACTCCTGTCTGTGGGACCTTTCTATTTGGGGGTTTGGAACACGTGTTAATAACATACAAATAAATCTTATCCAACTTTACATATAATGTTGCCACACATTTTACCAGGATGATATTGTCCAGAGAATTATGAGTTTTTTAATTATACCTGACAAGATGAGAGAGAGGGAGAGAGAGAATACACCCTGATTTCACATCCTACACACTATTGCAATAATCTTTTTACAAAGTTTGTCTTGTCAGGTATAATTTCGGAAGAGGAATGCAAGTGTAGATGCACCCTATATGTCAGTTTCCAAAGAGCATAAAGTTCTACAGTTGCAGGCTGTATATTAACATATCGCACATATCTCATATTAAAGAGATACAGACTTTTAATTAGTTACTCTACTACCAAAATTGCCTTCTGTATCATATTGGATAAGCTTCTACCAGTCCTCAAGTGGAAGGGACTTTTGCCATTCACGTCAATGGGAACAAGATTAAATAAAATATTTAAAAGCTATTGTTTTCTTTTATGTTACTTTGCTTCAGACAATTTATTTGGACTATGTCAAACCTCAAGCAAAAGATGGGCCTGAAATAATTAGATCTGTGACTTTGCTTCATATATTAAGCTGTATCCCAGTTTTTATAATTTAACTGAGTGTGGATCAATGTTTCATTTCTCAGTTACTAGCAGATCTTGAAAATAGCCCAATGTTCACGCATGACCTTGAGTGTCAAAAACTGCTTATGGAAGCTATGAAGTATCATCTCCTACCAGAAAGAAGGTCCATGATGCAGAGTCCTCGGACTAAACCTAGGAAGTCTACAGTGGGTGCACTTTACGCTGTGGGAGGCATGGATGCTACTAAAGGCAAGTTCAGAAGTTTTATACAGTTATTTTTGGAACACCAAGATATAATAGGGAAAGAAGTTACAGGTTCCTTAGAAAATTTCTAATAGAAACACAGGAATTTAGGAATGAAAGAATAAAAGATCGACTCTGTCTTCTAGCAGGAAGTAACAGATGACGTTTCTAAATTTTGACTTTAAGTTCAGTTCAAAGGATCGCTCATATTTAGAGGTTTATAACATATTTTTCTGTAATAATTATGAAAGGAAATAAATTTCCTACATGTGGACTATTTGGAAACACTGTGAAACAATCTTTTGGAATAAAAAATTAACCCAAAACATTGGACCATTTAAAATATAGTTTATTATTGCTTGAGTTCTAAAAATAGCATGCCTTCTAAACAGAGCTAATCTATATGTAATGAAAGAGAACCTTTATTTAGATACTTTTTTGGTAGTCTTGCAACAAAACATAACATTTTCAGTACTTCGAAGAAAATTCTTAGAGCTTGTCACTGAATGCTAATTGTCACCTTTGTTCTAAATTATGAGATTACTTGTCCCACCATATTAGAAGAAAAATGGGAGGGAATGGATGATGGTTTATTTATGTCACAACTTTATTCACTTCAGATATCTGGGTATAGACATAAATAAATTGTACAGGTCATCAGAATTTGCTTAATTGTTTCTAAATAACCTTACCAAGGTTCCAGCCATCCCATTGTTGGGACTCCACTGCCTTTCCTTTATAAGAGGATGAAGGTGGTAGAGGAGGAAGCAAAGTGGCTCCCTGGTCCAACAGATATAGGTGCCTTGAATCTCCCTTCTTTAGCTCCCATAAAGTCTGGATTCCTTTACATCCTTGTCCAATCCATGTTATCCAAAAATTACATCCTTTCCTTAACACGAACCTATGCCGAATATGCCACAATTGTTATTTACTAACTTGCAACATTATAATCTAACCCTCTTTGCCTCACCCTACTGTGTCCCAAAGCTGGTGTGGGGAAAGCGAAGAGTCCATACTGACATGGCTAATCTAGCAGTGAGGGAAAAATTCCTTCACAGCTCCCAAGGAAAAATGGAAACTAATGTGATGCCAACAATGCGTCAGGAAGCGACCCTGTTCCTTTATTTAGATTCTATGGAGTCTGATGCCTTCCCCTTCCCCATGTCTGGTCCTACTACATCCTGCTCCACCTTTCCCAAAACAAGTGAACATCCACCATCCCTCCCTTCCATTGTCGGTTACAGAAGGATCCCTTCATGGTGCAACAAACTCTTTTGTTCCAACCAGCTGGACATGTACCCCATGTATACAGTTGCGTCAAGCATGTTCCCACGCAGTCACATTGCATGTACACAAGCACAAATCAAGTAAATATCATACAGTCTGCAGCCTATTTGTAGTGATTTACTAAGAATCATAGATAGAAACATAATTAAACAGCATTCTGTAACTAAATCCTTTCAAACTACTGAAAAAAGTCTAGAAGGAAATAAAAGTGTTGTAGTGCACATTAATGTGTATATTGTTTTAAAATGGAATAGTTCATACATTAAGGAACAGGCTAATTAATGCACTACAGGAGCCATACCCTCTCACTTACAGCATGCAAGCTTGGAAATACAATTATTCCAAAATGTCGTAGGGTTACATCACAGATCTCTGATTCTCCTGAAAATAAAAAGCAAGATGTTATAATGAGTTTCAAGTCTAGTGATCTACTATTTAATTACATTTTTCTATATTAAATGAATATTAATAGCATTTCAAGAGAGTTGCCCATTCCACTTTTAGGTTTAAAAAGTGTTAAATATATTGAACTCCTTTAAAAACTACAACTCACCTCCTAAACATCAAATATCCATAACAGCTGGTGTTGTGAAAGGCAAGCAAAAAGGTTATCATGATTGATTAGTGTTTCCCCAAGAGTCTGAAATAATTGTAACTCTACAATTTTTCAGTGTGAAACACTTCCATAGTTGAAAGAAACTGAGGCATTTTCCCAAAGTCAGTTCTATCAAACAAAATTAAGTTGTGATGGCTGGAGTGAGTATCTTTGTTTTGGTGAATAATGCTAAGCATTAATGAACTGTGTAAGTCATCTGCTACCAAAAATTAAAAGCTTAAAAATAAACTGGAAGAGGGGGATCCCATGGAAAATAAAATCCCAATACGTTTTATGAGCAAGGACTACAAAAACAAAGGGCTTTTTAATGAACATGTGCACTTCCTGTCAATAACTCTTTTCAGTCATTATCTTGGGAAAAGTCCATGTGTTTGAACTTTCGCCTTTTGATGGTTAGGAAGTCAGTGTTTCCTCATTTCTACACTTTCCCATGACAGCTCTGAGTCAAAGCTTGAGCTGCATTATGTTTGTAAGATTTAATCAACACCTAACTAACTAATGTACACTGTTGGTACAACAACAGGGGGAAGGAAAGAAATGCACTATCAAGAATGCACATGTGATAAAAGAACAACCCTCTGCCTCAAAACATATCCCCCAACAACAAGAATAACAACAGTACCAGCAGAATTTTAGGGTTTCAAAAGATATCAAACAGCCAAAAAAATCATCACAACTATGTGGTTTTTGGGCTGAAATTTTCAGAAGTGCCTAGGTTCCCAAATCCCAAATGAATTTGAATGGATGCTGGGTGCCTTACTCCTCTAGGCACCCTTGAAAAATACAATTAGGATGCACAGATTAGGATGCACTGTACTCACTGCATTTAAAATTAGTGGTTGAATGGTTCTTTAGTATTTTGAAATGAACAGCTGGAAGGATTTTGGGAAAGCTGACCTATAAAGAGAGCAGAGGAAATAGGGAGGGGCCAAAGGAAAGAGTAGCAAATGGCCAGCAAACTGAAGAGAGAAGTGAAAAAGGCAGTGAAGGAGATACGCAAACAGGGAAGAGGAAGAATATTTATGAATAGCAAAGGAGACAAGATCAGAATGGAAAGAGATGGGGAAGTCAAACAATAAAAAGATGAGCTGTTTTGAAATGTTAATATAAACTTCTTAATCTGTGTAGTCCCATTGTGCCACTTTTCCTCCAATGTATTTGGATCACTATTTCAATATTGGATCCACCTGGTAGGAAGTGATGCTTTCATGTTGTTAGAGAAGTAAGAATTGGGCAGATTAATTTCAAGAGTCATTGGATTTTGAAAAACTTGCACCAGAAGGCAAAAAAATGAGAACATTAGATAGTTTGTGGTTATATGCAGGCACTAGCAAGAAGGGTGATAGGGTCACTCCAGACTGGATTTATGAAAGTACTGTACAGAAAAATTCTAAACCTTCCTTCCAGTTTCTTTCTGCCATAAACCAAAACTTCGTTGCTAATTGCAGATCTTGTGGTACTTTCCTTCACTTCTATCAAATTAGTACATTTTATTCACATTAGGGGACGGGCAGAAAATCTATTTGCTTTCTCCATATGGTTGCCTTCAGGACCATGTGAATGAAACCACCCAATAATACCAGAAAGGCTCTTCAGGCTCATAAGCGTGATTAACAGTTTCCTCCTGCCTACCTTAGTTATTGGGCAGTGGTTCCTGCTGTGTTAAATCAACACTTAGGGAAACAATGTCTGACAGGAGCCATTCCTTCGAACCATGTAAATTTTGAGTGACAGAGAGGACCGGACCTAATAATAGAGGTAGAAAGGAACCTTTTACTAAAAGCATTACAAAAAATATAATAAGGTAAAAAGCAAAATTAAAAATAGAGCTCATGGCTTTTTGCAGATATGTGATTATTTCAAGTCCCTGACATGGTTGGACATTTTGGTAACCAGAAGCCGCATACAAGCACACGATTTTACCTTGGCAGTTTTTAATAAAGCAAAAAGCCCATCATAAATGTTGTGTTTGGTTGCACATTCAGGCCTCTTGTACATTCATCAAGATTTTAAAGACTTTTCTATTTTTTCTTTTGATCGTAACAATATAAAGTACAAATATTGCTAGCCACCACCGTACCCCATGATACCGTACTCATAAGTCAAAGAAGAAAACTTCACAATACCTAAATAATGCACCAATTTAACAACTTTGCTAAACCAAGTATAACCAAAATATTTGTTTATCTCTAATATTACATTCTTTAATTCTGGATTTACACTTATATGACTGATGATACTATACCAAAACATTTAATTCAGCTGTCTCCATGAACACACCATTTCCAACTGAACAGGCAGATCTCAATAAGATTCAATGCACAGCATTTTCAGAACTATCAAAGTTAGTAATGGTAACAGAGAGATAGTGGTGCTAGTTATATACTATGAAAACAAAAAAGCAGACCAGTAGCACTTTAAAGACTAACAGAATAATTTATTAGGTGATGAGCTTTCGTGGGACAGCCCCTCTTCTTCAGATCATAACCATACCAGAACAGAATCAATATTTAAGGCCTTAAATGTGTCTGTACTGGTCTGGCTATGATCTGAAGAAGTGGGTCTGTCCCATGAAAGCTCGTCACCTAATAAATTATTTTGTCAGTCTTTAAAGTGTTACTTGACTGCTTTTTAGTTAGTAACGGCATCTGCCTGTGTGTGTGAGTGTGGGCGGGGGGGTGATAATGGAGAAGATGTTGTCACAGAAAGCACGGAATGTGAAACACTGAGGACCACAATCAAAACAAAAAACAGTCAAGTAGCACTTTAAAGACTGTGCTACTTGACTGCTTTTTGTTTTGATAGTGTATAGACTAGCACGGCTCCCTCTCTGTTACTGAGGACCACAGGATGCCATTTAAAGTTTGATAATTGTGCTTTTAACAGGTACTACTACAATTGAGAAGTATGACCTTAGGACAAACAGTTGGATACAAATTGGTACCATGAATGGTAGACGATTGCAGTTTGGAGTAGCAGTAATTGAAAACAAGCTCTATATTGTGGGAGGAAGAGATGGCCTGAAAACTTCTAATACAGTTGAATGTTTCAATCCAGCTACCAAAGTTTGGACTATAATGCCTCCTATGTCAACTCACAGACATGGCTTAGGTAAGAGAGCTCCTGTGAAATATATATTGCACTACATTTAGAGATTAATAATACTGATTTTAAGGATGATAAATATTAATGCTAACTATTGTCATATTTTTTCTTAAATACTTATCAATATAAAGCAATGTTTATAAAGGATATTTTTCAAACCCAGCTACTTTCCCACTGCTATAAAATTGTTGTTATCACCCTAACAAACTTGCACCAGCCTTCCATTCGCAAACATATGTAAAATGGTAAGAGTAATAAATTAGTAAGAGATTCTAAAAGCTTGTTGACCATCTAGGGATCTATTTGCAATGCACAATGCCCCACACAATGCCATAGACTTCAAAGCACCTCTGCAAATAAGGACCTATAAGTCTGCTAATACAGTAAGTCCCCAATTTACAGTGTTAGTTTGTTCCGAAGGTCTCTGTGTAAGATGAAAACTGCGTAAATCGGGAAGGGCTTCGGGGAAGGGTTGGGACCCTGGGAGGGGGTGGGGGTTAAGCCGGGGGTGGGAGGGTACAGTTGAGCTGGGGCCTGCAGGGGGCTGGAGCGGTGTGGAGTCTGGCCAAGACGTTGGCTTTGGGCTGTGGGGGTGGAGCTGGAGCCCCACAGGCTCATGCGCCAGGGGTTGGGAACCCCTGGCTCAGGTTGAAGCTGGAGCCCCGCACGCCAGGGAGTGTGAGGGGATGGGGGATTGAACGGGTTGAACCTGGGCAGGAGGGTTAGTGAGGGGGGGGCGCGCAGAACAGAGAGCCGGAGCCCCGCATGAGGGGAGGTGAGCTGGGGCTGCGTGGGGAGGGACTGAGCCGGAGGGTTGAACAGGGGGGAGGGGTTGGAGCCAGCTGTGGGGGCAGAGGTCAGTGGGGAGCCCCAGGCTGGGGGCAGTGAGCCGGGGCTGGGGGGCGGGAGTTGGGGGTTGAGCCGACAGGGCTGTTGTGGGGGGCAGGGGGCGGGGCGCTGGGCTGGAAGCCCTCTCCGACCATGCCGGAGCGATACCCAGCAGCTTCACAGGGGGAGTTTCGTGCACCGTGGTGTGGCGTGAAGCGAGGGATTACTGTGCGAACGGCGGGTCAGCCGTCCCTGAGCGGGCGCCCTGCTCTGAGGCCTTACTCCAGCCCTGTGTCTACGCAGCCTTGGAACGTGGAGCTGTGCAAGATGGGGGCTTCCTCCACATTTAACTACATGCAGGCGTGTCGAGGCTGATCTGCTTACAAACAGCCACAGCGAACTCTTTCATATCTGGCATCCTATTGTCCAGAGCTCTCAAACAGCTGGCATTTGAGCAAGAAAAAAGGGCTAGTTACATTTTCCATTAGTACAGTATGGGGAAAGTAAATACCAATAACTACAGCAAATCCAGTAAAAGTTTACAGTGTACAATCCTGCTGTTGTTGGTAAAGTTTGTTCATTTCTTTATATGTAATCTTGTTCTTTAGTGTTATGTATTGCTACGTATACCTCTGTATTATCCAGAATATTTGACTATCCAACAACCTCATGCTCCTGGGGCTGCCAGATGTGAAAGAGTTTACTGTGCATCCTATAATTGATGTACTTAATCAAGCCCTGTGAATTTCTATTTAGAAAAAAATATTTTTCTACTTTACCACTTAGCCCCACGTGAGAGAGCTTATACAAAGTAATGCACCCTGAGACTACACACCTCTATGCATCTCTGATAACTATAAAGTCAACTGTAAACACACAACTGCGTACACAGACAAATTTAAGGCTCAATGTGTAATATAAGCAGGGTTTGAAAAGGCTAAAAATCCTGCTTTGGGATAATTTGTAGCATGTGAATTGAGAGGGAAATAACTCTAGTAACAAGTATTTCATGGAAATCTTTGAGCTGTTCACAAAGATATGCATTCCTGTAAACACAATAGGAACCATAATATAAGAAGTCAAAAGCCTAGTGAGATTAGATTCATAAGTATTCAAGAACCCCCGGTTTCACGGCATGCACTACTTTTCCCCCAAGGATTCTGTGCTGGTCTCACAGCGTAATGTTCTTTCAGGTCCCACAGCCATCACAGGCTTTGAGGCAAGGTGCGAGGGAGCCCAAGAATGCACCCCCAGAGGGGTGGGGCCATGGGCAAAATAGGCAGAACATAGGACAGTCAGCTCTTAGTGCCACTCGGACCACAGTGCTGCCCTGCTGCCCAGAGCTGCACAGAGTGCTGAAGCAGCGCTGTCACAGTTTGAAACAGGCCTGAAGCTCTCCTACCTTGGCAGCGTCTGGTCCTTTCGAAATACAGGACCCTGTGCACTGCTCCCTTTGCCCCAACTCCCGCCCCCTTTGGCAGGAACTATGTATATTATGTAGAACAAGTGACATCTGGGCCAAAATTAGATCAATGGGAGTTTGGCTATTGATTTCCGTGGGGCAATATTCACCCATCTAAACAGCCTTCTTTTCAAATCTGTCAGTGCGATTTGATGCCTTTGAAAATTAGGTCATTTATATTTAGCCCTTTAAATATTAGAACCCAAATTGTCAGCATCCAAATTCAAATGAAAGAAACCAAAACTAAACATAATATGAAAATACTAAACAGTAAGAGGGACCATCCATCCTGAAATGGCAATGAGAAAACTCAAAGGCTCCCCAGTAGCTGAATAATGTGTTCCTGTACCTAAATGCATAGCATCAGTGAGCTTATGCACAGCTTCTAAAACTGCTCTCCTGCATATCATTAATGAAATGAGTAATTTCTCAGCAAACATGCTGAATTCATATTAAATGTATGTGACTGTCATTCTGCTCAGTACTATGCAGCTTTTTTAAAAGTTTATATGAAGTGAGAATATTTTTCTATCAGGACATTTTTAGAAAATATTAAAAGCTATAAATATTAATTCCTCAAATACTCTACTATCAGACCTATCTAATTTTGTTTACCTCTAATGTTACCTATCTAAATTTTGTCCCTAATTCTGTTTTTCAAAGGAGTAGCAATGCTTGAAGGACCAATGTATGCTGTTGGCGGTCATGATGGATGGAGTTATCTTAACACAGTAGAAAGATGGGACCCCCAGGCAAGGCAATGGAATTATGTTGCTAGCATGTCAACTCCGAGAAGCACAGTAGGGGTTGCAGCATTAAATAGCAAGTACGTAAACAGCCAAGCTGAAGGACTGGGGATGGAGTAGATGGTTGTTTACTTTCTTTTGCTCAGCTATGTGTATATTACAGTTTACTTCCAATATCCAATCACTGTTTTTGTAGAGACCTTCTAAGAGTTCATAATAGCAGAAAGGCATATCATACCAGAACCCCCAACCTCAAAACTGGGATAAATATCCTTTCAAATGTCGCACTCAGAAATTGTATCTTTATCGTATTTTAGTTATTCATAATTATGCTAGTTTGAAATGTTGCCAAGGTAATTTCTGAATTGTATATTTTGGTCTATTAGCTTTTTAAGAAATGTGATTTTTTAGTTTTCCACTTTAAATTCATCCATAGAGTGCCAGTACGATGTCTAAAAGGAGCCATAAGCTGAAAATGATGCTTGCCTTCAAAGTAAATAAATAGTATAAACCCAAATCCCACCATTTTCTTCCCTAGCAAGCTCAAAAATCAATAATAGAAAAGAAATGAAGGAAGAAAGTACAAGGAAGGGTTTTACTCATCAACTTTGAAATAATTTCTCTCTCCAGAACCACAGTTTTTACTCTTTGCGTTATATAACTTTCCTCCATCTGATCTAGACAAAGCTGAGTTCCATGCAGTTAATTGTGCAAGGGTCTTTCAGATGAGAACTTAAAATGGATGTTCTGGGTATGTTCCAGAGACATTGCAGATCCCCAGGAACTTTGTGCAAAAGAAGGTATTCTACCTATGTAGCTTTGGCTAAAAATTACCCCTTCTCCAAGTACTGTGCAATGAGCCGTACTTTTTATTTTCTTACACTTTCCAATTTAATAAGGAGCTGCAGCATTTTTGCAGTTGGAGCAATTCCTAGATTGTTATACAGTAGGATCAATTTTACCTTCCGTTCTCCACACATCAATCAGAAATGAAACTGGAAAACCAAGTGAAATAGCCCAGTAGCTTTTGGTGAGAGTAAGTTGATTATATGGAAGCCTCTAGGTAAGCTGTTTTAGGGGGAGTGGGTGGACATTTAAAGGTCTCCTAACCCACACGTCTGCATGCCTGTGCTGCTAAATCCATTTGGGTAGCTTTCAAGCAATTTATAACACAAAATGTGCAGTGGCAGAATGAAGCTGTTAAATGACCTTAACTTTCCAAGTACAAACTTTGAATACTGAAAATTGCGCATATTTCATTCAGACTTAAAAAAAAAAAGTTTACATTTACTCTAACCATTTTGAGAAGCGGAATTTACTATTCAAGACAATTTACTCACAGAGGAAATACCCTGCAGACACCCTCTGGGTTAAGTTTACAAGGAAGTCTCTTAGCATCTTCTACATTGATATTTAGGAAATACCTTTGCTGAAGAGGAAATTCTTCGTGTTGCTGGCTCAGGCATCAAGCACTCCTGAAACAGACTGCCTGTCTCCAACCTGGCCTACATTATGTCTGTTAGTTTTGTGAGGTAATCTGCTGCAAAACAGGGAATATGCTGAGATCAAATGAGCTTTATTTAGCTCCTACTCTTGGCCTCCAACTTGGTAAAAGGCTTCCATGTAGATTTTAAAAACGTTATCCCTTATTTCCCTCTGATCTATTTTTCTAAAGCAGTTGTACTGAAATTAGAATATTTGATCATCAATTATTAACCAACCAGAAAATATTTTCATTGAATTTCAGTACATGCAATGTGTTTTGCCCAAGGAAACATCTAAAACAATGCTACTTTATGAAGGTTTTTGGTCTTTTTCCATCAGAGAGGAAGAGAGGTAATTTTACATTTATTTTTAAAACGCCCATCACATTGCACCTGAGTACATATTTTTTACACTAACAGAAAAATCTCATTCAGATACATACTTCCTTGGCCAAAACAACTGTGCAAAGAGGCGAGGTTTATTCATTTCCCTGAATTCAAAAATGCAAGCTTTACAGGGTCCAATCAGTGAAAAGTGTGCCAGACTCAAAGAAACTTCCACTATCATACAAAAGTTAAAATGTAGGTGCTGAGACTCAGAAGTTTGGGTTCACCAAACATTTTCTGACCAGCTTTTAGGAGACTATATAATCTGATTTCACATATAAAGATGGTGTTTGTCAGGATACATGATGATTTCTCTGGTTTATAGGATAAACATCATTCAAGGTTTAAAAGATCAACATAAATTTGAGCTCCCTGAAAAGGGGAATAGGAATCTTGCGCAGTATTTTTGAGCACATATTCAATTTCCCTACACCAGATATCATAGTAAACAAACACACATACCGTCTGCACCAGATACAGTAGCTGAGCAATCTTCAAGTAGCCACTTTATGGCTACGTCTACACTAGCCCCAAACTTCTAAATGGCCATGCAAATGGCCATTTTGAAGTTTACTAATGAAGCACTGAAATGCATATTCAGCGCTTCTTTAGCACGCGGGCAGCCGCGGCACTTCAAAATTGATGCGCCTCGCTGCCGCGCGGCTCGTCCCGATGGGGCTCCTTTTTGAAAGGACCCCGCCTACTTCGAAGTCCCCTTATTCCCATCTGCTCATGTGTAGACACGGCCTATAACTCTAATAAGTAATTTAAAGAGGAATGGCTAAATTCTCACAGTAATCACATCAAGTCACTGCAGCTTCTTGAAAGCAATCCCCAAGCAGTGGTGTAAAATCCAGCAGGGCCCCAGGATTTATCAAAGTTATTGGCAAAAGGGTCTAAAATGTTCTCAGTCATTGGGCAAGCATCTTCCTCTCTGTTTACCCCAAATAGTCAATATCATTTTTGTCTTCTCTGGATTGCATTTCAGTTCGGTCATCTTAATCCAAGCCTTAACGTTAGCCAGGTGCCAGAAAAAACAAGACACAATACTGTTGAAAGGAGAATATCATCTCAATACAAAAGAGATGAAAATCTAACTCACATTGTTTCTTCCAGTAGCTTTAGCTACATTTAATAAAAGGGGTGATAGCCCAGTTCTCTTCTAAAATCTACCTTGAAGTCTTTCGGACTCAGGGAATGATGTGTCAAATGTTTTAACTGATTTCTAATTCAGTTTATTAAAATTTTGATTTGTAATGGATAACAACGTTGTTTAACAATATTTGTTTAACATGTCAACAATCCAAAAATAAACATTTGCAGGATCTGTAGGAAACCAGTATTATTTTTAAGACTACCTGTTTCCTGCTTTGTCTCTCCAAATTATTTTTAATGAATAGCTCGTATGTGGAAAAGGCTCTTTAATCTTATTTTTCGTTTCTGTACTACTTAAAAGACTTGATAGTGAGATATGCAAAAACACAGTAGCATCCTTTTCTTTTGAGATTAGTAGCATATTCACCAAAAACTATTATGCAAAAGCAACGAAGGGTCCTGTGGCACCTTATAGACTAACAGAAAAGTTTTGAGCATGAGCTTTCGTGACCACAGACTCACTTCATCAGGTGCTGATCACCAGCATCTGACAAAGTGAGTCTGTGCTCACGAAAGTTCATGCTCAAAACTTTTCTGTTAGTCTATAAGGTGCCACAGGACCCTTCGTTGCTGTTAGAGATCCAGACTACCACAGCTACCCCTCCAATATTATGGAAAAAGAATTCTAGTGAATATTTTGTTCCAACTTCCATTCTATGAGATTATTTTAAAGCACTTTAAGTTAGAGTTAACTAATAAAATCTCTATTAAAATGAATGAGTGAAGACAGAACATATGTTTACTGTACTGGTCTATCTTCATGCTGAATGTTATAGATTATATGCTGTTGGTGGACGGGATGGCAGCTCCTGCTTGAAATCCATGGAATGCTTTGATCCTCATACTAATAAATGGAGCATGTGCGCTGCCATGTCTAAGAGACGAGGCGGTGTTGGCGTTGCAACGTACAATGGATTTTTATATGCAGTGGGAGGTCATGATGCACCTGCATCCAACCACTGTTCAAGACTTTCTGCCTGTGTGGAAAGGTAAGATGTTTTATTTATTCATTTTTACAAAAAAAGAACTTTCTTCTCTTGAAACATTCTGTTTGCAAAATGTATTGTAAAAAGAAGATGATGTAAATGTCAAGAGTCTCTTTTAGCTGACAGAAGAAAGGAAATTTATAGCCAGGTAAGGAACTCTTTACTTCATTCACATTATTAGGTCTAGGTGTTGCTTTAGAACATCTATGGTTACATGACTTGTCTATCTTGTGTACTTAGCTGTGCAATGAAAAAATCAGAGCTATTTTGAAAGTAGAGCCAAGCACTACCGCTGAATTTTAACAAAGCCTTTTGGAGGCCGGCATTCATACAGAACACACAGGAACAGAACCTGCAAGTTTGGGGTTTTGCACCCATCGGGGCAGAATCCTGCAAGGGTTTCTCGGCCCTACTGAAGTGTTATTTGGAGAAGTAAACTGAATGAAAGCACCAAATACCTGGCTTCATAGCTGATGGAGGACTCATTCATGCCTTTACAAAGCTGTTTTAGAAACACATTATTTAAGCGTGATCACATTTAGCATATTTCCTCCTGAAATTACTGTTCTTCAAAGTTCAGAGAGGTAGCCATGTTAGTCTGTATTGTCACCAAACAATAAAATGAGTCCTGTAGCACTTTAAAGACTAACTAAATGATTTAATAGGTGATGTGCTTTCGTGGGGCAGACCCATGAAGTCTGAAGAAGTGGGTCAGTCCCACAAAAGCTCGTCACCTAATTAATAATTTTTGTTAGTCTTTAAAGTGCTATAAGACTGCTTTTTTTTGTTTTGTTCTTCAATGGTGAGCTTTGTTCCCATTTGGAGACCCAACATGAGTCCTGTGCACCATGTAAGTCCTGCTTAAATCCTCAAAGCTTTTACAGTAAAAGGTTTGTTGCCTGGCATAATGGGAAGGTGGAGGTGCTGGTTACTAAAATGCCAGTGAGTTGAAAGACTCACCAGACCCTTGGGCAAACTCTTCACATGGAAGGGGCAGTGCAGAAGCAGAAGGAGTGGGTCTGGGGCAGCAGGTCATTAGTGACACCTGGCTTGAAATACTGGTTGCACACTTTATGAGCAAAGGGGAAGAAGAATACATTGAAATATGCAAAAATTTATCTGATTAAGCATCTTTTACAATACTATTGTGGCATACTTCGCATTATATGGATTGAAATTATTGTATGTAAACTGATAGGAGAATAAACAGACTGTGACTATATCCAGTAAAAAGAGAATAGATTTTTGTGTATGTGCTTGAAGAGTCCTCTAGTGGCTAAATAAAATATTAAACTATTTTTCTTTCTGCTGGTAACTATTTATCCAGGGACAGTTTCATTTTTTCAGTACTGTAATTCATCTAAATTTGATTTGATCATTGCTTTTTTCAAAAAATACTGAACAAATTCTGTGAATTCTGTGACCAACCATTTTTCTAATCACTGTGAAAATATCCTAGATACGATCCTAAAACTGACACTTGGACAACAGTGGCACCTTTAAGTGTACCACGTGATGCTGTTGGTGTCTGTCCTCTTGGAGACAGATTATATGCAATAGGAGGCTATGACGGACACACTTATTTGGATACTGTGGAGTCTTATGATGCACAAAATAATGAATGGACAGAGGTAATATACAAATAAAAGAAAAACTTGACATATTATTTTTTAGGTTTTTAAAAAACTTACCTCTACTCTCCCTGTAATAATTAATTTATGTATGTTGTACATTGGGACATACAAAATCAAGGTAACACTGAAGGGTCAAACCAAACCCTTTCACTTTATAATGAAAATAACATTTATTTCAGTCCTCTCTTTCCTCCTAAAATGTAGATTTATTCCATTCTGTGGAATTTTACATGCTATTCAAAATACTGAAATGTGTATAGATTTCATACTGTTTGGACAAATGTTTGTCACTGCTGCCCTCTACTGGCAGATTTTTAAAAATCTACTGAACTTTATAACTTCTAGATCAATGAGTCTCAATCTTTCCAGACTATTGTACCCTTTTTCATGAATCTGATTTGTTTTGTGTATTTCCAAGTTTCATTTCACTTAATAAATACTTTCTTACAAAAATCAGACATAAAAATGCAAAAGTGTCACAGATTGTTACTACTGAAAATTTGCTTAAGATACTATCTTATTTTTAACCTTATCATTATAAATAAGATAATTGGAGTATTAACATTATGCTTATATTTAAGTGTATAGCATGTAGAGCAGTATAAATAAGTAGGCTGTAGCTACACTACAGTGATTTTTCAGGAGAAGTCCTTCTGGAAGAGCTCTTCCAAAAGAGTCCGTCCACACACAAAAAGGTGAAGCAAAAGAATGGTCTGCTGTTTTGAAAGAGCATCCACACAACCTCCACTCTTTAGAAAGAACAGGCCAGGGATAGAAACATCAGGTGAAAAAACCAAGAAGACTGCTCTTTCGAAATAAAGGGACCATGGAGCGTCTACACATGTTTTTGTTTGACAGCAGCTTTTGAAAGAAGGCATTCTTCCTGGAATGGGAGTGGATGAGTGAGTTTGAAAGGCACACTGCATTCTTTTGATTTAATTTTGAAAGAATGCTTTTTGTGTGCAGACGCTCTGCTGAATATTTTGAAAGAGCCCCTTCTTTAGAAAAATATTTTGAAAGAACTTGCTAGTGTACACGCAGCCATAATGAATGTATGAAATTTTAGTTTGTACTGACTTTACTAGTGTTTTTAATGTAACCTGTTGGAAAATTAGACAAATATCAAGATGCATTGATCTGGCCCCTGGAAGCTACTGTGTACCCTGCTGGCACCCATACCAATGATTGAGAACCACGGTTCTAGACCATCAGATACTACTTATAGTTGTCAGTCAGACAGTCTCCTGTAGTTATCATGTCCCATGCTTCTGGAGCACAAGAAACTTCTGTTCTCTCTCCAGTAATAACTGAAAAGTGCTATGTGGCTAGGAAATTGCAACATCTTTTATTAAAATTATGATAACAGGAAATATTTTTCTTAAAAAATCAATATTTCATGTAGTTCTATTTAAAGATATTTAAATATTTTATATATACTACAAAATATTTTTGTACATTCATCAAACTATTTTCCTTTGAATCTGTGACTGATACATTACATGCCGCTACCTAAGCAGAAAAATGTGTTTCCTCCTTTTAGGAAGTCCCTGTCAATATTGGAAGAGCTGGTGCTTGTGTTGTTGTGGTGAAATTGCCATGATGGATGTCCCTGGTGTGAAATAAAACCTGAATACACTTCCATAAAAATCATGTAACAGGAAGAGAAAAAAGACGTTCCAGAGCCTAGTCCAAACTACATGCATTCTTGCAGCTCCGTGCTGGAGAACACTCAGATCTGAGCCCTTATGTGGTTTGAGCACAAAACTGATTTTTCTCTCCATTGCACAGACAGCAAAATATGTGTCATATGGAAGCATCAATATTTTGTTAAACTTGATACACAGCAATACAAAAAATATGTTCAAGTCTATTACACTACTTTAGTTGTCACTAATAAAATACAACAGTGGCTAAAATCACAGATATGTACCACCGAATAAGATCTGGTATAAATTTTCTTGTCCATATCAGCTAAATAGACTAGAAAGCAATAGAAACAATAGAAAATAAGACTTTTGCATTGAGGTAAGTGAGAAACAGATGTTGGAGAAAATAAATCTTCAACACTTGATAATTGTGCAAAAGGCAATATTATTGGGAAGTGACACTGGCAACAGAAAACCACAGTAAACATTCCTTTAAAATAAATTGACATTTAATGGCATCTAATTTCACAAATGATATTATTTAATGTTTTTAAGAAGTACAGGAAACCAAACTATATCAGAAACTCATGGAACTGATTCTAAACAAAACTACAAAACCTAGTTTCCAATTGTAAGTGTGATGCTATTTAATATTTTTATTATTAAACATTATGACAGAATACTCATTTTTATCAAGTCAGCTGATTAAATTATCTAACAAATGTTTCAAAATAGTAGCACAAAGAGTCAGGACATCATTGTTTTGTTAAGTTTGTGCCAATGTAATTAAATATAATTTGTAAAAAATCTGTTAATTTAACTTTTAGTATCTAAAAATTGATACTTTGGCAGTGAATCAATAAACCCTAGTATGATGCTGATCACACAATCAGTTTATTGCCCACTAACTCTCTGTCAGAATATATTAACTAAATTTGGCTTTTCTTGGAATAGTCACCATGCATGACACTTATCACTGGTAAAATGTTAGCATAATTCTATTAATCAAATATAACTTACATAATGGAAAAGAAGTATATCATATTGATACGACAATCTATGACCTCGAAGAGTTTCAGCTTCCTCACCTGTACAGTATAAATTACTGTAGTCTAAGAACATCTGCACCATGTAACATTATGTACCATTAAAATAAGCATATTTACATTTTATCTGAAACCATGCCAAGAATGGAGATAAACTTCCCCGAATCAAAGAATCACTTGAAAAACCAGTACGTAAGACTCAGCATGAATAACATACCTCTTCAATGCACCAGTTTATATGAAGTGGTTTTCTTTCTGACAATGTTGTGTGCTTGAATTATATATTAGGGAACGTCCCCTCGCCCCAAGCCTCATCCTGCGCTTGCTGAGGGCCAGCTACCTGTCCCCAGGCACGCAGATAGACGGACAGCGGAAGAGGCACCTCAGGCCCTATGGACCTTGAGCAGTCCCCCTCCCGCTTCAGACCATGATCGGCGCGCTGGCTATGGTCCTGGCCACCATGCACCAACAGATCTTGGCAGCCACACTACTAGCCACCCACCTGGAGGCTGTCCACAGGGTGTGATCTCCCCACCCCATCGCCCAGGTCACTGGCTTCCCGTGGAGCTTTCCTACAAGCTGTGCCCGGTGGGACCGGCTGGTGCTGGAGGACTGGGGTGATGACCAGTGGCTACAGAACTTCAGGATGACCAACGGGACATTCCTGGAGCTGTGCCACTGGCTCACCCCAGCCCTCCATCATCATGACACCCACCTGAACCTGGCGCTCCTGCTCCAGAAAAGGGTGGCCATCACTGGGCATGGTCATCAATCTGTTGACCACCAGTTCGGGTGGGCAGGGCCACTGTAGGGGCCGTCCTCAACAAGGTAAGCCAGACCTGTGTCATGCCCTCCCTTACATGCAGAGCCAGGGGAAGGCGGCACCCCAGCAGGGACACCGTTGGGGCCAGGGGGCAGGCCCACTGGGCATGGGACGGGGCAGGAATGGGGGACCCAGTGAGGCCTGCCCTGCAGGGGCTGGGGTGGGGACAGGGATGAGTGGGCATACTGCACCCTGCTCCACACTTAAAAGCGCATGACCCACCTGCAGGTTCTCCAGGACATCAACAGGGTCCTCCTATGGCAGCTGATCTGAGTTGGGGACCTGGATGACGCCATCCTTGAGGTGGGGCAGGAGGGGGTCAAAGAGTTGGGCTTCCCAAACTGTTTCATGGCCCTGGGCAGTACACACTTCACCATACAGGCCTCCAGCTGTGGGGGACTGCGTAAACCACAAGGGCTACCACTCCGTGGTCCTGCAGGTACTTGTCGAAGCCAATGGTCACTTTCATGACATCTGCACGGGCTGATCCAGCTATGCCCACAATGCCAGGGTGTTCTGGAACTTGAGGCTGGGCCACTGCATGGCTGAGGGGACCATCATCCCCAGAAGGAGCTCCCCATTGGGGACACAACAATGCTGCCCTGCAGTGTGGTGGACACAGCCTACTCTCCACCCCTGCAGCCTGGCTGATGAGGACATACATGGGACACATACAGCCTAGCCAGGACATTTTTAATGAACAGCTGAGCCAGGCCTGCAATACAGTTGAGTGGATATTCAGCCACTTGAAGGGGCACTCCTGATGTCTCCTCACCAGACTGGAGGTGGGCCTTTGCAACATCCCACCAGTGGCTGGGGGCCTGCTGCACCCTGCACAACTTGGTGGAGGCAAAGCATAAGCCATTTGTGCAGGGGTGGGCCTTTGAGGCAGGGCATGGGTATGAGCAGCCCCCTGCCTCCTTTGGCCCTCAGGAGGCGGTGGAGCTCCTTATAATAGGAGCAGCTTGTGGGAGGTGTCCCCCCGGCCACATCGCAGGCCTTGCAATAGCCCTGTCAGAGCTCCTTCACCATCTATTGGACCTGGCCCAGCCATTCAGGCCCTTTGACAGCCACTCGAAGGCCACAGTGCTGCAGCACTGGACCCTTGTTTCGTGGAGGACCGCCTCATTTCCCCATAGGGCGAGGCAGTCCTGGAGCTCGGCCTCACATCTGGGTGGGTGGGTGGTTCTGGGTAGTTGGGCATGGTGCCGGGAAGGGTGAGGGCTGGCTGGGTGTCACAGGGGCTGGCAAGCTAGAGAGCAGCTTGGGCTCCCTGCTGCCTGCACGCTCTCAGCTTCCTGCCTGAGGTTTGTGGGCTCCTGTGGCTTTAAATGCAGCTGGATGCTGGGGCTGCAGAGCTTCGTTTATGCTGAGAGTGGAGCTGCTACCTGCCAGCTGGTCACCACCATGGAGGTCTCCCTCTTTTGAAACAGCCATCTGCAGAGCTTCTATAGTTGCTGTCTTTTGAAATAATCTTTTGAAGTAGACCGCTCTTCCCATTGCAGGCATTCGGGGTGGGGGTGGGGGAACACAACATCAAAGGAACTCACCCCTCCTTTTGATGTCACTTTTGAAAGATCATCGGGTGGGGGGGTGTAGACGCACCAGGGTTATTTTGAAAGAAAGCCAGCTTCTGACCTCACCTTCTAAAGAGCACAGGCTGTGGGGATGCTCACCATCGAAAGAGCAGATCAATCTTTCGATCTGCTTTATTTGTGTGTGGATGTGAGCTTTCAAAAGCAGGGGTTCCTTGGAACGATCTCTTCAGGAAGTATGTCTTCCAAAGGACCGCCGGAGTGTGGATGCAGCCTATGAGAGAAAAATTCAGGGTAAAATTGTGACAGGTGCTTTTACGATAATGAGGAGCATGAGGGTTGACTGTTGAGGTCTGAGAGTTCAGTTTCATGTGTTCCCCACTAGGTGTAAAATTAAACCCTGGTAGGTTGACTCTGATTGCCTGGTAAGTATAGATGTCGCCACAGGAAGATAGGGTCAATGCCAAAGCCCTCCTTTTGCTCCCCCTGGAAATGAAGGCAGAGATGAAAGATGAAGAACTTTGAATGCTCTTGGTGACTTCTCCTCTCATCTGTATTAAGATTTTTATTTTTTTAATGCCCATTTTTCAAAGAAACAGCGGTGATATACTCCCAGGAATAACATTGACTTCCATGGTTAATAAAATATGAATGAATGTAAATCATCAGTAATGGCAGAAGTAAGGATAGCTGTTCATTAGTTAAAAGCTACTATATATGGCGCCAGCATTTACAGTCCTTATATTGCCACCCCATCTGCAAACCTTATTTTCTCAGGTTCTAGAGAAAGTGGGCTTTTCTTACCTTGCTGACCCAGTACTGCACTATCTCCCTTCACCCTGACTCTTGCCCCTGGAAGTACTGCTACTTGTGCTGCCCCTTGTCTCTGCCCAAGTCACTGAGCTGCTCTACTCTTTTTAAAAGCTTGTCTTTAAAGCGTCTTTTCTCTTTAGATTGTGAGTGACTGTAAAACATTTTGTGATAGTGCTTATTAAGGTTTCTATAAAACATTCAAGCTGTGCCTACACATGCGCAAAGCTTCGAAATAAGTGGCCCTTTTTCAAAAGAGCAGGAGGAGCGTCCACACGTGTAAACCCATATTTTGAACGAAAATCGAAAGAACAGGGTGCAGGCTTCAAAATCCGAACCCCGATCCTGTATCAGGAGGATCTCTCCCTTTCGAAATACTAAATTGAGAGTACACGTGTAGACACTCCACAGTCCGCTCTTTCGAAATATGGGTCTGCCATGGTGCCGGTCAGCTGGAGCGTGGGTCCGCTCCAGCCCACAGCAGCAGGGCTCTATGGTCTCTGAGTTTGACTGCCTTAAAGCTGCACGCACACAGAAAACCCATGGCAGGAAGCTGAGAGCGTGCTAGAAGTAGCCTGTGCACGTACTCCAGCCCCATGCTCCAGCACCAGCATGGCTAGAAGCCAGCCCCTCCCCCCCCCCCGTGAGCCCCACAGCCCCCCCTCTGAGCCCCCCCAGGGCTCCCAGGAGGAGAAAAAAAAATGGGCCCCCTCCTGGATGGAATGGGAGCTGTGGGACCTCCTCGGCCTGTGGGAGGACAAGGTGGTTCTACACCACATGGGGGTCAAGCAGCACAATGCCGCAGCCTTTGGCTGCCTGCCACAGGGCCTCCATACCAGGGACCACCCGGAGTGTACCCCAGAGCAGGTACGCTACAAAGTTAAGGAGCTGCGCCAGGGATATGCCCAGGCTGGATGCTCCAGGGCAGCTCCAGCAACATGCCCCTTCTACAGGGAGCTCCAGGGCATCCTGGGGCCCCCAGAGAGTTCACCACCCCCACGCATTCCTGGACACCTCCAGGGAAGAGCTGCAGCCAGAGGAGGAGAAGGAGCAGCCTGGACCGGGGACTCAGGAGGGCAAGGGGACCACGGACTGGTCAAGCGAGGAGTGGGAGCTGACCACTGTGATCCCCTCCCACTCCTCCAGCTGGGCGACCGAGGGCCGGACATCTCTGGATGTTGCCGAGGGACCCTCTGGTATGTACAGGGAGGGGTGCACACCTACTCCACAGGGTGGGAGCAACGCAACGTCTAGGTGCCTGCACACAGAACCGGTGGTCTCAGGCCACACAAAGGCCACCTCCCACATGGGATGCAGCACCCTGCGGTGGTGCACCAGCGACACCCAGCACCCGCCCTCAGTGGACTGCACCGTGAGCCGCACAGGGGTGGCAGCCGGTCAGTGCCAGACCACCAAGGGCCCGCACACTGAAGGCCCAGAATGGCCACTTGCAGGAGAGACACCCCGCATGCACACCCAGGCTGGGAGGCCCAGTCCATGGGGGGCAGGCTGGTGCTCCCTGGGGGGTCGGTGTCCCTTAGTAAGGTGCAGGGGCCCCATGGGGTAGGCTCAGGTGGGTAGGCCACAGCTGGGGCACACTACTAACATGCTCTCCTCCTCTCCACACAGACACACCATCCATGGGCTGGGAGAGCCCCGCGCCGTCCCTCGTCCCCCAGAGCTCACCTGCAGCCCTTGGAGGTGTCTGGACACCACCCCAGGCAGCGCGCCGTCAGGGCCGTGACCGGAGGGCCCCCCGCCGAGCCAAGGAGGACCCAGCTAGCCAGCACCAGGCCGAGATGGCTGAAGAACACCTCCAGCTCGCCCGGGCTGACATGGAGTGGCGGTGGACAGCCTGGGATAGGATGCTGAACACCCTGGAGGGCATTGGCCATGCCGTCCGGCACCACACGGCCACAGCAGCCTGCCTCCTGTCCCCCCAAGTGGCTCCCTCTGTTGGTCCTGCCCCCTCCACCCCCACCGAGCCTGCCTCCTCTGCCCCCACTGAGCCTGCCCGCTCCACTCTCACCAGGCCCACTCGCCGGCAATATTTTCTGGTGCTACCCACACCCTCCCTCCCACCGCCAGGGACCCCACACCCAGGGGGGCAGGGGCTCCAGGGGCTGACGGGGCTCGCGGCCCACCACCCCTGCTCCAGAATGAGCGCCTCGCCCCACTCCAAGTTAGGTTCCCCCTGCCCCCCTCAAGTGAGGTCCCCCCCTCCAAGTTGGGTTTCCCCCACCCCCCTCCAAGTTAGGTTCCCCCCTCAAGTTGTTCCCCCCGTACGTAGTTGCCAACATCCAGTTTTATAAATGTTTCTTTATTATTCACCACTCTGTGCTGTGCTTCTCAGTGGGATAGTGGATGGAGAAGTGCGGGTGCGGTGCTGGTGGGGGGGTGGCAGGGACAGTGGATGACGGATATGCGTGGGATGTGGGCATGCATGTGGGTCAGAGGTGGCCATCAGCAAAGGCCTGCCTGAGGGCCTCCCAGATGCGGTGGCCATCCCGGTGGGCCTGGTGGATGGGGGTGGTGCCCAGCTGCTTATAGACAGAGCTGGCCGGAGGGCCCCCCAAGGGGTTATAGGCATCCCCCTTTCCCTCCACGATGTTGTGGAGGACACAACAGGTGCCCATCACCTGGGGCACATTGAGGACCCTGACCTCCAGCCGTGTAAGGAGGTACCTCCGCCCCTTCTTTAGGCACCTGAAGGCCCACTCGACCATGTTGTAGGCGTGGTTGAGGCACTCATTGAATGCCTCCCAGGTGGGGTCGAGGTGTCCTGTGTCGAGCCTCATGAGCCACGGCTGAAGGGGATGCGCCACATCTTCCACCATGCAGAGAGTCATGGTGACATCCTCTGCCACAGGGATCTCCCGCTGGGGGACGAAGGTGCCGGCCCCCCATGTGGTGGCAGAGGCCGGAGTTCCAGAAGACCTGGGCATTGTTGCTGCGGCCAGCCCAGCCCACGTAGAGGTCGGTGAACCGGCCCCTCACGTTCCCCAGGGCCTGGAGCACCACCGAATGGTAGCCATTCTGGTTGAAGGTGGCAAGGTGTCCTTATAGCAGTTTTAAAGCACACTTATAGCTAAACCCGCCCACAACCCACTTATTGCATTCTGAAAAAATACTCACCAGAAGGTCTCCGGAGGTTCAAATGTGAATTTTGAGCAGACTGGCTTGTGGTCGAGGATGACAAACTCCAGGGCCAGCAGTTGCATTGGGCCACTGCTGGAGACAGTCACCATCCTTCTCGTCTTTGGCATCGCTGCCTGCTCCCCTCTCAGCTTGGTTCCTTTCGGCTGCCACCACAGGCCTCAGTACCTCATCCTGAAGAGGCCCAGTGACAACTGGGGAATCATGGTTGTGGTCCCTCTTTTGAATGGTCTCCAGTTGTTCATAATACAGGCACTGCTTGGGAGATGACCCAGCCCGGCAATTGGCTTCAGAGACATTACGAGAGCTCTGCTGGAATGCCTTAACTTTCACCTGGCATTGCTGAGCATCCCGGGAGTAAAATTTTGCAGGTGTGTCCATGAAATTTTTTCATAAATGCCTGCATTTTGCTTACACACTCAAAGTCTTCCCGCTACTGACTCCTCCCCCAAAACAGCAATGACCTCCAGGATCTCGTTAGGGGTCCATGCTGGACCTCTCTTTCAACCTTGAGGATGCAGATCAGAAGAACCTTGAGTACTCCTGATGGCAAGATGCCTAGATTAAATGGGTAGATGTGCAATGGTTGGTGCCTGAGGGGTGCTTCTGAAATGTGCTATCTACATGAGTCAGAAAGAAAATAAATTCAATTTCCCAGACTTTCCGCTTCTACTTCCTGCACACCAGAACAGTGTCCAGAACACACACCTGTGGGATAGAGAACACTGATGGACAATAAAATAAATTCAAAGAAATGCAGTTTATACACATGCTCTTTTGATGTTTTAAATTTGAAGTTGGCATTATGCCAATTAGCATTGTCAATGTAAGTAGTGCTCCCTAAAATTAACCTAATGGAGTGAGGACACTAACTTCATAAAATTAAGGTAACTCCCTTAACCTAGACTTAAGCTGTGGTATAGATGTTGTCTACGAATTCCAATTTCTAAGGGAACTGATTACTGGCATTCAACTATTTCATATGAATTGCGGGAAATAAAAAGTAACAGAGATGTAGCCGTGTGTTAGTCAGTGCTCAAATAAAACAAAGCAGCAAAAATGTATCAATTTAAAGACTAACAAAATGATTTATTCTGTGATGAACTTTCATGGGACAGGGCCATTCCAAACTGAATAAATCATTTTGTTAGTCTAAAAGAAAACAAAAAGGTTAGAAATAAAGATTAGCATTGTAAGGCATTTCTGTGAGAGGTTTCACAATCTCAGGCAGTCACAATATATGGATGAAAATTAAAGAGTATGAAAAAACCTGGATGAGTACTCAGGGAGAATTGTGCAGATTTTTAGTAAGTATTTTATTTAACAAAATGTTGTGATGTTCAGCAAACTCTTCTTGGGCGAACAGTATTTGTAGACAAGTATCTGAGAGGTAGCCATGTTAGTCTGTAGCTTCGAGAACAACCTAAAGTCTTGTGGCACCTTATAGACTAACAGATATTTTGGAGCATAAGCTTTCGTGGGCAAAGACCCACTTCATCAGATGCATGAGTGGGGGGGTGATTTCAGAGGGGTATTTAAAGAGTGGGGGGTCCCAGTAAAGGGGGAGGGCCAGAACTGACAAGGTCTATTCAGCAAGGTAGAAATGGTCCAGTATCAACAGTACTTACCAAAAGAGGAAAAAACAAGTCAGACCAGACAGGGAGATGTGAGCCATTGTCAGCGTCTAATTGGGAGCTATCAACACCCAGAGCAGAGAAACTGTCTTTGTAGGATGCGAGCCACTCCCAGTCTCTGTTTAATCCATGGTTAATGGAGTCAAATGTGCAAATAAATTGCAGCTCAGAGATTTCTCTCTCCATTTGATTTCTGAAATTTTTTTGTTTCAGAACTGTCACCCTTAAATCTGCCAGTGGCAAAAAAAATTCAGAAATCAAATGGAGAGAGAAATCTCTGAGCTGCAAGTTATTTGCAAATTTGACTTCATTAACCATGGATTAAACAGAGACTGGGAGTGGCTCGCAGTTTACAAAGACAGTTTCTCTGCTCTGGGTGTTGATAGCTCCCCTTTAGACTGACAATGGCTCACATCCCCCTGTCTGATCTGACTTGTTTTTTCCTCTTTTGATATGAACTGTTGATACTGGGGCATTTCCACCTTGCTGAATAGACCTTGTCAGTTTTGGCCATATCTGTTAGTCTATAAGGTGCCACAAGACTTCTTGTTGTTCTCAAAGTATTTGTAGAGTAAATTTACAAAAAATAAAATAAGAGTCAACAATTATTTTCACACTATAGCTGCGTCTACATGTGCCGGCTACTTCGAAGTAGCCGCGCCAACTTCGAAATAGTGCCCGCCATGTCTACACGTGGCGGGCGCTATTTCGAAGTTGACGTAGATGTAAGGTGGCGAGACGTCGAAGTAGCTATCCCCAACAGGAGATAGGAATAGCACCCTACTTCGACGTTCAACGTTGAAGTAGGGCACGTGTAGCCGATGCGCGTCCTGCAACATCGAAATAGCGGTGTCTGCCATGGCGGCCATCAGCTGAGAGGTTGAGAGAGGCTCTCTCCAGCCCCTGAGCTCGATGGTCACCCCATGCAGTGGCCCCTTAAAGGTCCCCATCCCCTGCCTTCCTGTGCAGGAAGCTGAGAGCGCGTGCAGGCAGCAGCACAGCCACATGGCCAGCCTACACATCTCACAGCAGACGCAGCCCAACAGCCTGAACCCATGGCAGCCAGCCAGCCCCCCAAGCGCCCCCAGGGCACACCCCCCCAAGGGAAGCCAGGGCTCCCAGCCCGGCAGCCAGCTGGGGAAGAGGCAGCGGTGCCCCTCCTCGATGAAGGCCGAGCTCTGGGACCTGCTGGGGCTCTGGAGCGAGGAGGAGGTGCTCCAGGTAATGGGGAGCAAGAGGCAGAACGCGGATGCATTCGCTCGGCCGGCCAAGGGACTGGCCACCCGGGGTCACCCTGCCCGCACTCTGACCATGTCAGGAGTAAGGTTAAGGAGCTGCAGCAGGATTACGCCCAGGCCCGGGATGCGGCCAGCCGATCTGGGGCCACTCCCGTCACTTGCCCCTTTTACAGGGAGCTCAGGTCCATCCTGGGCACCCGGCACACCTCCTCCCCTCCGGCCACTCTTGACACCTCGGCCGATGAGCCCCAGCAGGCCCCGGAGGCGGAGTCCGCCCTGGAGGCAAGCCCCCCGCCCCTGGGGCCCCCCCCAGGAGCCCACCCCTGGGACACCGGAGGAGGAGGAGGAGGGGGGATCCTCCTCCAGCGATGGGGGGGCTCCGGATCGCCATCCTGTCCCGGAGCTCCAGCAGGGCATCTGCTCACTGGGTGTCCCCTGACCGTGGGAGCGGACCATCAGGTATGTACCCCCCTGGTGCACACCCCCGGGGTTGGGGCGGGGGGGGCAACAGACATGACCAGGGCCCTCCACATGCCCAGATGACCATGGCCCCAAGGACAGCAGTGGCATGTCCCTCAGAAGAGTGCTTCAGCCCCTGCCCCCCCAGCACGACAGTGCCATGCCCCATCCCTGGGGATGGGGGGAGCGGAACCTAGGGTCCCCTGAGGGGAGGGGGTGGGACACCCATCAGCAGCAGCAGCATCTCCTGGGGACAGGGATGGGGAACCAGCAGCAGAGGGGTGGGGGGACAAGGGCCACGGCTCAGGGCCCGCACTAATGGCTGTCTCCACTCTTCTTCCTCCCCTGTGTTCCACAGCTGCACCATCAGAGGGACCAGAGAGCGCTGGTGAGGTGTCAGTGGTCCCGGAGAGCCCACCGGGGCCATCACTCCAGGCCAGCCCCTCAGCGGAGCACCGACCAGCCCCAGGGAGGGGATGATGGTGGACCCAGCACTGCCCACGGACGGCGGCGGACCCCCAGCTGCTGGCGATCCTCCAGCGGCAGCTGGAGGTCTCAGAGCAGTGCCTGTGGGTGGAGGAGCGGCAGCTCCATCTGCAGGAGCGGGCGCTGGCCTGGCGACAGGAGGCATGGGGGGCCTTTATGTGCACATTTGAGCGCGTCGCGGACTACCTGGCCCCCCCATGCCGCGCCGGCCGCCACTCTGCCCACCCTGCCTGCTCCACCCACCGTTCCACCCGCTGCTCCACCCGCCATCCCACCGCCATCGAGGGGCCATCTGCCAAGGGGGACCTGGGGCCTGCTGACACCCGCCGGCCATAACTGCCGGTCCGCCCGGCCCCCAGCCAGCCCTGGCCAGGGCTGAGGCTGAGGCGCGGGTCGCGGCCGCCCACCCCCAGTGCTGGACATTAGGGGGTGCGGGGCCCAGGACGTGGCCCCCCCCTCCCTCTTTGTACATATCCCCTTTTACTTATGTTTTGTATATAGTTTGTATTAGACCCCTGTCATGTTATGATACCTGTCCCCCCACATAAATAGTTCTCCCCTTCCTTGTCTTCCCCTTTTTTTGCTTATCATCATTATAATATATATAATATTTATGTTTGTTGTAAATAATATAATAATAAGAAGAATTCAATGTTTGGTGGTTTCACGAACAACAGGTCTATTTTTATTTGCAAGAAAAGTCGGGGGGGGGTGCTCTTGGGTGCTCTGTGGTGTGGGCGCAGGGGCAGGGATGTTGTGGAGGATGTTGAGGGGGGACTGCCAGTGTTCACCCCGCGGCGGTGTCAAAATGGGCCTGCAGGGCCTCCCGGACCCTGATCCCCTTGGGGTCCACCTGGCAACTGGGGGCAGCGGGTGGCTGCAAGTCAGCCCTGCAAGCCTCCACAGCCCAGCCCTGAAAGAAAGCCTCCCCCTTGCTCTCGACCAGGTTGTGGAAGGCGCTGCATGCACCCACAATCTGGGGGATGTTGGTGGGGCCCGCATCAAGGCAGGTGAGGAGACACCTCCAGCGCCCTTTGAGGCGGCCAAATGTGCGCTCAACCACATGGCACGCATGGTTCAGGCGCATGTTGAAGCGCTCCTGGCTGGCTGACAGATGGCCCGTGTAAGGGTGCATGAGCCAGGGCCGGAGGGGGTACGCCGCGTCTGCGACAACGCAGAGGGGCATCGTGGTGTCCCCCACAGGGATCTCCTGCTGGGGGATGTAGGTCCCCACCTCCAGCCAGCGGCACAGGCCCGAATTCTGGAATACCCGGGCGTCGTGGGTGCTGCCAGGCCAGTCCACATATATGTCCAGGAAGTGGCCCGAGTTGTCCACCAAGGCCTGGAGGACCACTGAATGGTAGCCCTTCCTGTTCAAGAAGTGTCCTCCACTGTGCTCCAGGGCATGGATGGGGATATGGGTCCCATCCAGAGCCCTGAAGCAATTTAGGAACCCCAGGGTGGCAAACCCCACAATGGCGGCATCTGGGTCCCCAAGCCGCAAGAGCCTGTGGAGGAGCAGGGCATTGATGGCGCAGACGACCTGCAGGGGAAGGACATGGGAGAGCACCAATGAGGAGGGGTGTGCAGGGTGTGTCTGGCCCTCCCCTGCCAGGGCTCCCCTCCACCCCCAGGGCTCCCGCCCCCTCCCCGTGGGTGCTCTTACCTCCATGAGGACAGCCCCGACGGTCGCCTTGCTGACACCAAACTGCTGGCCCATGGATCGGTAGCTGTCTGGAGTGGCCAGCTTCCAGACAGCGATGCCAACCCGTTTCTCCACGCTGAGGGCATGCCGCATGGTGGTGTCCTGGTGCCTCAGTGCAGGGGCGAGCCACTGGCATAGCTCCAAAAAATGTCTGCCGGCTCATACGAAAGTTCTGGAGCCAGTCGGTGCTCGTGGGGTAGCTCCACAGCCAGCAGCGTGTGCGGCGGATGGGAGGGGCGGAGGGCAGGGGGCTGCAGGGTCTAGGGTTGCTTCCTCCTCTCCTGGGGGCAGCTCCTCTTCTGTGGCTAGAATGTGATCAGCTGCCTCCTGCATGGCATTGAGCAGGGCAAGCATTGCTTCTGCAGGGGCGGCTGTGTGGACCCCTGGCTGCTGCTGCTGCTGCTGGGGGTCCATGACTGCGTCGCCCGAGGTGTGCGTGCCTATGGCTCTGCAGACCGCGTGCTGTGCAGGCTCAGTGTGTCTGGGAGGGGCCCTTTAAGGGATCGGCTAGCTGTTGCCCCGGAAGTGCTAGTCCGCCCTGTGACCCTGTCTGCAGCTGTTCCTGGCACCCTTATTTCGATGTGTGCTACTTTGGCGTGTAGACGCTCCCCTGCAGTGCCTACTTTGATGTGGTGCTGCCCAGTGTTGATGTTGAACATCGACGGCACCAGCCCTGGAGGACGTGTAGATGAGCAGATGGGAATAAGGGGACTTCGAAGTAGGCAGGGTCCTTTTGAAAAGGAGCCCTGTCTGGATGAGCCACGCGGCGGCGAGCCGCATCAATTTCAAAGTGCTGCGGCCGCCCGCATGCTAATGAAGCGCTGAATATGCATTTCAGAGCTTCATTAGTAAACTTCAAAATGGCCATTTGCGTGGCCATTTCGAAGTTTGGGGCTAGTGTAGACACGGCCTGTATATTAAATAAAATCCTAAAGGACATAGTAGAACATTTATATTTATCATATCTGAAACCTTGAGGAATTTGTAGCCAATAAACTTTGTGAAGGACTGATTTTGCCATATGGATACTACATCAGGCAACCAACGCTAGGCCTGATCCTTTTCTTACAGATGATAATAGAATCTCCACAGTTTAATGGAAATACAATCAAATATATTTGTTCAATCTAGTGCCTTGTTCTGGGAGGGATGGGGGTCCTGACTAGAACTGGGGAATGGATATTGTGTGCACTACAATAATACACAGTTTATGGGCATAGCTAAGAAAAATCAGACCAG
This sequence comes from Carettochelys insculpta, assembly GCF_033958435.1. Taxonomy (NCBI): domain Eukaryota; kingdom Metazoa; phylum Chordata; order Testudines; family Carettochelyidae; genus Carettochelys; species Carettochelys insculpta. The sequence goes on from NC_134149.1 coordinate 32,259,575, forward strand.
TAGAAAAATTCCTTAAATCCAGGCCACTTACATCCCAGGCTGTGATTTCCTTCTCACTAAGGTAAATCATGTCACCCCAAACAATCTCCTGCCTTGTTCCACTGGTCAGTTAGAAGCTGTACTAGAAAATCCACAGCTTGGCTATGTCTTCACTAGCCCAATTTGCATGGCCATTTCAAAGTTTACTAATGAAGCACTGAAATACATATTCATTGCCTCATTAGAATGCCAGCAGCTGTGGCACTTTGAAATTGACGCGGCTCGCTGCGACGGGGTTCATCCAGACAGGGCTGCTTTTCGAAATGACCCCGGCAATTTTGAAAGCCCCTTATTCCTATCAGCAGATTTTGAAAAGGAGCCCCATCTGGACGAGCTGCGCGGGGAGCCACAGCAATTTCGAAGTGCTGCAGCCACCCGTATTCTAATGAGTCGCTGAATATGTATTTCAGTGTTTCATTATTAAATTTTGAAATGGCCATTTGCATGGCCATTTCGAAGTTTTGGGCTAGTGTAGACGCAGCCAGCTTGTTCTGGGACCAAATGGTCCAGCCACAGTCTCAGGTCACTATATACTTGGATATTACCCAACTCCTTTAGCATCTAAAGTCAATGGCTGTGGCCACACTTGGCCATGCAAATAGCCATTTTGAAGATTACTAATGAGGTGCTGAATTGAATATTAGGAAGCTTCCGGCCACAGCACGTGGCTTGGTGCAGCTATACGGGGGTCCTTTTCAAAAGGACCCCACACACTTTGAAACCTCCTTATTCCTCTTGGCTGAGGAAGCGCTGCAGCCAGAAGCATCCTAATGCTAACGAGGTGCTGAATATTCATTTAAATGGTCATTTTGAAGTTTTGGCCAAGTGTGGCCACAGCCAATATGTTTCTTGACAAAGAAAGAATAAAAATAATGGAATAAGAAAAGTTGTTAAATTGATTCTTTACAAACATCAATGACAGCTGTGGATGCAGACCAACCTTGTGTTGTGCTGTATCTTGAATTTTTTTGAAAGTACACCTAACAGTTATTATTCCCGGTTACATGTTTTAGTTACTGGAGACCTGGCTCACTGGAACCTTGGATCTTTCCATTTTGGGGAAGCGCATTCTTGAATCAAGATGGTCACTGCAATGGCCATCTTATATTTTTCCAAGTGGACGAAAAAAATCCTTTCCTCTTTTTTTTCTCATAGGCTGCTGTGGCAAAATGCTGTGGTCACTGAGTTTGCGAACTTAAATAGAATGTGGCCTAGATATCTTGGCATCTGAGTTCACATCTCACATGACCAATGGGCTGCAGTCCATTGTTAAGTTCCAAACGCCTGAGATGGGGTTATTTAGTTAGGGTTACGCTTGCTTTGGGCAGGCGGCTGAACTCAATGACATGCAGAGGAGTCTGTGATTTTATGTCTCTCTCTCGCTCTCTCTTTTTATATATCTATATCTATAAAAATCTATATCTATATCTACAAAAGCACATGATCACCTCTTCCAGCCAGGATGACAGACTGAAACCTGGTATATTCTAGATATATAGAAAGAGAGAAAGAGAGAGAGAGAGAGAGAGAGACATGGCTGGGTGGTCCCATATAAAATATTGACAAATATCTCATACTGAACTGCTCAGATATTCTGAAAAATGTTTTCTTCCTAATGTTGCAAGTGACATTGAAAAATGGAAAATAGATTTGGTTGATGTCCTGTAGGGGGAATTTTGACTCTCTAAACTTGATGTGCTTCAGCTTAATTCTATTCAACCATGTTGATGTTTTAGTTTAGTTATCTTTCTAACTTTTTCTCATCCTGTTTGAAAGTTTATATTACTGTTGAATTTATTTTTATTACCAGTCTCCAACTATGTGCCTTTGTTTCATCCATCCACTTAGAACAGAAAGTCATTTTCCCTGTGTCTACACGAGCCCCTTCCTTTCGAAAGGGGCATATTAATGAGTGGGTTGGAAAGATGCTAATGAGGCGCTTCAATGAATATGCAGCACCTCATTAGCATAATGGCAGCCGCAGTGATCCGAAAGTGCAGCTTTTTGAATTGCGCGCAGCCCATGGAGACAGGACCTTCTGAAAGGACCCACCCCAGTTATCGAAAGCCCTTCTTCCTATCTGGTGTTAGGAAGATGGGCTTCTGAAAACTGGGGGAGGGTCCTTTTGGAAGGTCCCAAAAGGTTCATTGCAGGGCCTCATTAGCATCTTTTGAACCCGCTCATTAACATGCCCCTTTCAAAAGGAAGGGGCTTGTGTAGACCCAGACTTTGACTTTCGCAACAAGTCAAATCAGTAAATATATTGGAACAGAGCTACGGTCTTAATATTTTGATTTATGAAATGACAAATTTGTAATGGTTGGTGCCCTTTTTAAAAATATGCCCAAGTTAATGCTACAGACCAATTTCAGATCAGTTGATGCGCTTCTTTTTGGCAGGGGAGACCTATACAATTCTTTCAGTAGATGAAGTTATGACTGGAACTTGTTCCAAAAACTTACCAGATTCTATTGCACAATTAATGAACTTTTGGACAATAATCATACTACACGTTCCTTTCTATCTCCATGGTTTCTTGATGTCCCAACACAAGTTACGTACCAATCTCTGACCCAATTCCACAAACTTGAGCAAAACAACACCTGTCAGGGTGTCGTATGTGCAGAGCCACTGGGACAAAAGAACAGCAATTCTCGTTATGAGGCATAAAATAGCTAAAGAGGTGGCTTAATATCAGTCTATCATGCTAGCTATACAGGAAGAAAGACATGGATTAATTACTCTGTAATTGTGTTAATTCATTTAAGAAGTACATGACAATAAAATATACTGGACTCTTTCGCTCTTGGAAACTTATCCCATTTGCCTTCCCCTTGGGTGAGGGAAAGGGCTTTTTCCTGATTGTGCCAGTTGTTTGTGGCCCCAATCTCTATCTCTCTCTCTCACACATGCTCTCTCTTGCTCAGCTGCTTTAGGGGAATGCTTTCTCCTAAGTACTTCGCTGATTTCAAGTATCAAGGACTCAGATCTTTTGAAGAACAAGGATTTTCACTCAACACTTTCCACATGGTGGTTCTGAGTAATTAGCTTGGCTGTTCTGCTATACGCCTCAGATGAATTCCAAGGAATTGATTAATTCAATCCCTAATATTGGCAGAAAATATTCGAGTGAAGGGCAGCAGGCTGTATAAATACTTTCCCTTCTGCAGATGCGCATAAACCAGTGGCCCAGTGTCATCCACCATTCATACTACTGGGGTAGCACAGTGGTTTCCATTTTTTCAACAATTGTTCTAATTTTCAAATTACAAAGCTATTAGAAGATTTGACATAATTGTACCAAATCTAGCAGATTTACAATGGGTGCGGGGGACAACTGCTTCTGAGGAATGTAATTGCAGCAATGCCTAGCAATCATTTGCTCACACACCTCAAGTATAGCTCCCCCCGCATCCTTGGAAGAAGGTTGCTGGAGACAGAAAGGGGAAAGAAAACTATATAAAGTTTACTCAGAAGTTTTCTCTTGGGTCTAAATTCCACAAGTATGTCCATCTTATGGAAGACTATTGTCATCACATACTTGCTGGATTCTCAGAACTCTCAACCCATGCCACCCTCTGTAATTAGAGCCAGATGCCTTTACAAACTTATTGTGATATGCAAATGTCAAGAGTTTCAAGCATTAAATTTGGCTGAACACCACAGCCAAATTTGATCTATATGTGCTTATCTATTGTTTTGGGGATAGAGCTGTTCCAAGAATTGCAATGGTTCCTTGATATTAAGTTACAGCAGCTGTCAAACAAAATGCAAAGGGTAGACCAACGTTAACTGGCAGTGTCCACTACAACCGTGCCCACTGGAAGCCATAACTGTTAAATTATTGTGGACGACTAGCACAGTGATAATAATAGGCACAGCTTAACGTATTGAACCTAGGTAGAGGTATAAGAAAACTTGTGAATACTAGCAGCTGGACCCCAATTTGTGTTTTTGGAAACAAGGAAACTAACAAATACAATAAAGGCCCATTTTTAAATGGGTTACTGACAAATTAAGGGACGCTTTGAAGAGCCAGATTGTCAGAGTTTAAATAGATATATAAACCCAAATAGTTTATATGGCTTCAAACTTTCTTATCTGCTGTGCATATTATTTTAATAGCTTTATTTTTGTCCAGTTCAGCACATGGTCATTGCTGAACATACACTTTCACAATAGTCTATATTTATGTACTAGTTATTTCAACAATTCTTGTTGAAAAAACTAAAAGTAACAAAATAACAAAAAAACTCCTCATTTCAATGTTGTGCGCTGAAAGAGGGAAGGAAATTATCACTGCTGACTTTTGATTTAACTTCACCACAAATAAAAAGGTAGGATTCAGAAAAGCAACTTTTGTCAATTCCTATTATTTTTCTTAAAATGGGGGTGAGATCAGTAGGAACGGTCCAAATTGTTCTGACCAATTATTTTGAAAACCAAGTGACTAAAATTAGGATTCAACATCCATCATTTGGTGCACAAGTTTCACTAATGGCAGATGCTGAACAGCTCCACGCACGATGTAAATTTTCCTACAACAATGCGTACATGAAGTGGTAGCCTACTTTCATTAAATCTGACAGAGCTGGTTTCTCCAGCTCCATGCGTGCCCATACTCTGATCTTCTTGTTTTCAAACAAACAAAACTCCATTGTATAAAATGGCAGGAACAAGGCAAAAAAATAAAGCTCTATATTATTCGCTAGTATATCCAGAAGAGCACTGAAACACAGAGTTCAATGTTAGATGAAAATTATATGAAAAGCTCAGAGCACCTGGAAAGATGCTGAAACCAAAAAAGAAAAAGTATTGTGTTCAGCTGTCCACTAGATGGTGGCATAAGCTCAAAAAAGGACATATATACCAGACTACTTTATGTCACTCTCATTGATACAGTGCAATGGTGATAATGCACTGAACTTCCTACATGCTTCTACATTACATAACCCTTTTTCTTTGGTTTCCTTTCTAATTTAATTTTTTTGTTTTGCCCCACCCTCAGCTTTAATTACCATGCTTTGTGTTTTTAACTGTATTGGATTTTAACTTTTCCAAGCTTGCCACTTTAAAAAAAAAAAGTATGACCCTCATAGTCAAGTATTATTTCAACACAGGTTTTTGTATATTGTTCAGTTTCACTATTTCAAATGCCAGTTTTGTAGGACTCCCCCCCTCGACCCAATGATTGGTTGCTCACCCATAGTTTAAGTAGGCATTTGTCCCTAACAGAAGCTAAGTTTTAAACACAGAAATGTCTTGAGGTATAGAGTTACTTTGAAAAACTGGAACATTTATTCACTCCTCCTCAGTGACTGTAAGACAAAATGAGCTGAATATAACTCTCTGCATGCTAGAAAGATGTGCAGTTAAAATTAATTGTGTGGGTCTCAACTTTTTAGTTCATCGATAGTGGAAGTGGATGAACAATACTATTACAAGAAATAGCCCTGTCCATCTCAACCAATATTAGAATGAAACATGCAGAGATGGGAAAGTTTGAATATCTGCCTGTGTGTCTGAGTATTTCTTTTGCAGAGAGGAGCGGTTTGAAATAACAATTGGCAGTTTAGCAAGTTTGCAAGGCTTTGATCCGGGCCTAACCAGCCGCAGCCTTATAAGAAGGCAGCCATAATGAACAGGAGGAGCTAACAGGGAGTTGGCCAGGGAGTTTGCCTTAGGTGGAAACACCATATCAGTTATCCGTTTCCTATAGGTTTGTTTGTCATGTGCCCTTCGAGGCAGCACTAGAAATATTTAAGAGAACTCTCTGCAAAGGGAGAAAATGGACGGTGCCATGTTTGCCTTCCTCCTGGATGATAGAAAGAATTTTGCATGCACCAAGTGCAAGCTGGTAACCGTTTTGGAAGAGAAAAATTAGAGGACTTGAGGCCCAAATATTAACCCTCAGTTCCATCACAGAGTAGAAATTTTCTGGATAGATGGTACCATATAATACTGCAGGAACAGCAGGCTGCTCAAAACAAGGAGGAGAACTGGAAGCATATTACCTCCAGGAGAAAACCAATTCAGTTCTCTCCAATTAGAGTGGAGTTAAGAAACCACTTTCAGCCTCTCTACAGAAGTGATACGGTGGAGGTAGCTGGGACTGATACCTCACAGGAAATGGAACAGAAGGAGACCCCACAGTTTCTAAGGCATGGGATGCACAGTCCTAGGCGTATGGGTTCACTGATGACCTTCCCTAAGAAAAGAAGAAAGGTGGTGGTCGTCGGGGATGCAGTCGTAAGAGGGACAGAGTCATCCATCTGCCATCCGGATCTATGATACTGGCAAGCTTGCTGCTTGCCGGGAGCTAGAATCCGGGATGTTACAGACTCTCTTCCAATAATCATCGAACCTGCAGACTATTACCGCTTCCATGTAGGAACTAATGATAGGGCCAAGAGCAACCTTGATGAGCTCACTGTAGATTTTGTAACCCTAGGAAGAAAGATCAAGGAGTATGGAGCATGAGTAGTGTTCTGGTCCATCCTCTCTGTGGAAGGAAGAGGCCTAGGTAGGGATCATCAAATCACAGAGGTAAATGCGTAGTTGTGTCGGTGGTGCCACAGAGAAGGATTTGGTTTCTTTGACCATGGGATTCTCTTTCATGAATAAGGATTGCTGGGAAGAGACGGGACGCACCTAAGGAAGACAGGAAAGAGCATCTTTGTGGGCAGGCTTGCAAACCTAGTGAGGAGGACTTTAAACTAGGTTTGTCGGGGGATGGTGACACAAGCCTTGATGTAAGTAGGGGACGGAGTAGGGAACAATAAAGTAGATTTCCTGAATGAAAGAGAGAAAGTGCACCAGTCAGTCACTTCTCTAGAGTGCTTGTATGCAAATGCAAGAAGCTGGGGGGTGGGGGTGGAAGGGCAGGAAAAAATTAGAGGCCCTGGCACAGTCAAAGACGTATGGGGTGGTTAGAATAATGGAGAGTTGGTGGGATGACTCGCATAAGTGGAACACAGTAATGGAAGGGCATAAACTGTTTGGGAAAGACAGACAGGGGAGAAAAGGAGGAGGAGTTGCGTTCTATGTGAGGGAGTAGTATGATTGCTTAGAGCTCCAGTATAAGGAGGGAGAAAATCCAGTTGAGTGCTTTGGGTTAATCTTAGAGGCAGAAACAAGAGAGGTGATGTTGTAGTTGGTGCCAACTATAGAAAGCCAGATCAGGGAGATGAGGCTTTCTTCCGACCACTAAGAGGAGCTTTCAAATCACAGGCTCTGGTTCTCACTGAAGACGTTTATTATCCAGATGTAGTATCAAGAGGCACTGAGACCCCATCTGGGGTGAGTGAAGTCTCTGCTTGGGAGCCAGCTGGCCTTTAGCTCATGTGGTAGAGTGCAGGCTGTTCAATCCTATGACTGTAGGTTCTATCCCTGGTGCTGGCAACCCAGGTCTGTTGGTATTACACAGAGATTGGTTGGAAGACCAATACATTAGCACACAGACAATGCGAGAATGTTGGAAACAGCTTCTTGGTACGAGTGCTGAAGGAACTGACCGGGGCCAAGCACAATTTGACTTCCTGCACACAAACAAGGAAGAACTAGTAGAAGAAATACAAATGGGCTGCAATCCTGGCTGCAGCGACCATGATATGGTAGTTTTCAGCATCTCGACAAAAGTCAGAAAGGTGCACGGTATTATACAAACCCTCCATTTCAAAAGAGCATACTTTGACTTCTGGACAGAAATGATGGGCAGTATCACTGGGGACTGAAGATAAAGGGGAAAAGTGTTCAAGAGAATTGGTAGTATTTTAAAGAAGTCTTACTGAAGGCAAAGGAATAAACCATAGTAAGAAATGCAAATATGGTAGGCAACCAGCTTGGCTTACCACTGAAATCCTTGGTCATCTGAAACTTAAAAAGGGTATAAGCAGCTTATCAGGGAAGGTGTGGGGCCATTATTGGATGAGAGATGTAACCTAATGACAGATAGGCTACGTCTACACGTGAAGCCAACATCGAAATAGCTTATTTCGATGTAGCAACATCGATGAATAACGTCTACACGTCCTCCAGGGCTGGCAACGTCGACGTTCAACTTCGACGTTGCGCGGCACCACATCGAAATAGGCGCTGCAAGGGTACGTCTACACGCCAAAGTAGCACACATCGAAATAAGGGTGCCAGGCACAGCTGCAGACAGGGTCACAGGGCGGACTCAACAGCAAGCCGCTCCCTTAAAGGGCCCTTCCCAGACACAGTTGCACTAAACAACACAAGATACACAGAGCCGACAACTGGTTGCAGACCCTGTGCCTGCAGCATGGATCCCCAGCTGCCGCAGCAGCAGCCAGAAGCCCTGGGCTAAGGGCTGCTGCCCACGGTAACCATAGAGCCCCGCAGGGGCTGGAGAGAGAGCATCTCTCAACCCCCCAGCTGATGGCCGCCATGGAGGACCCAGCAATTTCGACGTTGCGGGACACAGATCGTCTACACGGTCCCTACTTCGACGTTGAACGTCGAAGTAGGGCGCTATTCCGATCCCCTCATGAGGTTAGCGACTTCGACGTCTCGCTGCCTAACGTCGAAGTTAACTTCGAAATAGCGCCCGACGCATGTAGCCGCGACGGGCGCTATTTCGAAGTTAGTGCCGCTACTTCGAAGTAGCGTGCACGTGTAGACACAGCTATAATGTAAGAAAAGCTGAAGTACTCACTGGTTTCTTGCCTCAGTTTTCACGGACAAAGTCAATTCCCAAACTACAGTGCTAGACAGGGAAGTATGAGAAGGTGAAGGGCAGCCGTCTGTTGGGAGAGTCTGAGCTATCTGCAAAACTAGATGTACACAAACCCACGAGTCTGAATTTAATGCACACAAGGATACTGAGGAAATTGGCAGATGTCATTGGCAAGCCTTTGGCCACTCTCTTTGAAGACTCTTGGAGATTGGGAGAACTATAGACTGGTCAGCCTTACCTCAGGCCCTGGGAAAATAATAGAGGGGATCCTCAAGAGGGGATCCCCCTTTTTGGAGCACTTGGAAGAGGAAAAAGTAATCAAAGAAGCCAGCATGGATTCACCAAAACAAGTCCTGCCTGACCAATCTGATTAGCTTCTATGAGGCGGTAAAAGGCTCTGTGGATATGGGGAAGTCAGTGGATGTGATCTACCTTGACTTCAGCAGAGCTTTGATACAGTTTCCCACAACATTCTTGCCCATAAGTTAAGGGACTATGGATTGGAGAGATGAAGTATAAGATGGATATAAAGCTGGCTTGAAGGTTGGGCCCAACAGGTAGTAGTCAATGGCTCAATACCTGGATGGTGGTCAGTTTCGATTGGCATGCCATGAGGCTTGGTGGTGTTTAACATATTTATTAATGACCTGGATGAGGGACTGGACTGCACCCTCAACAAGTTTGAGGACAACACTAAGCTATGGGGAGAAGTAGATACAATGGCGGGGTGGGGGGCGGGTAGAGATAGGATCCAGAGTGATCTGGATAAAGTGGAGGATTGAGCCAAAAAAAATCTGATGTAGTTCAACAAGGAGAAGCGTAGAGTCCTGCTCTTGGGATGGAAGAATCCCAAGCATTGTTATAGGCTTGGGACCGACTGGCTAAGCAGCAGTACAGTGGAAAGGAACCCAGGGATTATGGTGGATGAAAGTCTGGATATGAGTAAACAGTGCGCCCTTGTAGCCAAGATGGCTAATGGAATATTAGGGTACATCAGGAAAAGCATTTGGAGCAGATATAGAGAGGTTTTGTTCCCCTCTATTCAGTACTGGTGAGGCCAAGTCTGGAACACTGTGTCCCGTTTTGGGGCCCCCAGTATAAAAAGGATGTGGAAGAGCTGTAGCAGGTTCAGCAAAGGGCAACAGAAATGATTAAGGGGGCTCAAGCACATGACCTGTGAGGAGATCCTAAGGGATTTGAGCTTGTTTAGTTTACAGCAGAGAAGACTTAGGGGTGATTAAATAGCAGCCTTCAACTTCCTAAAGAGGAGCTCTAAAGATGATGGAGAGAAACTTTTCTCAGTGATGCCAGATAGCAGCATAAGGAGCTATGGTCTGAAGTTACAGAACGAGAGGAGTACTTTGGATTTTGGGAGGGTGGAGAAGCACTGGAATGCATTGCCTAGATTCTTCATACCTACAGGTTTTAAAGTCCCAGCTTCACAAGGTCCTGGCTAGGATGACTTAGTTGGGGTAAATGCTGCTTGAAGCAGGGGACTAGACTAAATGATATGATCTGAAGTCCCTACCAGCCCTATGATTCTATGAATGCTAGACCAAGAAGTAGCTTAAAACATAGGCGGAAACATAGGGTGAAAAGTGACATACATGTGAAGATAGCAAGATGAAACCTGAGAAATGGCTTCAAACAAAGGCAGGAACTTAGCCCATAATATGAGCTACAGTCAAAGCTACTTTCAAACATAGTGAGAGGACTACATTGAAAGCTGCACTTAGAAGCAGCTTCAAACCAAGGTAGGAAGGAAGGCCAAAAACACAGCTACATGCAAAGCTGTATTCAAAGATAGCAAATGGAGTACATTGAAAGCTAGACTGAGATGTAACTTCAAACATACACAGGAAAGCACATTGAAAACTGAGGTACAATGAAAACTACATTCAAAGATATGGAGAGGACAATACATTGAAAGCTAGAGTGAGAAGTAGCTAAAAAAAGAGAAGCAGGAAGGTAGACCAAAATGTTAGCTACATTCAAAGCTACATTCTAAGACTGAGAAAGGACTACACATAAAGATTAATTGAAAAGTAGCTTCACAGCTAGGCAAGCAGGGAGGCCAAAATCTGAGCTACATTCAGAGCTATCAAGAGAATTGCATAAAAACCCAGACTAAGAACTAGCTGCAAGCATTGGCAGGAATATGTGCCAAAAATTAAATTCAAATCTACGTTAAAATATATTGGGAAGAAAGATCGAATGAGAAACAACTATAAAACTAGTCTGGAAGGTAGGCCAAAATATGAAATACATTCAAACTTACATTCAACACTAGTAAGTGCACTATAGAGAAAGCTAAACTGAGAAGAAGCTTCAAACACAGGTAGAAAGGTAAGCTAAAACTGAGGGACATTCAAAGCTACATTCACAGATAGCAAGATGATGACATTGTCAGCTGGTCTCAGAAGTCACTTCAGACATAGGCAGGAAGAAAAGCAGAAAACTGAGCTACATTCAATGATAGCCAGATGTCTACATTGCAACCTCGACAGAAAAGCGTCTTCAAACATATGAAGGAAGATAGAAAGAAAACTAAGCTACATTCAAAGCTACCTTCACAGCAAGAGTAGGGCTACATTGAAAGATAGAGTGAGAAGTAGCTTGAAACTTAGGCAGGATGGTCAGCCAAAAACTGAACAACGTTCAAAGGTAGCAAGAAAACAACATTGAAAGCAAGGCAGAGAAGTAGCTCCATACAAAGGCAGTGAGGTAGGACGCCAACTGAGCTACACTGAAAGCACGTTGAATAGTCAAAGGATTACACTGAAAGCAAGACTGAGAACAAAGGTATGAATGAATGTCGATACTGCCAGCTAGACTGGAAGTCGTTTCTGCCATACACAAGAAGCTCTTGTGAAAAATGAGCCACAATCAAAGATATCAAAAGTACTATATTGCATTTGAGACTGAGAAGTAGCTTTAAACAAATGCAGGAAGGTATACTAAAATCTGAGCTATGGTCAGAGGTACACTCAAAGGAGCATACGGCAAGAATTAGGCTATATTCAAACCTACATGCAAAGATATTTATAGAATTACATTTAAAACCGACTGAAAAGCAGTCATAAACCTGTGGAAGAAGGTAGTCTGAAATTTCAGCTGCATTGAAAGATATATTTAAAGATAGAGAGTTGATTACACAGAAAGTTGTGCCAAAAATTGAGATACAATCAAAGATAATTTCAGTGAGATGGAAACAACTACCTTGAAAGCAAGAATAAGAACTACTTCCACACACAGATGGAACTAAAGAACTATATTAAAAGCAAAACTGGAAGTAGTTTCTAATTTACTGAGGCAAGTATGCTAAAAACTGAGGTACATTAAATGATATCAAGACGACTACTTTGAAAGCTAGACTGAGAAGTAGCTTCAAAAATAGGCATGAAGTTAGGCTGAAAACAGAGCTACGTTGCAACTTCGACTGAGAACTATTGTGAAACATAAGCTGAAACATATGGCTAGAATTATGCTATAGTCAAACCTGGAGTCAAAGATATTTAGAGGATGAAATTAAAAACTAGACTGAGAAGCTGTTACAAACCTTGGGAAGAAGGGAGACTGAGATTTCAGCTGCATGGAAAGTTACATTAAAGGATAGTGAATGGACTGCATAGAAAGCTAGGCAGAGAAGGAGTGACAGATGCTGGTAGAAATGTAGGCCAAGAACAGAGCTACATTCAAAGCTACGTTCAATGATTGTGAGAGGAATACATTCAGAAAAGGACTCAGATGTAGATTCAACCATAGGCATGAAGGAAAGGAGAAAACTGAGCTACATTCAAAGATAGTGTGGAAGAAACAAAGCTTCACTCTGCATTTGGCTACAAACTGTCAGAGGCTCTTTTCTACAATATACAAGCAGCTGCAGTTTCCTCCAACCAGTTATAGGTGTCTCCCCAAACACAAATAGTCACATGGCTGAGTAACAGACAAACCTCAAAGCTTACTCTGCTAATTAATTGGAGCTGGCACCGCCTGGGTCTGGCTTATCTCAAAGCTGCGCATAATTATCATTATGCTAGAAGCATCTGCATCTCATCTCTCACCTCTGCATACCTTCTGCGTAGCACCCATCATTCCTTTCAGGGAAGTCCAAACTTTTGCTAGGTCTCTTGTCTGGCCTCTTGCTTCCACACACTCCCTCTTTTGTGCTGTAGCACAACCATCACAACTTTATCTTGCTGTGCCTACATATTAAAACATCCTTACATATTGCAAGCTGATCTCTATCTATCTATCTATCTATCTATATCACAGATGAGGGCACTTTTTCAGTCTTTTAGAACACTATGGGACACCAAAGGTGTTCTAGTGCCCCAAGGCATAGAAAACCCAAATATGCCTTCATACTTTAATTTGGAGTGGCAAAACCTCATTGCTCTGGAATGGCAAATCCTCCTCAGGCAAGGGACAGGTGACTAGCATGATCACCCACCGCTGCGGCTTGGTCTTTACCACCAGCCCAATCTGAGTGCCCCAGGTCACAGCCTATTGACCCGGTGCTTTAAGACTTTGAGCAGGTATCTTTGGCTGCTCCAGTTGATGCACCAGGAAAAGGGCAGTTCCCAGGATGAAGAGAGGTATTAATCAATATCAGGAATGCATCCACCATTGTTCCTCTTAGTCAGACCTCATGTATCCCAAGGCCTAGTGGTTTGAGCTCACAGGAACATCAGGAGCAGTGGTTGGCATGGGTGTTTCAGTGGGGACAGTAGTCTTCTTGCAGTGAGAGGTGTGACTCCATGTTTTGAGTCCTTTCAGCTTGACAGCTGTATTACTTGTCAACAAGACCTGGTAAGGACCCTTCCAACGAGGGTCCAATGCTGATTTTCTTTTATATACCTTGACGTGCACCCAATCTCCAGGCAGCAGGGCAGTGACATGCCTCCTCAGGTTCTCTAGGAAGTGCTTCCTGCTGTGAATGGAAGGGTTTGACACTTTTCATTAATGCTTGACAATAGTTTAATAAAGCTTCATCAATCAAGTGAATATCAGCTTTTGATGCTGACAACAGCGGGGAGGCTGGGATTCTCATAGGCCTGCCTTTAAAATCTCATGATCTTCAAGGCTAATGGTAGGGCATCTACCCATTTCAGGGTAGTTTCTGCATGAATTTTTGCAAGCTTGCTCTTTAGAATCCCATTCTGTCTTTGCACAGCTCCTGCTGATTGTGGGTGGGATGGGCAGTGAAAATCCTGCTGAGTTTGCAAGGCATTACATATCTCCTGTGTAAGCTTACGTGTAAAATGAGTCCCTCTGTTGCTGTTGATGGTCATTGGGATTCCAAACCTGGGGATGAAGTCCTTCAACAGAATTTTGGTTACAGATATTGTATCTGCTTCGGTTGCAGGGTACGCTTCTACTACCCCAAAAACATACAAACTACCACAAGTACATATTGATATTTACAACATTTTGGCATTTGAATGAAATCAATCTGGATATTTACAAAGGGTCCCCACGTTGGGGGATGTGTTGCCTTTTTGGCCTTCACAGGTTTCCCAACGTTATAGGCCTGACATACTGGACAACCCTGGCAATAATGCTGGGCTATAGACAGAAAATTTGGAGAATACCAATCAGTTTGAAGAGCAGTAATGCTCCCCCTTTTTGCTTACTTGAGAAAAGCCATGGTGCATGCAAGCAAGATAAGGGAGAATGACCTTGGGCGCAACCAGGCGGCCATCTGGGGAGCAACAAAGGTGGTCAGGATGCAAAAGGAATCCATCCAGGGTCCAGGTGGCCTTCTTCGAATCTACAGCCTGGTCTTAGAATAGTGCAATATCAAAAGTTGCAATAGGAGGATGGCAGTCTGTAAAAATAGGAACTAGTGAAGTGGCCGGAGAGGGGAAGGGGCTGCAGCCTTAGCTGCTGAGTCAGCCAAGGCATTTCCACGTATAACTTCATCAAGAGCAGTCTGATGAGCAGCACACTTAGTAACTGCAACAGCACATGGTAGCTGCAAGGTGTTTAATAAGGCAACGACATACCGACCATTTTTAATTTCTGAGCCCCCCCACACCCGAGGTAAGAAACCCTCTTTACTTCCATAATTGGCCATAATCATAAACAACTTCGAAGGCATAATGAGAATCGGTAAAAATATTGACAGTTTTGCCTGTGGCGAGGACACAAGCATGAGCAAGGGCAACAAGTTCAGCCACCTGGGCAAAATATACATTAGGTAGGGGATTGCTTTCAGTAAGTTCATATTGGGAGCACATCGCATACACAGCTACTAGGCTTTCCTTGTCATCCCTTTTATACCAGACAGGTCGTGTTACAAGAGTTGATGGTGTGGCTGGAAGAACCGTTTTCCTTTTTAAAGAGTTTAGGCACTACAACACCGTTAGTTATGTAAGCAAGTTAAAGTGAGAATCAGATTTTAGCTGTTTCCATACCTTTTCCTTTAGTTTGCCTGACAAAGTACATTTGAGGGAGGGTGGAGGTGCTAGGCTCCACACTCATTAGTCTAGGAAGCTGCTGGGAAATTTGGTTTGTGGAGCTGATACTGCATTTTTACCAGCAACACACCAGATAATGCATGGTCTTGCTGGAAAAACTGCGAGCTGAAGCTTCAAAGCTCTTTGGGCAGAATCTTTTTCCAACAGGGTTTACCTTTTCTGATTTTCTGGGTTTTAGCTTGCTGAAACATTGTGAACCCATGTGTATTTTTATGTTTACTTAGCAATATAGACAACTTCACAATGGTATTAAAAAGATAAGCACAAACATAAAATACAATACCACACTCTTCATTTTGAAAGTGGATTCATGATGTTTTAGGTTGTTCTTCAGTAAATACCAGTTCTTCTGTGTTTCTGAAATACAAGAGAACACTCTTCTACCCCCTTTAGCGGTGGCAGATTAAATCTTAAAATACTCTGGTTACAAATATGCTTACTTTTTTATTTTAAGTCTGCATCTTCTTACTCTGCATTTTTTTCCAGACGCTTCAGAGTTAATGACTTACTCTCTCCCTCTGATCACATGCTTGCTCCTGCAAAAATGAAAACTATTAGTTCAGATCTCACCATTTGAAGGTGTTATTACAGGGATCTGACTTTCCTTTTGTTTTTTTTTACGTCCCTTAGTCCTGATAATATGCCCTCAGGGCTAGCAGACTGTAGCTTTCTTTATCTATTGCTTACCTGTGTGGGCCTAATCCTGTTTTCATAGTCAAAACTTTTCTTTTTATGGACACAGGCTTTAACTCACTGCCAATATAGCAAGGAGAGTGGGCTCCTTGACTACCCACCCCCCCATCTTTCATCATGAGAGATGTTTTTAATTACCATTTTGAACATTGCTTAAAGACTTTCCCTTTATTAAAAGACAATCATATACCTTGCACCTTATTACA
Organism: Carettochelys insculpta; assembly: GCF_033958435.1. Taxonomy (NCBI): domain Eukaryota; kingdom Metazoa; phylum Chordata; order Testudines; family Carettochelyidae; genus Carettochelys; species Carettochelys insculpta. The sequence goes on from NC_134149.1 coordinate 32,275,693, forward strand.
GGGTCACTCATACTAAGTGTATACATTTTTAACACCCTTTGCACTACTGTAAGTAATTTTACACTGCTGTACACAGCTTACATTTCCTTTTATATATTTGGGGCAGATAAATCCCAATAGAAACACTTTATCTTCTTTTAGCAAGTTTTTACTGAATTATGGAGATTTAAATTTGATTATTTCTTTAGAACTGGCCAAATTTGGGCTATTCAAGGGTCTCTGGGTCTTAAAGAGGAACCCTTCCTTGAGTAAATCTTGGCTTATTCCCTCTATTGCTGCCTCCACTTTGGCATGGTAGAGTTTTCCCAGATTAACTTAAAAGATGAGAGCTGTTGGCAGATGAGTATTAAACCCTTCTCCTAACTTGTATATTTGACTTACCAGACCTGCAGATCCCTTTGGTCCTGCTGGGCATAACCCTTAGCAGGTGATTTCAAGTACATCTCTGTATATTGATGTTATCTCTATAATTTACTTAATTCACAACAGAAGAGAAAATTTAGCTCTGTGAGCCTATTTAGGTTTAACACAATATCTGGTTCTCGATATTGGAAGGTGTCCATATTGGAAGGCATCCCCTCCCTATGAATACACCAGCAAGACAAATAGACACAGAGACAAAATTACCCCTGACCGGTTGCAAAGAAGCTCCAAACACAAAATGATGAGGAGTACAGATTCAAATTGCCAGCTACTTGCCAGTACAAAACCAAAACAGCTCTTTGTTGCCACAAGGACAAGTTACCAGATTCTGACACAAACACTTGCTAGCAAGACAAGACAATTAATTTAAAGAATACTCCATGACATATACACATATACCACAACATAAATGCTTGTGTAACCCTTCTGTTAACACCAGATGCCTGCCAGAAGGGCCGGGTTCAACTCTTGTGGGGTTTTCCTATCAAGGATACAACCAACCAGCTCAAGCCCCCACCCAGTGGCCTGGGACAATTTCACCCCTGTGCTGGGTGCCTGTAAGGCGGTTCTCCCCCCTCCTTGCAAGCACAGAGTCTGAGATAGAAATGGCTTGTTTAATGACCGTAACCTACCCCAACGTTACAGCGACAGATGCAGTATATCTCAGCACAGAAGAGACAAAACCCCTTTTACCCAGATACCATCCCCATATGCAGTAGAACCCAGCCTCTTGCTGGGGCTCTTGGCCCTTTTCCACACACACACAGTTACAGGGTGTACCCTCTGCGGTGCAGTCCCAAACTCAAAGCCCACAGATACATCACCAGGGCAATACTAGCTGTCCACTTGTCTGTAGCCTCCCCTTGCTGTCACCAGCCGTCTGCCAGTCGCTGTCGTCTGCCGCCGCTCCTACCAGCCGCCCGCCGTCATCTACCGCCACTCCTACCAGCCGCCCGCCGTCATCTACCGCCACTCCTACCAGCCGCCCGCCGTCATCTACCGCCACTCCTACCAGCCGCCCGCCGTCATCTACCGCCGCTCCTACAGGCTGCCCCCGCTGGTCCTGCTGTTGTCCGCCGGTCCTAATCCCACTGCTTGGGACTGCCCTAAGGCAGAACCCAGTGATTTCAGCTCTGTGTGGCCTCAGCTGCCACTCTGTGATTTCAGCTCTTGGTATCTCTAGTGTGGTGTTTCACAAACACCCTAGTATCCAGCTCTATCTTTTAACAGGTGGGGAGGGTCAGTCAAGCCAGACTTATAGCTATATGGCCAAGGCATAGGCAGAACCAAGGCACTCAGCAAGCTGGCTCAACCAGTACCTCTCCCCTTTTCTCTCACAATGCTTTAAACCAGGGAGCCCTGTGTAATCAATGTCTTACACAGCTAAGGCGACTGCCCTGTCCCCCACAACAACCCAGAGCATTGGTGAGATCTCACAACTCCCGCATTAAGTGTCAGCTTAAATTGTGATTTTACAACTACATGTTTACAATAGACCAAATCTCATGGCTTACTTGCTACCCGTTAGGCTTTGCCTGAAAAGGTATCACACATGCACACCTTTTGCATTCTTTGCAGATGACCTCTGGGAGACTCATTCCTCCCAGCCTTCAGCAGCACTGCGTTCTCCTTCTGCCCCATTCCCTGCACTACCAAAGACGGGGGCAGGCTCGCTTGCTCTCCTGCCTCTGGAGGCAGCTCCCTGTCCCCTCCTCCTTCCATCTTCTGGGGTGGGGGAACTGCTGCTGCCCCCCAGTTGAGCAGCCCACCTCCTCATCCAGCAGCTGCTGCATCCTCCCCCTGCAGGAAAGGTAAAGGGCTTCTTAAAGTGGCGGTTGGGCCCCCTCCACAGGCCTCCTCCTGTGGAGTGGCCTGGGAGAGGTGAGTTTGGGCAGAGCCCTTCTTTTCCATGGGGGCTCCAGAAGGGTGGCTGCATAGCCAGGGGTGGGGTGTTAGGGTGTGCCCCTGCCCCACCCCTGCAGCCACCCCCCCCTTACTGCCCCCCCCCACCCACACCCAGCCGCCACTGGGGGCCCCTCCTCCACCTAGGCCCCCTTCTAACCAGCTGCCCCTTCCTTCTCCCCCTGGTTTCCTGAGGGCTCTGCAGCAGCTGCTGTGGGCCCCCCCCCCCTCAGGTGCACATGGGCACCCCCTTCCCCCCCCATTTCCCCCAGGTTGGCTGTGCCCACACCCCCCCTTTTTATTTTCACTTCACCTAAGCGCCTGAGCCCCACCGCACACACACAAACCTTAATCCCTCACGTCCCAGTGCAGAAAAGGAGCCATCTTACCATCTTGTGCTGGGAGTAGCGGCCATCTTAGATTTCACCTTCCCCTGACCTCACTGCCCTTGCTCTACCCTTCCCCCATCTGACTAGGTCCTCAGCCTGGCCAGTGAGGGAGGGGCAGCCACGCCTCCACCCTTCCTTCCCCTCCACTCTCCTCCCCTCCCCCGCTCTCGCTTAAAGGCCCCACACCCTACAAACTTCCCCCATCTTACAAACCCACCACCATGACCCCCACACCCGCCAGAGGGTCATCCAGTGACCCCCTCCTCCCCTAGTCTTCCACTGTCACCCCTCCCACCCCCGAAACGGCGGCCCACTCATCCAGGGCCGCCCAAGACTCTGCTGCCATGTCGGCTGAGGGCGCGGGCGCAGGCTCCGGGGCTCCCACCACCTCCATCGCGGCGTCCTCCAGCAACCTGGCCCCGAACCCACCCCCCCAAAAGGGCAGGAAGGGCCAGGGGAAAAGAAAGGGCAAGAGCCCCGCCCGGAGGGCTAAACCCCCCGTGGCGGGGACTCTCCCCCCGGCTGCAAAAGCATTCGCCGCAGCCTCCCCTTCTTCCCTTCCCCCTGCTCCCTCCACCACCCCTGGGGGCCCCGACATCTCGGCCCCCAGGTCGTATGCCCAGGCAGCGGCCGCCACCCTGCACCCTGCTCCTTCTGCCTCCGCCAGGACTACCATCCCCGACGGTCGCGGCCCCTTCCCCGTGCTTACCAGGAGGCACGGGGTCTGCTGCCTCCTGGTGGCTGCCTCGCCCCAAGTGGAAACCTACGTGCGGGCGTTGGCACGGGTGGTGGGGTCTGCGGCCGTGGTGGCGGCCTCCCGGATGTTCGGGAAGATCGTCTTCTTCCTGGCTTCGGAGGCCGCTGCCCAGGAGGCAGTGGAGAGGGGCCTGGCGGTTGGGGGCGTGCACGTGCCCCTGGAGCCGCTGGAAGACCTGGGCGTGCGGGTGGTGTTCTCGTCCGTCCCGCACTTCCTTCCCAACGCCGCCCTTCTGCCTTTCCTCACCGCCCTGGGCCGGCCTTTGACGGTCCTGAGTCCCCTCCCCCTAGGCTGCAAAGACCCCGCCCTCCGGCTCGTGCTCTCATTCCGCTGGCAGGCCCGAGTCCAACTGCCGCCGGCGGCAGCACAGGGCGGGGTGGCCCAGGAGGGGACTATACTGGTGCCCCATCAAGGGGCCCAGTACCGGGTCTTCTACACCCTGGGGGAGGCCCGGTGCTTTGGGTGCCGGGTGGCGGGGCATGTCCGGAGGGATTGCCCCCTGGCCCGGCACGAAGAAGAGGAGCCCGGGACCTCCTCCGACCCGGGGGGCGTCAGCCACGAGACCGGCGGCGCCCCGACCGCGACAGGCCCTGGGACCGCCCCTCCTCTTTTAGGCCCGGACGGATCCATCGCTGCTCGGGCGTCGGAGGGCGCCCGGCAGCATGGTGCTGGGAGAGAAGAAGCGGGCGCTGGCGCCCGAGCGGGCACAAAAGCCGGGCCCGTGGAGGAGAGGGAGGCAGGGCCGGCGGCAGGACCAAAAGAAGGCCCACCCCAGGGCGGGTTGCCCCTCTCCCTCGCCGCCCCACCCCCCTCCTCCCTACCTCCCTCCTTGTCGGCCCTATCCCCTGGCCCCTCCTCTACTGCCCAGCCTGCCTCCTCGGAGGGCTGGGTATTGGTGGGGGGGAAAAGGAAAAAAGGGGGTGCGCGCATCCGGCACCCCACCCCGCCTGAGGACGGGGTGGACGTGCCGCGCAAGGCATCAAAGAGATCCGCCAGCCCCGTTCCACCTGCCGAACCCCTGGCTACCAACCATCTGCCGGGGGTGACGGAGGTTGCCGCCGCGGCGGCAGAGGAGACTAACACCCTCTCGGCCCCAGAGCCAGAGCCAAAAGAGGCCGAGACGACCCTTCCTGCGCCCGCGCCCTCCTCCGACACCCCTCCGGCCGCTACCCAGGCGGCTGTAACGGAGCGCCCGGAGGAGGTGGCTCCCGGCCTCGCCCTCCTCTTGCAGGAGGTCGAGGTCCTGGGCCTCACCCCGGTGGCCCTGGACATGGAAGGCCTGCTATTAGAGGCCTGTGGGCCGCCTATGGACTCTCCCCCACCCCTTCCACTTTCCCCCACCCCTCCCACCAGCGATCCCTCAATTGCCACCTCCTTCTGCCCTGAGCTGTGTCAAGGGGCAACCCCTCCCTCAACTAGAGACGACCCCCCGGCAGAGGTCGGCCAGCCCCCGGACGCCCCAGGGGAATTAGGGCTCCCCTTGCACCCCCCCTTCGTCTCCGCAACTGAAAACCCCGATACCCTCTCTCCCGACCTGCCGGCGCCTCCCGCTGAGAGTGCCGGCACCTCAACCTCTACCCTGCCATTGCCTGAGGAAGCCCCCCTCCTGGAGACCTCCTTGGCCCGTGTTTCCGCCCTTGCTCCCACCTTGGCCTCACTGCTTGCCACCCCCGCCATACCCCTTCCCGGCCAATGCCCCGCTCCAGAACCCGCAATCCCCCCCACTCTAAACCCTCCCCTTCCTCCTCCCCCCCCCACTCCCTCCTTTCCCTCCCCCCCATGACCCCTCTCTTCCCCCACTGATCTCTACCTCCCCTGCCCCCATCCCTCCCCCTCCTTTTTACCCTGCCCACTCATACCTGCCCCCGAGGTCGTAACCCCTCAGGAGGCCCCTCTTGCACTGCCCTCTCCCAGCACTTCCGGGGCTGCTCTTCGCCCGCCGCCCTCATCCCTCCCAAACTCAGGCCCCAGTCCCTACCCCAACCTCTTCTCCGGCCGGGGGGCCCAAAAGAACGCGAGGCCGACGGGTCCTCAAGGCCCCGAGACCTTGGCACCCCACGTGCTGGTGGGCGAGATGCGCCAGTTCTTGGAGGACGTTCGCGGCTCCAAGAACAAGGTTACTCTCGCCCTCCAGCGCTGGGGAGACTTTCACTCTGCCCTGGAGTCCGCGAGGGCCCTTCTGAGGGAGGGCAAGGGGACCGGGAAGAGGGACGCTGCGGTCTACCAACGGGCCCGTGGCTTCCGTGACGCCCTCATCACCTTTGGCGTGGCTCACGGCTTGCTGCGTGGCCCCACGGGAACCGCCGGTGTTCCCTCTGGCGAGGATCCTCCACAGCCCTCCAAATGGCGCCGTTCATCCTTGCCACACTAAACGTCAGGGGCTGCGGGTCGGGTCTCCGCAGGTGCCAAGTGCTCTCCTTCCTCCGAGAGGGCGGGTACTCGGTCACCTTTCTACAGGAGACCCACACTACTCCGGCCGCCGAAGCCAAGTGGCGGCTGGAGTGGGGAGACGGGGTCCACTTTAGTCATCTCTCGGCCCAGCGGGCCGGGGTAGCGACCCTGTTCTCCCCAGACCTGCAGCCCGAGGTTCTGGGGAGCGTTGAGGTCGTGCCGGGCCGCCTGCTGTATCTCCGGGTGCGGGTGGAGGGGCTGCCTCTTCACCTTGTCAACATCTACGCCCCGACACTCGGCCCGGAGAGAACCCCCTTCTTCCAGCAGGCGGCGGCCTTCCTCGACACCATCGATCCTCGCGAGTGCCTGGTCCTCGGCGGGGATTTCAACTGCACCCTCGAGGAGCGGGACCGCACGGGGACCGAGAAGTGCCAGGCCGCTGCGGACGTCCTCATGGAGCTCATCAACCGTCGCTCCCTGGTGGACGTCTGGTGCAGCCACCACCTGGACGAGGACGCCGGTTTCACCTACGTCCGGGTGGTGGGCCATAAACCTGCACACTCCCAGTTGGACCGCATTTACATCTCGCGGCACCATCTCTCCCAGGCCCACGCCTCCAGCGTACGGCCGGCCCCCTTCTCTGACCACTACCTGGTGGCCGTGAAGGCTTCCCTCTCGCCGGGGAAGCGGGGGTCGGCCTACTGGCATTTTAACAACAGCCTGCTGGAGGACGTGGGCTTCGTGGCGTCCTTCCGGGAGTTCTGGCTGGCCTGGCGCGAGCAGCGGCACGCCTTTCCCTCGGCACGGCGGTGGTGGGACCTGGGAAAGGTGCGCGCGCGGCTCTTCTGCCACTACTATACCCGGGGGGCCAGCCGGCGGCGGGATGCGTTGATAGGGCAGCTGAAACGGGAGGTCCTTGAGCTGGAGAGGCGTCTAGCCGCCAGCCCCGGAGATCCATCCCTCTGCGGCACGTACCAGGAGAAGCGGGACGAGCTCAGGACCCTCGACGCCCATCGGGCACAGGGGGCCTTGGTGAGGTCACGAATCCAACTCCTCCGGGAGATGGACCGCTGCTCCCGCTTCTTCTACGCCCTGGAGAAAAAGAGGGGTGCCCAAACACATATCCCCTGCCTTCTGGAGGAGGATGGCACCCCTCTTACGGATCCGGTGGAGATGCGCCCTTTTCTCCCCGGATCCGACCGACGCCGACGCCCTCAGGGCGCTCTGGGACCAACTCCCGTCGGTCAGCACGGGCGACTGGGACCGGCTGGAGCTTCCTCTCAGTCTGGCCGAGCTCTCGGAAGCCCTCCGTCTCATGCCCACCAATAAATCCCCGGGCATGGACGGGCTGACCGTGGCGTTTTACCGCGTGTTTTGGGACGTCCTCGGCCCAGACCTGCACGGTGTCTGGGCCGAGGCCCTGCAAAGCATGGTGCTCCCCCTCTCGTGAAGGTGTGCAGTCCTCAGCCTGCTACCCAAGAAGGGGGACCCCCGCGACCTCAAGAACTGGCGTCCCATATCGCTCCTCAGCATGGACTACAAGATCATTGCCAAAGCCATCTCCCGTCGCTTGGGGTCCGTGCTGCAGGACGTGGTCCACCCCAACCAGACCTACACCGTCCCGGGCCGCACCATCTTGCAGAATTTGTCCCTGGTCCGGGATCTCTTAGAGCTTGGGTGCAGGGACGGCCTGTCGTTCGCCCTCCTGTCCCTGGACCAGGAGAAGGCGTTCGACAGGGTGGACCACGGGTATCTCCTGGGCACCCTGCAGGCCTTCGGCTTCGGACCCCGCTTCGTCGGGTTTCTCCGGGTGCTGTACGCTGCCTCGGAGTGCATGGTCAAGCTCAACTGGACCCTGACCGCTCCGGTCAGCTTCGGACGGGGAGTACGACAAGGCTGCCCGCTCTCAGGACAGCTGTACGCTCTGGCCATCGAGCCCTTCCTCTGCCTCCTTCGGCGAAGGTTGACGGGGTTGGCGCTTCCAGAGGCAGGGCTGCGGCTAGTCCTGTCGGCGTACGCCAACGACGTACTCCTCGTGGTCCAGGACCCGGGAGGCCTGGCGCTTCTGGAGGCCTGCCAAGCTATCTACTCGGCAGCCTCCTCCGCCCGGGTCAACTGGGTCAAGAGCTCTGGCCTGGTGGTCGGGACCGGATGGCAGACGAGCCGCCTCCCACCCGCGCTTCAGGCCATCCGGTGGAGCGCGGGTCCGCTGCTCTATCTAGGCGTCTTTCTCTCCGCCACGCATCCCTCTCCTCCGGAAAACTGGCAAGGCCTAGAGAGCAGGGTCGCTGAGCGGTTGCGGAGGTGGACAGGGCTACTCCAGTGTCTCTCCCTCCGAGGGAGAGCGCTGGTGTTGAACCAACTCATCCTGTCCATGCTCTGGCACCGCCTCAGCACCCTGGTCCCACCCCCCAGGTTCCTGGACCAGCTCCAGAGGTTAATCCTGGAGTTCTTCTGGCCAGGACTGCACTGGGTCCCTGCAGGGGTACTCCATCTCCCCCCGGAGGAGGGGGGACAAGGCCTGACCTGCACGCGCATTCAGGTCCATGTCTTCCGCCTCCGGGCCCTGCAGAGGCTTCTCAACACCAACAGTGCAGATAGTCCGGCGTGGAGCACGCTGGCGCACGCTTTCCTCCGCCGTTACCGAGGGCTCCGATGCGACCGGCCGCTCCTCTATTTATCCTGCAGAGACCGTCCGCGAGGCCTCTCGGAGCTGCCGGCCTTCTACCAGGACCTCCTCCGCACTTGGCAGCTGCTCGCAGCCTCCAGGTCCTTAGGGGCCACCGTGGGAGAAGACCTCGTCGTGGAGCCCCTGCTGCACAACCCCCACCTTCGTGTGCAGGCGGCGGAGTCTCGCACGGTGCGCCGGAGGCTGGTCCTAGGTGGAATCACCAGGGTCGGAGACCTCCTGGACTACGAGCGGGGGGACTGGATGGAGGCCCCGGCGCTCGCCCAGCGCATGGGGCTCTCCGACCTACGCTCCCCCCGTCTCGTACTCAGGGAGGTGAAGGCTGCCCTGCCCTCCACCGCTCACAGTTACCTCGGCCGGGTCCTGCGAGAGGGTGCACCCCGCCCCCCTCCCACTCCTAGCCCTCCGGACCTCTCAGTGGGCCCCCGGCTTCGCGATCCTGCCCGTCCCCCTCCCCCCCATCACCTCAGCCGGCTGCACACTTTCCAGCCGGTCCCCTTCCGAACCACGCCTCGACATCTTCTGTACGCGCTCGTGCTTCACACGCTCCACTTCCCCACCCTCGTGTCCCGCCCCGATCACAAATGGCGGGACCTCTTGCTGTCATCGGAATGTGGGGAGCCCCGGTGGGCCGGCCTCTACTCCACCTTGGTCCCGCGGCCCGCCGGGGACATCAGCTGGAGAATCCTCCACGGAGCAGTGAGCACGGGCGTGTACCTGGCGCGGTTCACCCCCATCCCGGACACCTGTACCTTTTGCGGCACGAGGGAGAACCTGGCGCACATCTACATCGAGTGCGTCAGGCTGCAGCCCCTCTTCTGGCTCCTCCAGAACCTCCTCTTGAGGTTCTGGCTGCATTTCTCCCCACACCTTCTCATCCTCTCACACCCTATCCGTGGGCCCACAAAGTCGCGCGACCTCCTCGTCTGCCTCCTCCTGGCCACGGCCAAAATGGCCATTTACAAAACCAGGGAGAGGAAGCTGGCAGGGGTGGCAACCTGCGACTGTCGTTCCTCCCTCCGCTCACGAATCCGAGCAGAGTTCCTCTGGGCGGCGTCCACCAACTCCCTGGACGCCTTTGAGGAATGGTGGGCGCTGTCCGAGGTCCTCTGCTCGGTGTCCCCCTCCGGCTCCCTTCTTTTAAACCTTTGACCCTCACTCCCGCTCCTGGTTTTTCTTTCGTTGTCCCCCGTATTTACTTGGGACCGGGCTGTTTTTAATGGGTCCCCTCTTATCGTGAGAGGGGCCTTGTAGCCGTGGGCAGGCTACGCCTGCCCACTCCCCCGGCATCCAATATGTACACTTGCATGACTACACTCTGTACCACAAAGAGTTAAGGAGTTGAGAAAAAGCACTTGAACTAACAGCTTTGAGAGTTGGGCAGTTTCTTCAAGGTCTTATAGTCTGGGCTTTTGTTCAAAAAGCTGCTTCTTACAGCCCAGATGCAACTGCCTTGATATATCTTACTCCCCTAACTTGTGTTTACACCATTCTACTGCTGCAAAGTTTAGCTTCTGCTTAAGGAAACTGATTCACCAGTGATTATGACTTGCAGGGGCTCCACCTTTTTTTACGGTTAGTTTCTTTACCAGGCCCTGTAGCACCTGGTTTTAAATTTGAAGGGTCAGACTGATCAGTCTTATTTTGTTGCTTCAACTCCTTTACCTGGAACATCAGTTTATTATTGGAGTCCTTAAGACTCCTTACCCGGGATTCACTTAAGTGCTTGGATGTTTTATCTTATTAGTTTCTTACCAATCAACATATACATCCCACTGAGCTTGAGAAATTTTGCTTCTTTTTTATTTTAATGCCCGCTGGAGAGAAATAGTTTTATCTAAGTCAAATGTATCCTATAGAGGAAATTGCTTGGAAGGATCATTTCTGGTATACCAATTCCATTTATCCAAAACCACACAGTGAAAACTGCGAGCAGCGAACAGGGGGCAGCAGCTAACAGGGAAGGGAGTTTGCCTCTGGGCAAAGCGTCCTAGAGGAGCTTCGGTGAGTGTGGGATTTGGGGGGCTGTATGGCGAGCTGGTGGGTGAATGTCTGTCTGTCTGTGCAGCTCTGTTACTTTGCAGAGAAGGGCAGTTTGATCAGCTGCCTGTGTGTCTGAGCTTGTGTTGTGCAGAGAGGAGTGGTTTGCAAGGTGTGAATTTGGGGAGTTCCCTGCCAGGTGAGCCTTCAAGGGCTGATTAGACTGGAGGCAAGGCTTTGAGCCAGGCCTCACCAGCTAGCAGCTCTCTCTATAAGAAGGGAGCTTTCAGCGAACACTGTGAGCAGCGAACGGGGGTGGGGGGGTGGGGAGAGAGTTTGTCTCTGGGAGTTTGCTGAGGGAGGAGCCCCATGTTTGTTGTCCTTTTCAGGTATGGTGTTCCACCTGTGCCCTGCAAGGCAGCACTACCAGGAAAAGGAGTCTCTGAAGAGAACAGCCTGAAGAGTGATGGGGGAAGGTGGACCTGGGGGCACTGAGAGCAGCTGGGGGGAGAGGGGCCAGTGCAGTGAGGAGGGTGGACATGGGAGCAGGTGGGGGTAGTGGGTTGGGGAGGGTCCCATGGTGATGGTAGCTGTGGGGGGACGAAAGGTGGGGAGGAGGGTCCCGGGGATATGAGGTCATTGCTCCACAGGGAGCTATGGTGACTCGTGGTAACAGGGAGGTATGAAGTAGTGGGATCCTTAACCACATTCTCCACACCCCACTGCCTTGTGGGTTATCCTGGGAAGGAGAAAGGCTAAGGGAGTAAACCCTGACAGAAAATCCAGAGTGGAGTCCGAAGGCGGTTCGGTGTCAACTTCTGGCACTGTCCCGGCAACTCCTGCAGCTGAGCTGGTACCAGATGTGGAGGTTATCCTCTCCTTTGGACTATATCAGTAAAGCCGAGAGGGGGACACTGGTGTCTGGGCACCCCAGAGTCTCCATAATAAGTGCCCAGGCTCACGCCTGGAGAGGTACTCCAGCATCGCTGAACAGCATTGCATCAACATGGGAGGCAACAGATACCGGTTATGAGCTCTTGCTCGACTGGCGTAGAGAACGAGTGCCAGGGGTTGCCTTCTACAGTGGGAGAGATCCTCGCATCTCACTGGACAGTCACCGCCCGCCTCAAGCTGGGCAGCCCCCAGCCAATAGGGTACTGTCCTACCACAGTTCACCTGCCTCGCTGGGTGAGTGAGGCTTAAGGTTCCTGAACCTGACAAGTGACTGAAATTTGGGCACCAGGTAAACCAATAAGAAAATCAACAAGAAATGAGAAACATCAACAATTTAAGCTTGCTTGCTGGAATGTACGGACCATGCTGACTGGCTTGACTGAAGATCTTCAGGCCATCAGTGACACCCGAAAGACCGCTGTCATCAACGAGGAACTGAAGAGGCTCCGAGTTGATATCGCTGCACTGGAAGAGACGCGACTCGCAGATTCGGGATCTCTAAAGGAAAAGGACTACACCTTTTTCTGGCAGCGTAAAGCCCAAGAAGAACCCAGAGAGCATGGTGTTGGCTTTGCTGTCAGAAACACCTTTCTACAAATGGTGGAATTAGTCATGGGCAGATCAGAAAGACTTCTTCGGATCACGCTTCAAACTTGCGCCGGTCCTGTCCACCTGATCAGCGCTTATGCTCCAACCCTATACGCCACACCAGAAGTAAAAGACAAGTTCTATGACGTGCTTAGTGCTGCTGTAGCGCAAATACCTGCTCGTGAACAACTGTACATGTTGGGTGACTTCAATGCAAGAGTTGGAGCTGATTGGGCCTCATGGCCTTCCTGCTTAGGACACTTCGGTGTGGGAAAAATGAATGACAATGGACAGCGTCTCCTTGAACTGTGCACGTACCACAATCTGTGCATCACAAACACATTCTTCCAAATGAAGCCACAGCACAGAGTGTCGTGGAGACACCCATGCTTGAAGCACTGGCATCAACTAGACGTGGTCATCACTAGGCGTAATAACCTCAAAACCGTCCTTCTGACAAGCAGCTATTGTAGTGCTGACTGTGATACAGATCACTTGCTAGTTTGCTCCAAGCTCAAGCTGAGACCCAAAAAGCTGTACCACTCTAAACCTGCTGGAAGGCCCCGTATTGACGTCAGAAAGACGGCAAACTCGGAGAAAGCTGAAAAGTTCAGAGAGACCCTCCAGGAAAATCTGCGCAGCAGCCCTGGGGGCGCCGATGTGACATCCAAATGGCAACATTGGAGGGATACAGTTTACAACACGGCCTTGTCGGTGTTTGGAAGAAGAGCTAGAAACACGAACGACTGGTTCGAAGCTAACTCCGATGAGATGATTCCAGTCTTTGAAAAGAAGCGCGCTGCACTCCTGGAGTACAAACGCTCACCGAGCCAGAGTACCCAGCAAGGACTTAGAGCGGCCAGCAGAACAGTACAGCAGGCAGCCAGGCACTGTGCCAACAATCACTGGCTCCAGCTATGCAGCAGCATCCAGACCTGTGCTGACTTTGGTAATCTCAGAGGAATGTACGAGGGTATGAAGAAGGCATTAGGACCCACCCAGAACAAGATGGCACCTCTGAAATCCAAATCTGGTGAAGTCATCGCTGACAAAACAAAACAGATGGAGCGCTGGGTTGAGCACTACTCCAAGCTGTACTCACACGAGAATGTTGTGGTTGATGCTGCCGTCAAGCTCCTACCAGTAATGGATGAACTGGATCAAGAACTGACTGTGGATAAACTGAAGAGAGCTATCGACAGCATTGCAGCAGGAAAGGCCCCTGGCCAGGATGGTATACCACAAGAAGTAATCAAGTGTGCTGCGGACACACTCCTGGAACCCCTACATGAGCTACTGTGCCTGTGCTGGAAAGAGGGTGAGGTTCCACAGGATATGCGCGACGTTTACATTGTAACGTTGTATAAGAACAAAGGAGACAGAAGTGACTGCAACAGCTACCGTGGAATCTCCCTCCTAAGCGCCACTGGTAAACTGTTCACTCGCGTCATCCTTGGCAGACTCCAGAAGATTGCTGAGAGGGTGTACCCTGAATCGCAGTGTGGATTCCGTGCAGAGAGGTCTACCATTGACATGGTCTTCTCTCTAAGGCAGCTGCAGGAGAAGTGCAGGGAGCAGAGGAAGCCACTCTACATAGCCTTCATCGACCTGACCAAGGCCTTTGACTTGGTCAGCAGGGATGGACTGTTCAAACTGCTCCACAAGATAGGCTGTCCTCCACGGTTACTCAAGATGATCCAGTCGTTCCACGAAGACATGAGAGGAACCATCCAATATGACGGCGCATTATCGGATGCTTTCAGAATCAGGAGCAGCGTCAAACAAGGATGCGTGCTTGCTCCGAGATTGTACGGGATCTTCTTTGCACTCCTCCTGAAGCATGCCTTTGGATCTTCAACAGAGGGCATCTTGCTGCACACAAGATCTGATGGGAAACTGTTTAACCTTGCAAGGCTGAAAGCTAAGTCTAAGGTGTGGGAAGTCCTCATCAGAGACATGCTGTTCACAGACGATGCTGCTGTAGTGTCTTACACAAAAGACCAGCTTCAAAAACTGCTGGCTCAGTTCTCCAAAGTGTGCAATGACTTTGGGCTTACCATCAGCCTAAAGAAGACAAACGTACTTGGTCAGGATGTTGCTGAATCCCCATCAATCAGCATTGACAACTATACATTAGAGGTCGTCCATGAGTTCGTTTACCTCGGGTCCACCATCACTGACACCTTGTCGTTGGACACTGAGCTAAATAGGAGGATTGGAAAAGCAGCCACAACTCTGTCCAGACTCAGCAAGAGAGCGTGGAATAACAACAAGCTGTACACTCACACCAAAATGCAAGTCTACAGAGCCTGCATCCTCATCATCCTCCTTTATGGCAGCGTGACTTGGACCCTGTATGCCCGCCAGGAAAGGAGGCTGAACGTCTTCCACTTGCGCTGCCTCAGGTGCATCCTTGGAATATCATGGAAGGACAGAGTGACCAACACCACTGTCCTCGAGCAAGCTGGAATCCCAACCATGCACACCCTCCTCAGGCAGCGTCGGCTCCGCTGGGTTGGCCACGTCCACAGGATGAATGATGGAAGGATTCCAAAAGACATCCTGTATGGTGAGCTAGCCTCTGGCAAAAGACCTCCCGGACGCCCCCAGTTGCGCTACAAAGATGTCTGCAAGAGAGACCTCAGAAAGGTAGACATCGAGCTGGACAACTGGGAAGAACTAGCAGACGACCGCAGCAGATGAAGGCAGTGGTTACACGAGGGCCTTCAGAAGGGCGAGATGAAGATCAGACAGATAGCAGAGGAGAAGTGAGCGCACAGAAAGCACACTAAGGACTTGTCAGACACCCACCACATCTGCAAGAGATTCAGCAAGGACTGTCACTCTCGTGTGGGTCTTCATAGTCACAATAGACGCTGTAAATGAAGTCCTCAATTGAAACTATAAAGGGCGCGATCCATAGTCTATGCAGACTGAAGGATGCCTACTACTACTGAGTACCATGGAGGGTATAGGAAAAGAAACCACACCAGTCCGCAGGGTCACAAGGTTCAGACTGGACAGTCATGGAAAAGGGTCAGGGTAAAAGGGGACCTAGTCATTGTGGCATGAGGTTCCATTGACCCTCCCCCTTGCTTTCAGAGACTCCTCATATGCTGGGAGTCACCCCAGGTCCTAGGCTTGGTCAATGGTTTAAACAGTGATTCTAAAGGATGACATATCCAGTCCTCGTGCCAGACCTGGTGAGTGACTCATCTCATTCATCCAAAATGGAGGGGGAACAGCACTGCCTTAACCAAGTTAGTGCATACCGTGGACCTCAATTCACATAAATTGGCCACCCCTATTGTCTAGACAACTTATCTGAACCTCAGTTCACACCAACATACTTACAAAACCCCTTGGAGCATCTGACAGTTTTAAGATTTAAAAGCCTGAATGGTGTTGCCCCTACACTCATGGGCAGTCCTCCACCGAGAACCCTCTTAGAGATTTCAAAACGTCTCTTACCTCTGAAGTGGCGCCGAGGGTTTCGGAGGTCCGCAAGTCATCCAAGTTCTAACTGGGCATTGCCATCCAACTCACAGCACCAGAATGGTAGAGGAAACAAAGCTTCACTCTGTGTTTGCTTAGAAAATGTCAGAGACTCCCACAGCTGAGGGGAGAGCACCAACTGACAGTTTCCCATAGTCAGTTATAGGTGTCTCCCCATACAACAATTTGGGCACATAAATAAAATTTTACAAGTGAAGAAAACAATAGCCACATGGGTTAGTAACAGACAAGCTTCAAGGCTTACTGTGCTAGGTAATGGGGGCTGGCACTGCCTGGGTCTGGCTTATCTCAAAGCTGCTTGACTTTATCAGCATGCTAAAAGCATCGGCATCTGCTCTCTCGTCTCAGCATACCTTCAGCATAGTACCAATCATTCCATTCAGATCAGGCTATAGCTTGACCAAACTAATGTCCACAATAGCCAGAGCCCTACGTTGAAATCTAGATAGAAAAGTGTCTTCAAACATATGCAGGAAGATGGGAAGGAAACTAAACTATACTCAAAGCTACATTAAAAGCAAGGGTAGGGCTACACTGAAAGCTAGACAGAGAAGTAGCTTTAAACTTAGGCAGGAAAGTCAGCAAAAAACTGAACAACTTTCAAAGATAGCAAGAATAAAACTAAATAAATGCTGGAAGTTATACTGAAATATAAGAAATGGTAATAGCTGCATTCAAAAGAGCATAAGGCCATATTCAAACCTACATTCAAAGATATTGCAAAGATTACATTTAAAATAGACTGAAAAGCAGTTACAAATAGGCAGGAAAAAAAGGACTATAATGAAAGCACAAATGGAAGTGGTTTCTAACATGGGGGACTAGTATTCTAAAAACTGAGGTACATTAAAAGATATCACAAGGACTACATAGAAAACTAGACCGAGAAGTAGCTTCAAAAAGGCATGAAGGTAGGCTGCAAATAGCTACGTTGCAACTTCAACTGAGAACTGTTGTCAAAATTGGCTCACACATAGGGCTAGAATTAGGCTATATTCAAACCTACAGTCAAAGATATTTAGAGGATTAAATTGAAAGCTAGACTGAGAAACTGTTACAACCCTTGGGAAGAAGGGAGACTGAGATTTCCGCTGTGTGGGAAGCTACAGTCAAAGATAGCAAGTTGACTACATTGAAAGCTAGAAGAAGAAGGGCTACGTCTACATGTGAAGCCAACATCGAAATAGCTTATTTTGATGTTGCGACATCGAAATAGGCTATTTCGATGAATAACGTCTACACGTCCCCCAGGGCCGGCAACGTCGATGTTCAACTTCGATGTTGCTCAGCCCAACATGGAAATAGGCGCAGCGAGGGAACGTCTACACGTCAAAGTAGCACACATCGAAATAGGGATGCCAGGCACAGGTGCAGACAGGGTCAACGGGCGGACTAGCGCTTCCGGGGCAACAGCTAGCCTCTCCCTTAAAGGGCCCCTCCCACATACACTCAGCCTGTACAGCACGCGGTCTGAGGAGCCATAGGCACACAGACCCCAGGCGCCACAGTCATGGACCCCCAGCAGCAGCAGCAGCAGCAGCAGCAGCTAGAGGTCCACCCAGCCCTCCCGGCAGGAGCAGGGCTTGCCCTGGCCCATGCCATGTGGGAGGCAGCTGACTACCTTCTTGCCCCAGGGGAGGAGATGCCCCCAGGGCAGCAGGGCTCAACACCTACCCCTGCAGCACCCCGCTCCACCCCCCGCCTCACACGCCGGCGGCTGTGGAGCTACCTCACCAGCACCGACTGGTGGGAGCGGCTGGTGCTTGGGGAGTGGGACGACGACCACTGGCTCAGGAACTTCAGGATGACCCGCCAGACATTCCTGGAGCTGTGCCAGTGGCTCACCCCCGCACTCAGGCACTGGGACACTGCCATGCGGCGTGCCCTCCCTGTGGAGAAACGGGTCGGCATCGCTGTCTGGAAGCTGGCCGCTCCGGACAGCTACCGATCCGTGGGGCAACAGTTTGGTGTCGGAAAGGCCACCATCGGGGCTGTCTTCATGGAGGTAAGAGAACCCACAGGGGGAGGCCAGGGCAGGGCAGCTGGGCCAGGGCTGGGCAGGGCAGGGCAGGGGGGCCAGGGCAGGGCAGGGCAGGGCAGGGCCACGCACACCCTGCTCACCCCTCATTGGGGCTGTCCCATGTGCTTTCTCTGCAGGTCGTGCGTGCCATCAACGCCATGCTCCTGCACAGGCTCATGAGGCTGAGGGACCCACATGCCACTGTCGCCGCCTTTGCCACCCTGGGCTTCCCCAACTGCTTCGGGGCTCTGGATGGGACTCACATCCCCATCCGTGCCCCGCATCACAGTGGAGGACGATACCTCAATCGGAAGGGCTACCATTCTGTCGTCCTGCAGGCCTTGGTGGACAGCTGGGGACGTTTCCAGGACATTTAAGTGGGCTGGCCTGGCAGCACCCACGACGCCCGGGTTTTTCGGAACTCGGGCCTGTGCCGCCGGCTGGAGGCGGTGACCTACATCCCCCAGCGGGAGATCCCTCTGGGGGGACACCACCATGCCCTTCTGCGTCATCGCAGATGCGGCATACCCCCTCTGGCCGTGGCTCATGCACCCCTACACGGGCCATCTCTCCGCTAGCCAGGAGCGCTTCAACGAGCGCCTGAACCGTGCGCGCCAGGTGGTGGAGCGCTCATTTGGCCGCCTGAAGGGACGCTGGCGATGTCTCCTGACCCGCCTGTATGCGAGCCCTAACAACATCCCCCAGATTGTGGGTGCCTGCTGCGCCCTGCACAACCTCGTGGAGAGCAAGGGGGAGACCTTTCTGCAGGGCTGGGCCGCGGAGGCCGGCAGGGCACACGTGCAGCCACCTGCTGCCCCCAGTCGGCAGGTGGACCCAGAGGGGACCCGGGTCCGGGAGGCCCTGCGGGCCCACTTCGACCAACAGGCCGCGGGGTGAACTCTGCCCAGGCCCCCTACTGCCCGCCCCTTCCTCCTCCACACTCCTGCCCCAATGCCCACACCATGGAGCACCCCACCGCCCCCCCCCACTTGTCCTGGACAAATGACAGCACGAACTTGTGGGTGAACGTAAACTTTTTTTTCGTCTTTACGAAACTTTTTTTTTCTTTTTGTAAATAAATAAATATGTGAAACACAAACCAAAAAGGAGGGACAAACGTTCAACCAAAGCAAGATGTGCACAAATAAAACAATACAACAACAAAGCAAAGAAGTGTGCGCCATCAACAAAAAAGAAAAGCAGGGAGGAGAACGGGGAGAACTATTTACATGGGGGGGACGGGGCAAACGGGGGCACCAAAAACAAACAGTCAAACTATATACATCAAGGGGGGGGGCACGTCCCGGGCCTCTCGCCCCTAGAGCCCAGCACTGGGCGTGCCCGGCCGGGAGCCCCGCCGTGCCTGCAGTCTGGTCTGCGGCTGGGTGGGAGCGGGCTGCACAGGACGGTATCGGCGCCGGCGAGTCTCAGGTGGCTCCAGGGGTCCCTCGGCGCTGTGGCCCTTGCGGGTGGGTGGTGGGGCGACGGCGGACGGCCCGGTGACGGCTGGAGCAGCTGGTGGTGGGGCTGCAGGAGCGGGCAGGGCAGGCGATGGCTCGGCCGGCGCAGCATGGGGGGCCAGGTAATCAACCAGCTGGTTAAATGTCTGCATATAGGCCCCCCATGCCTCCTGGCGCCAGGCCAGTGCCCACTCCTGCAGCTGGAGGTGCTGCTCCGACACCTCCAGCTGCTGGCGGAGGAAGGCCAGCAGCTGGGGGTCCGTCGCCGCCGCCGGTAGTAGGCGCGGGGTCCGCCGTCTTGCCCTCCGCGGGGCCGGTCGTTCCTCGGCCGAGGGCTGCCCTGGAGCGAGGGTCCCAGAGGGGTCTCTGGGACAACTGAGGCCTCGCCGGCGCTCTCTTCCGGTCCTTCGGATGGTGCAGGTGCAGGTGCAGGACACAGGAGAGGAGGGGGGAAAGAAGAATGGAGACAGGCGTTAGTGTGGGCCCCGAGCCGTGGCCTTTGTCCCCCCCGCCCTGTGCTGCAGGTTCCCTATCCCCGTCCCCGGGAGATGCTGCTGTGATGGATGGGGTTCAGGGGTCCCCCTGCACTGCACCCCGTCCCCTGGTGGGAGCGACTCTCACTTCACCCCGCAGGGTCTGAGAGCAGGAGAGCTTTCTTAGCCCACAGATGGCCAGTTTCTGGCAGGAGTGACAGCACCAGCTGTTGGAAGAGACAGTCCTTCCAACCCGTCGTGGGGAGAAGACCCCAAGGGGGGCCCCTCTGGGATGCAGCTTTCCCCCTGCTCTGACTGGCTGCCTTCCAGCTCTCCCTTCCCCTAGCCTCTACTTGTGGCCCCCGCCCTCGCCCCCCAATTCCAAGCCAGCTCGTCTCCTCCCTCCTGTTTGTTCAGGGCAGAGGTGTCACCTGCCAGCTGTAGCGCCAGGATCCTCCTTTGGCCCTGGGAGCTCCTTGGCTCTTGTGGCTCATATGTAGCCTGAGTCTGCCTTTGGCACTCCCCCCACTCCATCACATGCTGCTGCTGCGGGGTGTCCCACCCCCTCCTCCCGGGGGCCCCTCGAGGTTCCGCTCCCCCCTGGCCCGGGGATGGGGCATGGCACTGTCATGCAGGGTGGGGGGGGCAGGGGCTGACGGCTGCAGTGCTGTGAGGGCCATGGCTCTGGTGTCCTTGGGGCCATGGCCATGTGAGCATGTGGGGGGCCCTGGACACATCTCTGTTACACCCGCCCCTCAAGCCCAGGGGTGTCCACCAGAGAGGGGTACCTACCTGTGGGTCCGCTCCCACGGTCCGGAGATCCCCGGAGGTCGGAGGCCCTGCTGCTGCTCCAGGATGGCAGGAGGAGGATCTGCAGGCTGGATTCTGCGGAGGAGGAGCCCCCTCCTCCTCCTCCTCCTCCTCCTGCCGCGATGTCCTGGGGATGGCCTCCGGGGGGGGCCCCCGGGGTGAAGGGCTTGCCTCCGGGTCGGACTCCGGCTGCAGGGCCTGCTGGGGCTCGTCAGCCGAGGTGTCAAGGGTGGCCGGAGGGGAGGAGGTGTGCCGGGAGCCCAGGATGTCCCTGAGCTCCCTGTAAAAGGGGCAAGTGACGGGGGCGGCCCCAGATCGGCTGGCTGCATCCCGGGCCCGGGCATAACCCTGCCGCAGCTCCTTCACCTTACTCTGGACATGGTCCGGAGTGCGGGCAGGGTGACCCCGGGCAGCCAGGCCATCGGCCAGCCGAGCGAACGCATCCGCGTTCCGCCTCTTGCTCCCCATTACCTGGAGCACCTCCTCCTCGCTCCAGAGCCCCAGCAGGTCCCGCAGCTCGGCCTCCGTCCAGGAGGGGCCCCGCTGCCGCTTCCCAGACTGGCAGGTCTTCTGGCTGGGCTGGCTGCCCTGGCTCCCCTTGGGGGGGGTCCCCTGGGGGCGCTGGGGGGGCTCCTGGCTTGCCATTGCCGCTGTTTGGTGGGCTGAGGGCTGTGCAGGCTGCCCACGAGTGCAGGCTGCAGTCTGCACGTTGCCTCAGCTTCCTGCAGAGTCAGCGCGGGGGAGGGGCCCTTTAAGGGGCCGCTCCATGCGGCCACCAGTGAGCTGAGGGGCTGGAGAGAGCGTCTCTCAACCCCCCCGCTGATGGCCGCCATGGAGGACCCGGCAATTTCGACGTTGCGGGACGCGGATCGTCTACACTGTCCCTACTTCGACGTTGAACATCGAAGTAGGGCGCTATTCCGATCTCCTCATGGGGTTAGCGACTTCGATGTCTCGCCGCCTAACGTCGAAGTTAACTTCGAAATAGCGCCCGACGCGTGTAGCCGCGACGAGCGCTCTTTCGAAGTTAGTGCCGCTACTTCGAAGTAGCGTGCACATGTAGACACAGCTAAGGAGTGGCAAAAGAAGGTAGAAAGGTAGGACGAAAACACAAGTCCTTTCAAAGCTACTTTCAATGATTGTAAGTTGACTACATTGAGAAAAGGACTGAGATTTGGATTCAAACATAGGCTGGCAGGAAAGGAGAAAACTGAGCTACATTCAAAGCTAGCCAGAGTCCTACACTGAACCCTAGACAAAAGAGTATCTGCAAACATATGCAGGAATATAATAAGAAAACTAAACTACATTCAAAGTTACATTTAAAGAAAGAGTAGGGCTACACTGAAAGCTGGACTGCGAAGAAGTTTGGAAGGTTGGCCAACAAATGAACAAATTTCAAAGACAGCAAGATGATAATGTTGAAAACAAGACTGAGAAGCTGCTCCGTACAGAGGAAGGGAAGGTAGAACTTCAACGGAGCTACATTGAAAGCACTTTGAATAGGCAAAGGACTAACTGAAAGCAAGTCTAAGAACGACCTCCTTATGTAGGCATGAATGAAGGACCATCCTACAAGCAAGACTGGAAATGGTTTCTAACATAGGGGCTACGTCTACACTAGCACACTACGTCGAAGTAGCCTATTTCGAAGTAAGGACATCGACATAGGCTACTTCGACGTGTATCGTCTACACGTCCTACAGGGCTGGTGCCTTTGATGTTCAACGTTGAAGTAGTGACGGGTAACACCAAAAGGAGCCACCCTGGAAGGAAATGTGGAACGTCCACGCACACAAGTGCTCCCCGTCGAAATAAGGGGCCAACAAAGCCCCAAGCCGCTCCCTTAAAGGGCCCCTCCCAGACACACTTGCCCTGCACAGCACAAGATCCACAGAGCCGACAATGGGTTGCAGACCCTGTGCAAGCAGCATGGACCCCCAGCTGCAGCAGCCAGAAGCCCTGGGCTAAGGGCTGCTGTATACAGTGACCATAGAGACCCGCAGGGGCTGGACAGAGCATCTCTCAACCCCTCAGCTGATGGTCGCCATGGAGGACCCCACTATTTTGAAGTAGCAGGACGCGGATTGTCTACACGCACCCTACTTGGACGTTGAATGTTGAAACAGGGTGCTATTCCCATCTTTGGATGGGAATAGTGATTTCGACGTCTCACCACCTAATGTCAATTTCAGCGTCGAAATAGCACATGGCGTGTGTAGACGCGACGCATGCTATTTCGACATTGTGCCGGCTACTTCGAAGTAGCTGGCTAGTGTAGACGCACCCAGGCAGAAGAAGCTCTT
Organism: Carettochelys insculpta; assembly: GCF_033958435.1. Lineage (NCBI taxonomy): Eukaryota > Metazoa > Chordata > Testudines > Carettochelyidae > Carettochelys > Carettochelys insculpta. The sequence continues at coordinate 32,298,351 of NC_134149.1, forward strand.
CCGAAAACTGAGTCTTGTTCAAAGACATCAAAAGTACTTTACTGAATTTGAGGCTGAGAAGTAGCTTCAAACAAATGTTGAAAGTTATAATGAAATCTGAGCTACAGTCAGAGCTCCATTCAAAGGAGCATATGGCGCGAATTAGGCTTTAGTCAAATCTTAGAAAAAAGATATAGAGACCTATCCATTTGTAATAGATTGAAAAGCAGTTACAAACCTACTTCTGGCCTATGTAAGAAACCACTTCCAGTCCTGCTTGCAATATTGTCCTTCATTCATGCCTATGTAAGGAGGTAGTTCTCAGTCTTGTTTTCAATGTAGACCTTTGACTCTTCAAAGGGCTTTCAATGTAGCTCTGTCAAGGTCCTTCCTCCCTGACTATGTATGGAGCCACTTCTCACGCTAGCTTTCAACATTGTCTTCCTGCTGCCCTTGAAAGTTGTTCAGTTTTTGTCCCACCTTCCCGGCTAAGATTCAAGCTACTTCCCAGTCTAGCTTTAAATGTAGCCTTACTCTTTCTCTGAATGTAGCTTTGAATGTAGCCTAGTTTTCTTCTGATCATCCTGCAAAGGTTTGAAGACACTTTTCTGTGTAGATTTCTATGTAGGCCTCTCGCTATCTTTAAATGTAGCTCCATTTTCTGCTTTCCTTATGTGTATGAAATTTTATCTCAGCCCTGTTGTCAGTGTATTCCTCTCCCTATCACTGAAAGTAGCTTTGAATGTAGGTCTGTTTTTAGACCATCTTTCTACCAGCAATTGTCGTTACTTCTCCAACTAGCTTTCGATGTAGTCGATGCGCTATCTTTGAATCTAGCTTTTAATGTAGCTGAAAGCTCAGTGTCCCTTCTTCCTGAGGTTTGTAACAGCTTCTCAGTCCAGCTTTCAATTTAATCCTCTAAATATGTTTGACTGAAGGTTTGAATATAGCCTAATTCTAGCTGCATGTGTCAGTCAATGTTGCACGATAGTCCTCAGTCGAAGATGAAATTTTGTGACATAGAGGGTGCATCTACACTAGCAAGCTACTTCCAAGTAGCCAGCAAAATGTCGAAATAGCACGCATTGCGTCTACACACACTGCACTATTTCGACGTTGAAATCAATGTTAGGCGGTGAGATGTCGAAATTTCTAGTTCTGTCCAAAGATGGGAATAGCGCCCTACTTTGATGTTCAACATGGAAGTAGGGTGTGTGTAGATGATCCGCGTCCCGCTACTTCGAAATAGCAGGGTCCTCCATGGTAGCCATCAGCTGAGGGGGTGAGACGTTCTGTCCAGTCCCTACAGGGCTCTATGGTTCCCACGTGCGGCAGACCTTGAAGCACCACAGACCCTGATTTACTGTGGCAGGAAGCTGAGAGCATGCAGGCAGCAGCACATGCATGTGCTAGCCCTCCACACCCTCTACAGACCCCAACCCGACTACCCAGCACCATGGCACTAAGCCAGCCCCCAGAGCGCCCCGAGGGCCCCCCACCAAGGGGACCCAGGCACCCCTGGCAGCCAAACAGGGGGTCAAAAAGAGGCGGGGCCCCTCCTGGTCAGAAGCCGAGCTCCAAGACCTGCTGGGGCTCTGGGGTGAGGAGGAGGTGCTCCACATGATGAGGAGCAAGCGGTGAGTTCTTCTGACTGGCCAAGGGCCTGGCAGCCCGGGGTCACCCTGCCCACACTTCGGATAACATCCGGAGCAAGATGAAGAAGTTGCAGCAGGGTTATGCCTGGGCCCAGGACTCGGCCAGCCAGTCTGGGGCCACCCCCACTGCTTGCCCCTATTACAGGGAGCTCAGGGCCATCCTGTGCCCCTGGGACACCTCCTCCCCACCAGCTACCCTTGACACCATGGCTGACGAGCCCCAGCAGGCCTCAGAGCTGGAGTCTGGCCTGGATGCCAGCCCTGCACCTCAGGGCCCGCCCAAGGAGCCCCCCCTCGGGATGGTAGAGGAGGGGATCCAGCAGTGGGGCTTGGGGGGTTCCTCATAGACCTCCCATCCCAGGGCACCAGCCAGACTTCTGCCCACTGGGGTTCCCCAGGCTGTGGCAAGGGACGGTCAGGTACGTACCCCACAAGGCACACACCCCCGGGCCATGGGCTGGGGGCACCAGACATGACCGGGAGCCTCACACACACTCAGCAGAGCCTGACCCGCAACTGCCCAGCCACAGCATGGTCCCAGGACAATGGCATGGCTGTCAGCGCCCATCAGCCACGGACAGCACTGTGCCCTAACCCCGGGGGTGGAGGGGACCATGCAATGGGGATACCCAACAGGGACATCACATCCACCAGTAGGGATGGAGACCCAGCACCCAAGGAGGAGGTGGGGGGAATGGGCCAGGGCACAGTACTAACAGCCTTCTCCTCCCTTTCTCCCTCTCTGCAGCTGCACCATCTGAAGCCCCAGGCAACCAGGAACCCTCCGTGGTCCCCGAGAGCCAGCTGGAGGTCAGCCACCGCCAGTACCCGAGGACACCCCCAAGGCCAGAAGGATGGTCACACCACCACTGGACCCAGAGGATGGCCCCCATGGACCCCAGTTCCTGGCGGCTCTCTGGCAGCAGACAGAGGGGCCGAGGAGAGACTCCAGTTCAACCGGCAGGAGTCCACCTGGCATTGGGCAGTGTGGCAGGAATTCATGGGCATATTCTGGGACATAGCCAGATCGATCTGGGAGACTGCTGCCCAGCTTCTGCCCCCCCGCTGCCCCCATGCTGCTTTCCCCACCGCTCTACCCGATGCCCCCACTGCCGCCCTGCCTGCCTTGGCCTCTGCCGTGCCACCTGCCTCGCTGCCTGCCATGCTGCCTGCCACCCCACCTGCTGTGCCACCTGCCAGTCCTCCAGGACCAGAGCCCACTAAGGCTGAAGACTGGCCAGTGGAGGCATCCCAGGTGTACCTGCTAGTCCTCCCAGCCCCCAGCCGGCCACGCCGGGGACCGCAGACAAGGGGCGGGGGTTTGTGACCCATACCCACTGAGGGTCGCATCCCATACCCGCTGGAGGTCATGCCCCTCTACACCTACCCCAGACTGATGGGCCAACAGCCGAGCCATCTGCTGGGCCCCCATTTGTACATAGTTGTCCCCCTTGTAGATAGTTGTTTTCCCTTGTATATTGGTTGCAGTTTTGGTTGTGCACATAACACAGTTACCAGCTTTCAATATTTCACGGTTTTATTTTCCAAAGAACCTGAGACATGTGCTTGTTGGGGTGATGGTGTGCAGGTGGTGGGGGCAGTATGCGGGGGGTCCCTCCGGGGAAGGCCAGCGAGGTGCTCAGGGATCTCCCTGATCCAAATGGGCCCACAGAGCCTCATGGATCCATACCCCCTCGCAGTGGGCCTGGCGAGGGGGTATGGTGTCCGGCTGGGGGAAGCCCATGCCGGTATCGACCGCCCACCCCTGGATGAAGGCCTCCCCCTTGCTCTCAACAGTATTGTGGAGCGTGCAGCATGCGCCCACAACCTGAGGGATGTTCTAGAGGCTGACTTCCAGGTGGGCAAGGAGGCACCACCAGCAGCCCTTCAAGTGGCCGCAGGTCCTCTCCGCCACCTGGCGGGCATGGTTCAGGTGGGCGTTGAACCGCTCCTGGCTGGCTTTGAGGTGACTGGTGTATGGGCACATGAGCCAAGGCTGGAGGGGGTAGGCCGCATCCGCCATGAGGAAGAGGAGCACAGTGGTGTCCCCCAGAGGGATCTCCCTCTGGGGGATGTAGGTCCCTACCTCCAGCTGGCAGCACAGGCCCAAGTTTCGGAAGATGCATTGTGTGTGCAGCCATGTGTGCAGGGCGTCATGTGTGCAGCTAGGCCAGCCCACGTAGACATCCTGGAAGCGTCCCTGGCTGTCCACCATGGCCTGCAGGACCATGGAGTGATAGCCCCTGTGGTTGATGTATTTTCCCCCACTGTTGTCCGGGGCACAGATGGGGATGTGGGTCCTGTCCAGGGCCCCAAAGAAGTTCAGGAACCCCATGGTGGTATATCCCATGATAGCTGCGTCCAGGTCCCCGAGTCAGATGACCCTCTACAGCAGGATGGCATTGAGTGCATAGACCACCTGTGGGGAGGGAACACAAGTGCTCATGAGGGTGTGTGGGGTGCCCCAGGTCCCTCTCCCGGGGTCCCCTCACCAGCACCTTTCCCTCCTCAGCCCCACACCAGCCCCTCCCTCCCAGGCACCCCTCCCTCTCCAACCTCACACATAGCCCCTCCCTCCCCAGCACCTTTCCCTCCTCAGCCCCACACCAGCCCCTCCCTCCCTGGCACCCCTCCCTCTCCGGCCCCACACCCAGGTCCCCAGCTCTGCCCTCCCCAGTGGATGTGTGCCCAGGCCTCCTTACCTCCATGACGATGGCCCCGACCATGGCCTTTCCCACAAACTGGTGTCCCATGGAGCAGTAGCTGTCTGGAGTGACCAACTTCCAGCTGACTATTGTGACCCTCTTCTCGACAGGGACGGCGCACCGCATCCATGTGTCCTGGTGCCTCAATGCAGGGGTGAGCCACTGGCAGAGCTCCGGGAAGGTCTGCCAGCGCATGCGGAAGTTCCGCAGCCACTGGTCGTCCTCCCACTCCTGCATGACCATCTCCTCCCACCACTTGGAGGTGACAGCTCCAGAGGTGACAGAGCACCCAGTGGGGGGGGAAAGAGGGGAGCCCGGTGGTCAGGGGTGTCCCTGTCTGCCCCCCTGGGAGGGGGTCCTCTGCCAGGAGTTGCTGGGCAGCCTCCCATGCAGCACATAGAAGGGTGCTTGCTCCCTGGGTGACTACCTGGAGGGCTTCCAGTTGCTGCTGCTGCTGCTGGGAGTCCTTAACTGCTGTGCGTTGGGCTGCAAGAGTGTGGCTAGCACGCTGCAGACCTGGTGTGGTGCAGGCTGGGTGTATCTGGGAGGGTTCCTTTGAAGGAGTGGCTTGCTGTTGCCCTGGAAGGGCTATTCCAGCCTGTGACCCCCGTCTTTGGGCTTTCTTGGCCCCTTATTTCGATGGGGACCACTTGTGTGTGTGGACGCTCCACATTTCCTTCCGAAGTGGCTCCTTTCGACATTCCCCATCACTACTTCAATGGTGAACATCAATGGCACCAGCCCTGGAGGATGTGTAGATGATATGCATCGAAGCAGCCTATTTCAAAGTTCTTACTTTGAAATAGGCTACTTCAACGTAGTGTGCTAGTGTAGATGTAGCCAAATCGTTCTAAGGTTTAATGTATCTTTTTGCCTACATCCTCAAGGGTACTACATCATTTAATACACAGGCACTTCTTGCACCAGTTGTTCATAAATATCATTTTTATTTGTTTTGCTGATACCCATTCAATTAGAGACCTGTGCCAACTCCCACTCAAGTGGCTGGGCATTGAAACTACCAGATAATGCTCATTAAAAATATAATATATTGCTTTGCAGAAAAACTTCTTTTCAAAGTAACTGCTGTTGTGTCAGTGTATATCTTTAACCGATTATGAGACATTTACAAAGTTAATCATGGCAAGATAATCTACCAGCAAAAATGGTATTTTTATGCATAATACACGTCTCAGAGAGGCTAAAGAGATAATAAACCGCTCTTTTCCATTAAAAGTTAAATGAAGCATAGGGCATTTGTTAACAACATAGTTGCATAGGGCAGTTAATCCAGGTTTTGCAATGCGACTGGACGTAATTTGAAAGTAATACAGGCATTGTTATCACAGCATTTATCTAATAACTCAATTTTAAAATTAAATGGCTTCAGTGATTGTTTAATCTAACAGTTGTAATGTCCTAAGTTGTGGCCACACTAGCCACTCATTTCGAAAATTATTTAAAAAAGAGTGGCAATTTCAAAATGAGCAGGAGAGTGACTGCACAGAAATTGCTTGTTTCGAAATCAATTTCGCATTTAAAAGGCGTTTGTTTCAAAATCGTTATTCCACTCCCATGTTGGGAATAACACCTCCTTTCAATGTTAATTTTGAAATGAAATGTGTGTGGCTTCTCCCTGGCTGCCATTTTGAAATTAAAAAGTCTTCCACAGAGCTGGCGTCTCCCTCCAGCAGCCATGGGTGCCTTAAAGCTGCAGGGACACAGACACCCTGTGCAGGAAGCTGAGTGTGTGCTGGCAGATGTAGGAGCACAAGGTGGCCAGATGACACTCCCTAGCACCCCACCAGAAAGAGACACCCCTCTGTGGCCAGACAGATGGCAAACAGCCAAGACTACCAGGCAGTCCTCAAAGAGAAGGGGGACCCTCTGGCTGGAAGATGAAGTCCAGGACCTGCTGGCTGTCTGCGGGGGTGGGAGTCGGGGAGGAGGACATCCTGCTCAGGATGGAGGGGTGAAGAGCAATGTGGATGCCTTTGCCTGCCTTGCCAGAAACCTCACTGCACGGGGCCACACTCTGTGGACCCCTGACCAGGTCCACTCCAAAGTCAAGGAGCTGTGGCAGGGATATGCCCGGTCAAGGAACTCAGCCCAGCAGTCAGGGGCAGTGCTGGCCACTTGCCTCTAGTTCAGGGAGCTCCACCAGCTGCTGGGACCTAGGGAGGCTACACCACCCCCAGGAGACCCTGGACACGGTGGAGCCAAAAGGGCAGGGCAACAAGCCCCAGTCAGGCCCCTTGATGGTCCCCCCTATCACAGGCCCCGAAGTACCTGCTGGCACTGGGGGCAGTGACAGCAGGAGCGAGGGACTGCTGTGCGTGGACAAGCCCTCTGAGGGGCCTAGCCGGGCTACCTCCACCCAGGCTGCCACTGAACCACCTGAGGAACCCCCAGGTAGGACCACATGTGGTGTGTCCTGGTCATGTGAGGGGGAGGCAGCCCCCAACACAGCTGGCACAGGTCTGGGCACACAGCCACGGGCCAGGAACCCAGGGATGGCTGTCATTGCTGCTGGGGGTGGGGTGTGGGGGGCAGAGGGTGCATGGGGCCATGGGCTGCCATGAGGGCCAGAAGCCTGGGAGGGTTGGGGCAGCCACTCCAATGGCCCCACATTGACAGACCCCACAGAAGATGAGCCACCCCAGAGCCCCTCACCACAAGCAAGGTGGGATGGTGGTGTGGACAAGGCTGCTGGCCCATGGTACCCAGGGTCATGACTGATGGGGCACCACCCTCTCCCCTTCTTATGTCTTCACAGCCTCAACATCTGCCAGCCACCCCAGCCCCGTGGATGTGCCCAGGAGCCCCGCAGCAGCAGAGGAGGGCAAGGGGGCGACACCTCCCCGACCGGGTGCCACAGTGGGAACAGCCACCACCACTGCAGCTGGGCAGATAACCTGGTGGCAGCCCACACGGCTGCATGGCAGGAGCAGAACAGCTTGCTGCAGGAATGGCTCTCCATGGAGCAGGTGACCTGGGACTGAGTGGCCAGGTATCTTGACACCCTGAGCCAGGCCATCATCAACCTCTTGGCCCAGCCACCCACCCCTTGGATGGCCTTTCCTGCCACACCCCTCAGTGCTCCAGCCCCCACTCCCTCCCTGGTCCCCTCCTCTGTCACGGCCCCCCCAACTGCCCCAGCCTCCCCCTATTCCCCGCCCTAGCTGCACTTGCAGCTCTGCTCTCAGCCGACATGACCCCGGCTGAGTGGCAGAAGATGGTGTGCTGTCTGTGGCTGGCCAAGCCCTGCCCATCTGTGGCTGCCCCCCTCCTCCCCATGAGTCCAAGCCCCTAGATACTCCGGTCTGGCCCTACCTCTGTTCCACCTGCCCCATCCCAGTCCCGCCAAGGTGCTTGGACCTGGGGTGGTCGCGGCTCCAGGGGCCATCGTGGCCCCCGACCAGCCACTTTGATGGAGGATTGAGGCCCCCCTCCCCCCAAGTAAATAGTCACATGTTGTTTGTTTTCAAAAAATAGCAGTTGAATTTATTTAACGGTGCTATGTGTCCTGTCTCGGGTGGGGATGGCAAGGGGAGTGCTGGTGGGGCAGGGGTGAGAAGCTGGGGGGGTTTGTGTGGAGTGAGCCAGGCCAGGTCATGGGGGCTCCCCAGGCAAAGGCCTCCCAGAGGGCATCCCACACATGCACCCTGTCCCAGTGCACCTGGTGACACGGGACTGCACCTGGCTGCTCATAGTGCGGCATGGCCTCGGCTGCCCAGTGTGCCACAAAGAGCTCTTGCTTACTCTCCACGAGGTTGTTCAGTGCACAGCAGGTGCCCACGATTGTGGGCAAGCTGGGCAGGCCTACCTCTGGGCGCATCAGGAGGCACCTGAAACGTGCCTTCAGATGGCTGAATACCCACACCACAGTGTTCCTGGCCTGGTTGAGGTGGACATTGAAGAGGTCCTGGCTCTCATTTGTGTGTCCCGTGTAGAGGCACATTAGCCAGGCCTGGGGTGGGTAGGCAGGACTGGCAACAATGCACAGGGGCATGGTCACATCCCCCACCGGCAGCTCCTGTGGGGGGATGTAGGTGGCCTGTGCTATCCTGAGGCTGAGCCACAAGTTACACAGGATATGGGCATCATGAGCCCTGGCCAGTCAGTCCACACATATGTCCATGAAACATCCTCGGTCATCCACAAGGGCCTGGAGGACGAGGGAGTGGTATTCCTTTCAGTTGATGTACCGTCCCCAGTTATGTGGTGAGGCCCAGATGGCAATGTGCATGTTGTCCAATGCACTGATGCAGTTGGGGAATCCCAGCTGTTGGAAGCCGGCTATGGCAGCATCCACATTGTCAAGGCGGATCAGGTGGCGCAGGAGGATCCTGTTGATGGCAGCAACAACCTGTAGGGGTAGAGGGCACAGGCACCTGTGAGTGTGTAGTAGCATATGGGGGACCTCCTCCCCAGGGCCCAACTCCCTGGGGCCCCTCTCCTGGGGACTCACCTCTCCAGGACCCTGCAGTGTGTGTGTGGCCCTGGGGGCCTTACCTCAAGGAGGACAACCCCGATGATGGCCTTGGACTAAATCACATGAAAGAGTCAGATTTTTTTTTAAATTAATACAAGTAATAAATCGCCCTTTTCAATTTATGGTGCATATAGCTAATTCCTATCTATAGCCTGGTCACACAGAATTATTGGCTTCTATTATATTATTTTCATATTTGTGCTAAAGAGCGCTATAATATATTTTTTGTCTCTAAGTCCTGCCTCTCCAAAAGGGAATTCTCTGAATCAGACAGCCTTAGGTTGGGAGGGTAATAGGGGTGTGGGCTAAGCAGAGAAACCCTTGATAGCCTGGCTTGGGCTGGGAGCCACAGGCCTGTGGGGATCGAAGTTGCCATGTTTAGCTATCCGTCCATGGATGGAGTCAGCTAGGGGAGACGGGGGTGCCGGGGAGGAGCGTAGCTGGCAGCAAACTGAGCAGCCAACAGCAGGCAGGGGCCGTGCTTCATCCAGAAAATTCCTTCACTCAGGACCAGTCAGGTTAGGGAACCAATCATGTTCAGAGAGTGCCAGAGAAAGGAGATGCAACCTACATAATGAGAGGGTCTATTGTAAAGCTTAAGGCACCTAACCTACAAATGCTGTTGTGCCTGTAGGTGATCAGGTTACTTGATCCCAGTTGTGTCTACGTTATGTAGTGACTTTTTATCTACTCTATTTAGAATCCCTTTAAGTTCAGTCCTGGAACTGCTTTACTACCCAATACACCACCCCCACAATATTGCAGCTAACTTTTTTAAAAAGTACATGGATGGGGGGAAAAAAAAGTAACAGATGAACTAAATAAAGTTGAAGAGGTCTGGGCTACATATTATTAAAAACTATTTAATTAGCAGGGTGGTGAAGCACTGGAATGGGATATCTAGTGAGGTGATGAAACTTCCATTCCTTGAGTTTTGTAAATCCTGTGTTGAGGAAGTCCTTTCTGGCATAATTTAGTTGACATTGGTCCTGGTTTTAGCACAGGGTTGATTTGATGATTTTTCAATGGCCATATACACATAAAAACCAAAGCTCCTATAACATATAAATGCCAGGAAGACCTCCATTCTTATCTCACAGGAAAAGGATGATTTTGATAAACACAAACAAAAGCAAACAAAAAATGAAGTACAGATTAGGATTCCAAGATAGAGGACAGTAGAAATACACATTAAGCATGACTGTGGCTATGATCAACAACAAGAAGTCCTGTGGTGCCTCATAGTCTAATAGATATTTTTGAGCATAAGCTTTTGTGGGTAAAAACCCACTTGGATATGATGATATGTGGTAGTAAGGACCTCCTTTTCACTCCCCAGGCTTGACTACATTGCGTGTATCTGCTTATAATCTTCCATAAATAGATTACAGTTTATTGTAGGGCATAATATGTGAAATGGCAATGATAATAAATTCCCATGAAAGATATAGAAAGTTACAATTTAATGTTTCATTGTCAATGGACGTGGACAACGGGGAATGCAGAAGACTGTATTTAGATCTCCAGAAATCCATTGACAAGGTACATCACCAAAGGCTCTTACGTAAATTAAGTTGTCGTGGACTAAGAGGGAAAGACCCTTTCCTTGATTGGTCTTCAATCATGGGACACTGTTCTGGGCATAAAGATTATTAGGAAGAGCTGGGGTCCGCCTTCCAAGAGAGGAAGGAGCGTTTTCACAAGTAGGCTTGCAAACTTAGTGAGGAGGGCTTTCAACTAGATTCGCCGGGAGATGGTGATCAAAACCCTGAGGGGAGAAAGGAAGTTGGAGGCTGGGAAGAAATGCGAAAAGGAATATACAACAAAAGTGGACACCGGGTTCGAGCAGAAAGGTCAGGGAGAGCAACTGGTTATCTAAGGTGTTTGTACACCAACGCCAGAAGCAAGGGTAACAAGCAGGAAGAATTAGGAGCCCTGGCCCAGTCCAAGAACTATGACTTGATTGGGATAACAGACAGATGGTGGGATGACTCGCATGACTGGAGTGCTGTCATGAAAGGGTATAAATTGTTCAGGAAGAATAGGTAAGGGACAAAAGGAGGAGGAGTTGCACTGTATGTAAGAGAGCACTATGATTTCTTGGAATTCCAGTACATAGAGGGAGAAAACCCTGTTGAGAATCTATGGGTCAAGCTTAGTGGTGTAGGCAACACTGGAGACGTGGTGGTTGGTGTCTGCTACAGGCTGCGAAATCAGGATGATGAGGTAGATGAGGCTTTTTTTGGACAACTGAGAGAAGTTTCCAGATTGCAGGCTCTCGTTATAATGGGGTTCTTTAATTACCCTGACATCTGTTGGGAGCCCAATGCGGCGGTACACAAGCAGTCCAGGAAGTTTCTGGAGAATGTTGGGGATCGCTTTTTGGTAGAAGTGCTGAAGGACCCGAACAAAGGTCGTGTGCAGCTCAACCTGCTGTTGCAAACAGGGAGAAACTAATAGGGAAGGTAGAGGTGGGTGACAACCTGGGAAGCAGTGATCATAAGATGGTAGACTTCAGGATCCTGACCAAAGGAAGGAAAGAGAGCAGTAAATTGCACACCTTGTACTTCAAAAAAGCAGACTGACTCCTTCAGGAACCTGATGGGCAGAATCCCCGGGATGCTACCATGAAGGGAAAAGGAGTCCAGGAAAACTGGCAGTATTTTAAGGAAGCCCTATTGAAAGCGCAGGAAGAAACCATCCCAATGCGCAGCAAGAGAAGTAAATATGGTAAGAGACCAGACTGGCTTACTGGAGAAATCCTTGGAAACCCTAGGCACAAAAAGGGAGCTTACAAAAAATGGAAACTTGGACAGATGTCTAGGGAGGGATATAAATGTATAGCTCGAGATTGTAGGACAGCTATCAGGAAAGCGAAAGCGCAACTTGAATTGTGACTCGTGAGGAATGTGAAGGATAACAAGTAAAGTTTCTACAGGCGTGTTACCAAGAAGAAGGTGATCAGAGAGGGTGTGGGGCCCCTACTGGATTAGGGAGGTAACCCAGTGACAGATCCTGTAGGGAAAGCTGAAGACTCAATGCTTTCTTTGCCTCTGTCTTCACGGACAATGACAGCTCCCAGACTGATGCAATAAGTGATGGACTGTGGGATAAAAGTGGACAGCCTTTGGTGGGGAAAAAACAGGTTAGGAGCTATCTAAAAAAGCTAAATGTACATAAATCCATGGGCCCGGACCTAATTCACCTGAGGGTTAATTGAGGAGTCCTTGGCCATTATCTTTGAAAAGTCGTGCAGATCAGAAGAGATCCCCGATGATTGGAAAAAGGCAAATGTAGTACCAATCTTTAAAAAAGGGAAGAAGGATGATCCAGGGAACGATAGGCCGGTCAGTCTTATGTCAGTCCCTGGAAAAATCATGAAGGAACTCCTCAAGGAAGTCATTTTGAGGCACTTGGAGGAGGGGAAGTGATCAGGAATAGTCAGCATGGATTCATGAAGGGCAAGTCATGCCTGACCAATCTGATTAGTTTTTCCCCTCCACTGTGGATGGAGGGGGGGAAAATGGATGTGATTTATCTTGACTTTAGCAAAGCTTTTGGTCTGGTCTCCCACAATATTCTTCTCATCAAGTTAAAGGAATGTGGATTGGATAAATGGACTGTAAGGCTGCGTCTACACGTGCACGCTACTTCGAAGTAGCGGCAGTAACTTCGAAATAGCGCCCGTCACGTCTACACGTGTTGGGCGCTATTTCGAAGTTGAAATCGACGTTAGGCGGCGAGACGTCGAAGTCGCTAACCCCATGAGGGGATGGGAATAGCGCCCTACTTCGACGTTCAACATCGAAGTAGGGACGTGTAGACGATCCGCGTCCCGCAACATCGAAATAGCGGGGTCCTCCATGGCGGCCATCAGCTGGGGGGTTGAGAGATACTCTCTCTCCAGCCCTTGCGGGGCTCTGTGGTCACCGTGGGCAGCAGCCCTTAGCCCAGGGCTTCTGGCTGCTGCTGCTGCAGCTGGGGGTCCGTGCTGCATATACAGGGTCTGCAACTAGTTGTTGGCTCTGTGTATCTTGCACTGTTTAATGAAAGTGTGTCTGGGAGGGGCCCTTTAAGGGAGCGACTTGCTGTTGAGTCCGCCCCGTGACCCTGTCTGCAGCTGTGCCTGGCTCCCTTATTTCGATGTGTGCTACTTTGGCGTGTAGACGTTCCCTCGCTGTGCCTATTTCGATGTTGGGCTGAGCAACGTCGAAGTTGAACATCGACGTTGCCAGCCCTGGAGGACGTGTAGACGTTATTTATCGAAATAGCCTATTTCGATGTCGCAACATCGAAATAAGCTATTTCGAAGTTGGGTGCACGTGTAGACGTAGCCTAAGTTTGATAGAAAGGTGGCTAGAAGGTCGGGCCCAGTGGGTGATCAACGGCTCGATGTCAGGACAGTGGCTGGTTTGTAGTGGAGTGCCCCAAGGTTCAGGTCTGGGTCCTGTTCTGTTCAACATATTTTTCAATGACGTGGATGAGGGGTTGGATTGCACCCCCACAGGTTTGCGGATGACACTAAGCTAGGGAGAGAGCTAGATACGCTGGAGGGTAGGGCTAGGGTCCAGAGTGACTTTGATAAATTGGAAGACTGGGCTACAAGAAATCTGATGAGGTTGAGTAAGGACAAGTGCAGAGTCCTGCACTAGGGCCGGAAGAATCCCAAGCATTGTTACAGGCTGGGGTCCAACTGGCTCAGTAGTAGTTGTGCAGAAAAGGACCTGGGAGTTGTAGTGAATGAGAAGCTGGACATGAGTCAACAGTGTGCCATTGTAGCCAAGAAGGCTAATGGCATATTAGGTTGCATCAAGAGGAGCATTGCCAGTAGATCCAGAGAAGTGATTATGCCTCTTTATTTAGCTTTGGTGAGGCCAAATCTGGAGTACTATGTCCAGTTCTGGGCCCCCAGTTATAGGAAGGATATGGACACACTGGAGACAGTCCAGCGGAGGGTGACCAAAATAATTAGGAGGCTGGAGCATATGACCTATGAAGAAAGGTTGAGGGAATTGGGACTATTTAGCCTGCAGAAGAGAAGAATGAGGGGGGATTTGATAACAACCTTCAACTTACTGAAGGGAGGTTGCAAAGAGGCTGGAGAGAGGCTGTTCACAGTGGTCACAGATGGCAGAACACGGAGCAATGGTCTCAGGTTGCAGTTGGGAAGGTCCAGGTTAAACGTTAGGAAAAATTTTTTCACTAGGAGGGTGGAGAAGCATTGGAATGGTCTACCTAGGAAAGTAGTGGAGTCTCCATCCCTGGAGGCATTTAAGTCTCGGCTTGACAAAGCCCTGGCTCGGATGATCTGATGGGGTTTGGTCCTGCCTTGGGCAGGGGGCTGGACTTGATGGCTTCTTAGGTCTCTTCCAGCTCCATTGTTCTATGATTCTATGATTGAGAATTGGCTAAAAGACAGGAAACTAAGGGTATAAATAAATGGTTAATCTTCAGAATGGAGAGGGGTAACGTGTGGAGTTCCTCAAAGGTCAGTAGCAATCAAACAATCCTATTCAACTTATGCACAAAGCTGGCAAAAGAGGTGAAGTGTGAGATGGGAAAGTTTGCAGATGAGCCTAAACTATTAGAGGTAGTTAAGACCAAAGCAGCCTATGAAGACCTTCAAAAAATATCGAACAAAACTGAGTGATTGAGAAACAAAATGGCAAATGAAATGTAATGCAGATAAAGGTAAACTCATACACATTGGAAAAAATAACACCAACTAAACAGAACATAAAGGGGGGTAAGGGCAAGTTATCTGCAACTCATTAGGAAAGATCTTGCAAGTCACCACATATGAGTCTCTGAAAACAACCATGCGGTGTGCAGTGGCAGCTAAAAAAACAAAAACAAACAGGATGTTAGGAATGAATAAAAAACAATAATAAGGAGACTGTCTTATTGCCCTTATGGGAAACCATCATATGCCCACATCTTGAACATTGTGTACAAAAGTGAGTGGTGGTAGAAGTGGAAATCCCCCCACTCTGCCACCAGTTACTGAAGCACCAACACTCATCGATCTCTGCTGGTGGTTAAAGAGGAAGTGCTTGATCCCGCGGGTGCAGACCTGGCCTGACAGTGGACACTCCTGACATAACCCCTTGGCTGAAGAGGACTGGCTTGAACAGGGGCCAGTTGCATTTGACCAAACTCTCCATGGAGGCAGAGAGCACCCAGCAATAGCCCACAAAATTGTTTCAAAGTCAAAGGCCTGGAGAGTGCTCAGGAGATACCCATGGTCCATCTTGTGAGATTCCGTTTCCTGGCACAGGGCTAGACGGACATAACAGACAATCCTTATGCTAAGGTCCAAGAGGTCCCCAAGCAAATGCAAGTTATCAGAGATGCAGCCTGGGATGGTCTAGGTCTGGTCAGGATGGAGCACAGCCACGAGGACAGATGGCAGTCACAGTGAGATGCTCTGCATTATGATCTTCTACTCAATGGTGAGGAACGAGATGGGATGCCATTGGCACAAATTGTGCATTCCCCATTCTGAGACAGCAAGGAGAGCACCACTTACCTTCAGACTAAAGGGAGGAACCCGTTCAGTATGGACTTGACCAGGCACCGGCAAAATTCAGGACGAATATATCCCAGTCGAGCTCCATGATCAGCTTGTCCTTATCCAGGGACTTGTTGGTGGGCATAAGTTGGAGGTCTCCCAAGAACTCAGCCAGAGAGAGATGCAGTGCCTGCTGGTCCTTGTCACCTGCACTGACTCTCGGACTTCAGTCCAGGACATGCTGAAGATGGCAGTGTTGAGATCTGGAGGGAAGAGTCTGGTGTATAATATCCTCTGGATCAGTGGGGTCGGGGGGGGAGGTGCCAAGAGGCAGGTGACCTGCTTAATGGATGGCATGCAGTGCGTGTCCCTTCCTTTATCCACCATCAGCTTACCATGGCTTCACAGTAAATGTCAGCTGTGAAGAGATCTTACATCCTTCTGGGTAGATTGATTCATTTTCAGTCTTAAGAGTCTAAGAGTGCCCTTGGTGAGTAAATATGTTGTTAAAGTGAAACACACATCCATTCAGCCTACGCACATGGTTTCAACTAGAGATAAAATTATTACTGAAAATGTACATAATATTTGTACTTGAGTAGCTTTATAGGCATTGGGACGTAGGAGTGTCAGAAATGTTGCACCCCCCTCCCGGCTGAAGTGAGACTTTCCCACATACAGCACAAAAAGATAAGACACGACCTAAGTGCAGTGCACTTACAAGAAACATGTAAGGAAGTTGTGCAACCAGCTCTTGAGGGACAGCACACGCAACAATGGAGGGACAGCATGCTCAAGTAAAAACTGAGTGACTGATAATGAAAAACCACTCTCCCTATTCACCAAGCAGACAGCGCTCCTTCAGTCCAAAGTTGAAGGCAATAGAGCTACAGTCCCACTGCTCGCCATGCATAATTTTAAGCCTTGTGTCCATAACCAGTGCCCCCCCCCCACTGGGGGTCCAAAATGAGAGTCCACACCCATGGAATCGTCACATAGCAGAAAGCTCACATTCCCCCCCACATTAGACATCAAAATCTCCTTGATTTACCTAGCCACTCCTCTGCCATTGTTTAATGGTTAACATGCTTTGGGAAGTCAAGCTTTTGGCTTGGGTGTGGTGGGTCCAGTTCAAGGTGGTTTCATAAAGGGAAAGCACACATCATGGGGGGAGATCGCCATTCAACAGCAGCAGATTCATGTGGCTGTCTGGTGATTCATAAATCCAATTTTTGACGTATCCCTGATTTGCATTGCACCTCTCTGTGCACTCCAGATTTCCTTTATGTCTGGCTCCTCTTAATTACAAGCCCAGAGAACTTCTTCTGCCTGCCACACTGGAATGAAATTTTCTCCCTTTTCTTTATAAAGGTTATGAAATACGCAACAAATCCTGATTACCATGGGAATGTTGGCTGTACTGAGGTCAAGATGGCATCTGAACCTGGCTTTTAAATGGCCAAAGGCATATTCCACCGTGATGTTGCATTTGCTCACAATGGAGTTGTGAAGGAAACCTGTGTATGACTGTATCCAGTTAAAAATGTGCCAGCCATGCCTGATTTACTAAGCTAAGCCAAAACCAGTAACAAAAGCAATGAGGTTTAACACACAAAGATAATTATTACTCACAGTTCTTGGTGGATGCAAACACTTATTATTGTTTGAAAGAAACAATGAATCTTCCAGTCCTTGCAATATGTGTAAAATGGAAGGGGAAACAGAGCTTAATTATTTAGCTCTTCCATATGCCTCCAATTTTTTCCTTTTGACTGCAAAAGAAAAAAAATAAATTCTGTGAAAAAGGTCAGCTCAGAAAAAACTGTTAGTGTATAAAAGAAATGTGAGGAACAGTACAGGATTTCCACTCTCTTCCCCTTATTAGAAATACAATTATTGTGGATTGAAATTTAAAACTTGAAGGTCAAATAGCCTTGACCTTAGACGTGAGAAGTAATTAATAACAATAATTACAATAATTAACATATTAATATCAAAATGGCAAACAATTTTTGTTTTTGATGTGTCATAATGCATATAGAAATGTGTCTTTCAATAGTGGCTAGTCAGACAGCAAATCAAGTTGACTTGATATTGATTGTCAAGGGCCTGCATGCACAATTAAGCAATGCTAAAATATCCTCTCCCCATCTTTTGTTTATTTGTTTCATCCATTGTTTTGCATTATAAGCCTTGTGAGGGAACAAGGACTGCCAACTACTGTAGATATGGCTATACTGACCCCCTCCCTTTTGAAGGGTCACGCAAATATAGAGGATTGAAAATGCAAATGAGGTGCTAATTTGCAAAATTCACAGCTAATTTGCATAACGGCAGCCATGCAATGTTCCATCAGAGCTGCTATCAAAATGCAAAATAGCTGTGTAGATGGGGGACATTGGAAAGGAAACCCCACTTTCAAAACCAACCTTCTTCCCGAAACCATCCAAAAAATTAACATTGTTGATGCTTTCTTGATGCTGTCACAAGTGAAAATACCAGTTTGGTTATCCAAGGATGCTGTGACCCCATGTTTAATCTGCTAGGCTGCATCTTTACAACCAAGTTATTTTGGACTAATGACCTCTATTCTGATGAAAAAAAGTTTGCAAACATCTACACAGTGCAACTGCTATTTTGAAATAGCAGGCTGCTTACTTCGAATTCTGTAAACCCCATTCTATGAGAAATGTAACACATTCTGAAATAGCTACTTCTGAATATAGGTTGTGTAGACAGGGAAAGGGGATATTTCCAAATAAGATATGCCTGCAAAAAAAAAACCCACCTCAGACTGAGTTTATGCAGAAACACAACATGGTATCAGGTCTGGCAGGTCGACAATGGGCATGATTTTCTCAAATTACCAGCAAAAATGCAGAGAACAAGGAAAGCTGTTATTCACAGCATTTATGGCCTTAACAAAGGTGTTTGACACAGTTAGTAGATCAGGACTGTGTAGAGTATTAACCAAGATTGATGAACTTTGATAGGGTTGGTTGGCAGCCACAGGCTTTCACAAAAAGAAGAAAGCAACAGTGAAATATAATGGATCTACATTGGAACTGTTTGCAATAAAGAGCAGACTCAAACAAGGGTGTGTTCTTGCCCCTACTCTCTTCCACATATTCTCAGTTCTACTAAATTGCACATTTCAAAACTCACACAGCAATGTATTTTTCCCACACAAGATTAGATGGCTCTCTCAAGACTCAAGACTAAAACCAAGGTCAAGAAAGTCCTAATTAGGAAATGGCTTTTGGCAGATGATGCAATGCTTGTTGCTCATAATCAAGACACACCATAGCCACTGATGGATTCTCTGTTCAGAGCCTGCAATTTGTTTTCCTTTGACATAAGCCTGAAGAAAACTGTCGTATTCATGCAAGGTATACCTCAGTGACCCAATGTTATTGTTCATAACAGCCCATTAAATGTGGTTCAACAAGTGTGTTACTTTGGACCTACTGTCACCACAAACCTAACCATGGACGAAGACCTGAACATCAGTATAGGGAAGACAGCTACTATTTTTGGCAGACTTGTGAAAGGAGAATGGAACAATCCTAAGCAGACAGTGAAAACAAATGTGTTAATCTACCAGGCATGTGTATTGAGTATCCTCCCATGTGCATTTGAGGCATGGACCACCTACTCGAACCAGTAGCAAGAATTGACAAGCTTCCATCTTCACTGCCTCAGCAGAATTATGAATATCAACTGGCAAGATAAAGTTTAAAATACAGATGTCCTGTCAAGAGCAGAGATACCCAGCCTTACAGTGATCCTCAACAGCAGAAGACGATGTTGGCTTGTTAATGTGAGAAGAACGGGTGATGAATGTCTTCCCAAGGGAACCCTCGCTGGTGAAATATCATGTGGGTTGAGAACAAGAGGACGACCAAAGGTAAAATTCAAGGATACATACAAAAATGCCATAAAAAATATTCAGCATCGATCCAAAATCCTGGAATGCCACATCAGATTGAAATACCTGGCGACGATTGCTATGGCAGGGCACGTCATCCTTCGATAGTATATGTGAAAGCCATGGACAAAGCCCTCATCTTAGAAGGAAAAGCTCTCAGGCTCAAGAATTCCAAAATAGACTGATAAGCTGTTATTGCAATCAACTGTGCAAATCCAATACTGGATGGATAAAGCATAAGAAAAGCTGCAGAGTCAAACGCTGACAATAGATTCTGCCAGCTTCAGCTAACCACTGTCTCTCAAGATCAAAAGGGCAACAGTAAACGCCAGAACGGATTATTCTGAAATAAAGCAGCAGTGTAGACACAGTATTTGGGATTACAGCCACTCACTACAAACTTTCCTCGAGAGAAAGCAAAGGGGTTCCATCCTGTGTTCTTCCCCACAACAAAGTATGGTCACACAGCACTGAAAGATGTGGGATATCCTCCTCTTGCTTTTTTCTACTTAGTTTCGCTTTTAAAAAAATGCAGGAAAAGTACAAAATTCCCATAAAACTCCAAGACCCATACTCTTTATGGAAACATGCTTATGAATATGTCTAACTGAAATATGCTCTATGCAAAATATTGTCTGTATCCCATCACTTGTAGTCTTCTGAATGTGTATATTCCATTGGTATCCATGCATCTGCAAATAGGAATATTATCTGTACCTGCAAAATAGGAGTATTACCTATAGCTTATCCGCTGTTGAGAAAAGCTGATTAGTCAGGTATAACAACCATAACGTAACAATCACATTGAGAAAACTCTTTTCGGCCCCTCAGGAAGAGGCCAAACACAGAGCCAGAAGCACATTGGCAAGAAACAAGTGAGTGAAGGCATGCGCTATCTCCCTGAAGATGTGCTACAAAAACATGCATCCTTGTCACCTGATGTGGGAATCCATTGTGAATTTTGTACAGGGGAGTGGGGTGGGGAACTGAAGGAAGGCAAGGGAAATAAAACCATGATGAGCTTCAGATTGCTTTTAAGGCTGCCTCCCCACTCCTATTACCTGAACTAAGATGAAGGAAAATACTTGGAAACAAAAGGGGGTTAGAATAGGACACCTCTGGCTTTGCTGGCCTGAGAAGGGCATTGCCTGAAATAAGAACCAGGGTGAGAAATTCTGATTTGTAACAGGTTTTCTTAGGCTACTGACACAAAACAAAGATATCTGAGATAACAGCTACAGTCTACACACTGCAACTGCTATTGTGAAGGACATTTGAAATAGCAGGTGCATTATTTCAACATCTGTAAACCTCGTTGCAAGAGGATGAGGGCCTATTTTGAAATAGTTATTTTGCTGTTAAGATGTGAAATAAATTGCATTTATGGCTGCGTCTATACCACATTCCCCATTCGAAAGAGGAGTGTAATGAGAGAGATTGGAAATGAAAATAAGGCAAGAGCCTTTTGGGAAGCAAAGCCAGCCATGTAGACACAGTTCCTTCAAAAATAAATCCTGCTTTTGAAAGAACTCTTCTTCCAGAAACAAAATAATAAGGGTTCTTTCAAAAAATAGGGTTTATTTTGAAAGAACCCTGTGTCATGGCTAGTTTGCATTTTGAAAGCAGCATAAGAGACACAGCAAGTTGCTGTCATTATGCAGATGAAGTGCAGAATATTCATATCCAAGCTCCATTAGCATTTTAAATCTGTTCCATTTACATGCCCGTTCTGAAAGGAAAGTGAAGTGCAGCCACAGCCATAGTGTAGTAGGTTTAGCTGGCAAGTTTTGTTTTATTTTGCTTATAACTTTGATCTGTCAGCTATCATTTGCACTCATTTAAATTCGACTTGACAAACTTAGCAAAATCACTTTTGTTGATGTACCTATTGGATGCTGGGGGAGTGGGCAGGCGTAGCCTGCCCACAGCTACAAGGCCCCTCTCACAATGAGAGGGGACCCATTAAAAACAGCCCGGTCCCAAGTAAATACGGGGGACAACGAAAGAAAAACCAGGAGCGGGAGTGGGGGTCAAAGGTTTAAAATAAGGGAGCCGGAGGGGAACACCGAGCAGAGGACCCCGGACAGCGCCCACCGTTCCTCAAAGGCGTCCAGGGAGTTGGTGGACGCCGCCCAGAGGAACTCTGCTCGGATTCGTGAGCGGAGGGAGGAACGGAAGTAGGCCCCACAGTCGCAGGTCACCCCCCCTGCCAGCCTCCTCTCCCTGGTTTTGTAAATGGCCATTTTGGCCGTGGCCAGGAGGAGGCTGACGAGGAGGTCCCGCGACTTTGTGGGGCCACGGATAGGGTGTGAGAGGATGAGAAGGTGTGGGGAGAAGTGCAGCCAGAACCTCAAGAGGAGGTTCTGGAGGAGCCGAAAGAGGGGCTGCAGCCTGGCGCACTCGATGTAGATGTGCGCCAGGTTCTCCCTCGTGCCGCAAAAGGTACAGGTGTCCGGGATGGGGGTGAACCGTGCCAGGTACACGCCCGTGCTCACCGCTCCGTGGAGGATTCTCCAGCTGATGTCCCCGGCGGGCCGCGGGACCAAGGTGGAGTAGAGGCCGGCCCACCGGGGCTCCCCACCCTCCGATGACGGCAAGAGGTCCCGCCATTTGTGATCGGGGCGGGACACGAGGGTGGGGAAGTGGAGCGTGTGAAGCACGAGCGCGTACAGAAGGTGTCGAGGCGCGGTTCGGAAGGGGACCGGCTGGAAAGTGTGCAGAAGGCTGAGGTGATGGGGGGGAGGGGGGCGGGCAGGATCGCAAAGCCGGGGGCCCACGAAGAGGTCCGGAGGGCTAGGAGTGGGAGGGGGGCGGGGTGCACCCTCTCGCAGGACCTGGCCGAGGTAACTGTGAGCGGTGGAGGGCAGGGCAGCCTTCACCTCCTGGAGTACGAGACGGGAGGAGCGTAGGTCGGAGAGCCCCATGCGCCAGGCGAGTGCCGGGGCCTCCATCCAGTCCCCCCGCTCGTAGTCCAGGAGGTCTCCGACCCTGGTGATTCCACCTAGGACCAGCCTCCGGCGCACCGTGCGAGACTCCGACGCCTGCACACGAAGGTGGGGGTTGTGTAGCAGGGGCTCCGCGAGGAGGTCTTCTCCCACGGTGGCCCCTAAGGACCTGGAGGCTGCGAGCAGCCGCCAAGTGCGGAGGAGGTCCTGGTAGAAGGCCGGCAGCTCCGAGAGGCCTCGCGGACGGTCTCTGCAGGATAAATAGAGGAGCGGCCGGTCGCATCGGAGCCCTCGGTAACGGCGGAGGAAAGCGTGCGCCAGCGTGCTCCACGCCGGACTATCTGCACTGTTGGTGTTGAGAAGCCTCTGCAGGGCCCGGAGGCGGAAGACATGGACCTGAGTGCGCGTGCAGGTCAGGCCCTGTCCCCCCTCCTCCGGGGGAAGATGGAGTACCCCTGCAGGGACCCAGTGCAGTCCTGGCCAGAAGAACTCCAGGATTAACCTCTGGAGCTGGTCCAGGAACCCGGGGGGTGGGACCAGGGTGCTGAGGCGGTGCCAGAGCATGGACAGGACGAGTTGGTTCAGCACCAGCGCTCTCCCTCGGAGGGAGAGACACTGGAGTAGCCCTGTCCACCTCCGCAACCGCTCAGCGACCCTGCTCTCTAGGCCTTGCCAGTTTTCCGGCGGAGAGGGATGCGTGGCGGAGAGAAAGACGCCTAGATAGAGCAGCGGACCCGCGCTCCACCGGATGGCTTGAAGCGCGGGTGGGAGGCGGCTCATCTGCCATCCGGTCCCGACCACCAGGCCAGAGCTCTTGACCCAGTTGACCCGGGCGGAGGAGGCTGCCGAGTAGATAGCTTGGCAGGCCTCCAGACGCGCCAGGTCTCCTGGGTCCTGGACCACGAGGAGCATGTCATCGGCGTACGCCGACAGGACTAGCCGCAGCCCTGCCTCTGGAAGCGCCAATCCCGTCAACCTTCGCCGAAGGAGGCAGAGGAAGGGCTCGATGGCCAGAGTGTACACCTGTCCTGAGAGCGGGCAGCCTTGTCGTACTCCCCATCCGAAGCTGACCGGAACGGTCAGGGTCCAGTTGAGCTTGACCATGCACTCCGAGGCAGCGTACAGCACCCCGAGAAACCCGACGAAGCGGGGTCCGAAGCCGAAGGCCTGCAGGGTGCCCAGGAGATACCCGTGGTCCACCCTGTCGAACGCCTTCTCCTGGTCCAGGGACAGGAGGGCGAACGACAGGCCGTCCCTACACCCAAGCTCTAAGAGATCCCGGACCAGGGACAAATTCTGCAAGATGGTGCGGCCCGGGACGGTGTAGGTCTGGTCGGGGTGGACCACGTACTGCAGCGCGGACCCCAAGCGACGGGAGATGGCTTTGGCAATGATCTTGTAGTCCGTGCTGAGGAGCGAGATGGGACGCCAGTTCTTGAGGTCACGGGGGTCCCCCTTCTTGGGAAGCAGGCTGAGGACTGCACGCCTGCAGGAGAGGGGGAGCACCCCGCTTTGCAGGGCCTCGGCCCAGACGCCGAGCAGGTCTGGGCCGAGGACGTCCCAAAACACGCGGTAAAACTCCACGGTCAGCCCGTCCATGCCCAGGGATTTATTGGTGGGCATGAGACGGAGGGCTTCCGAGAGCTCGGCCAGAGTGAGAGGAAGCTCCAACCGGTCCCGGTCGCCCGTGCTGACCGACGGGAGTTGGTCCCAGAGCACCCTGCGGGCGTCGGCGTCGGTCGGATCCGGGGAGAAAAGGGCGGCGTAGAAGGCGTGAGCCCTCTCGCGCATCTCCACCGGATCCGTAAGAGGGGTGCCATCCTCCGCCAGGAGGCAGGGGATATGTTTTTGGGCGCCCCTCTTTTTCTCCAGGGCGTAGAAGAAGCGGGAGCCGCGGTCCATCTCCCGCAGGAGTTGGATTCGCGACCTCACCAAGGCCCCCTGTGCCCGATGGGCGTCGAGGGTCCTGAGCTCGTCCCGCTTCTCCTGGTACGTGCCGCAGAGGGATGGATCTCCGGGGCTGGCGGCTAGACGCCTCTCCAGCTCAAGGACCTCCCGTTCCAGCTGCCCTATCAACGCATCCCGCCGCCGGCTGGCCCCCCGAGTATAGTCGCGGCAGAAGAGCCGCGCGTGCACCTTTCCCAGGTCCCACCACCGCCGTGCTGAGGGAAAGGCGTGCCGCTGCTCGCGCCAGGCCAGCCAGAACTCCCGGAAGGATGCCACGAAGCCTACGTCCTCCAGCAGGCTGTTGTTAAAATGCCAGTAGGCCGACCCCCGCTTCCCCGGCGAGAGGGAAGCCTTCACGGCCACCAGATGGTGGTCCGAGAAGGGGGCCGGCCGTCTGCTGGAGGCGTGGGCCTGGGAGAGATGGTGCCGCGAGATGTAAATGCGGTCCAACCGGGAGTGTACAGATTTATGGCCCACCACCCGGACATAGGTGAAGCCGGCGTCCTCGTCCGGGTGGTGGCTGCGCCAGACGTCCACCAGGGAGCGACGGTTAATGAGCTCCCTGAGGACGTCCGCAGCGGCCTGGCACTTCTCGGTCCCCGTGCGGTCCCGCTCCTTGAGGGTGCAGTTGAAATCCCCGCCGAGGACCAGGCACTCGCGAGGATCGATGGTGTCGAGGAAGGCCGCCGCCTGCCGGAAGAAGGGGGTTCTCTCCGGGCCGAGTGTCGGGGCATAGATGTTGACAAGGTGAAGAGGCAGCCCCTCCACCCGCACCCGGAGATACAGCAGGCGGCCCGGCACGACCTCGACGCTCCCCAGCACCTCGGGCTGCAGGTCTGGGGAGAACAGAGTCGCTACCCCGGCCCGCTGGGCCGAGAGATGACTAAAGTGGACCCCGTCTCCCCACTCCAGCCGCCACTTGGCTTCGGCGGCCGGAGTAGTGTGGGTCTCCTGTAGAAAGGTGACCGAGTACCCCCCCTCTCGGAGGAAGGAGAGCACTCGGCACCTGCGGAGACCCGACCCGCAGCCCCTGACTTTTAGTGTGGCAAAGATGAATGGCGCCATTTGGAGGGCTGTGGAGGATCCTTGCCAGAGGGAGCGCCGGCGGTTCCCGTGGGGCCACGCAGCAAGCCGTGAGCCACGCCAAAGGTGACGAGGGTGTCACGGAAGCCACGGGCCCGTTGGTAGACCGCGGCGTCCCTCTTCCCGGTCCCCTTGCCCTCCCTCAGAAGGGCCCTCGCGGACTCCAGGGCAGAATGGAAATCCTCCCAGCGCTGGAGGGCGAGAGTAACCTTGTTCTTGGAGCCGCGAACGTCCTCCAAGAACTGGCGCATCTCACCCGCCAGCGCGTGGGGTGCCGAGGTCTCGGGGTCTTGAGAACCCGTCGGCCTCGCGTTCTTTTGGGCCCCCCGGCCAGAGAAGAGGTTGGGGTAGGGACTCGGGCCTGAGTTTGGGAGGGATGAGGGCCGCGGAGGGACAGCAGCCCCAGAAGTGCTGGGAGAGGGCAGTGCAAGAGGGGCCTCCTGAGGGGTTACGACCTCGGGGGCAGGTATGAGTGGGCAGGGGTAAAAAGGAGGGGGAGGGATGGGGGCAGGGGAAGTAGAGATCAGTGGGGGAAGAGAGGGGTCATGGGGGGGAGGGAAAGGAGGGAGTGGAGGGGGAGGAGGAAGGGGAGGGTTTAGAGTGGGGAGGATTGTGGGTTCTGGAGCGGGGCATTGGCCGGGAAGGGGTATGGCGAGGGTGGCAAGCAGTGAGGCCAAGGTGGGAGCAAGGGCGGAAATACGGGCCAAGGAGGTCTCCAGGAGGGGGGCTTCCTCAGGCAATGGCAGGGTAGAGGTTGAGGTGCCGGCACTCTCAGCGGGAGGCGCCGGCAGGTCGGGGGAGATGGTATCGGGGTTTTCAGTTGCGGGGACGAAGGGGGGGTGCAAGGGGAGCCCTAATTCCCCTGGGGCGTCCAGGGGCTGGCCGACCTCTGCCGGGGGGTCGTCCCTAGTTGAGGGAGGGGTTGCCCCTTGGGACAGCTCAGGGCAGAAGGAGGTGGCAATTGAGGGATCGCTGGTGGGAGGGGTGGGAGAAAGTGGGAGGGGTGGGGGAGAGTCCATAGGCGGCCCACAGGCCTCTAATAGCAGGCCTTCCATGTCCAGGGCCACCGGGGTGAGGCCCAGGGCCTCGACCTCCTGCGAGAGGAGGGCAAGGCTGGGAGCCACCTCCTCCGGGCGCTCCGTTACAGCCGCCTGGGTAGCGGCCGGAGGGGTGTAGGAGGAGGGCGCGGGCGCAGGAAGGGTCATCTCGACCTCTTTTGGCTCTGGCTCCGGGGCCGAGGGGGTGTTCATCTCCTCGGCCGCCGCGGCGGCAACCTCCGTCACCCCCGGCAGGTGGTTGGTAGCCGGGGGTTCGGCGGGTGGAGCGGGGCTGGCGGATCTCTTGGGTGCCTTGCGCGGCACCTCCACCCCGTCCTCCCTTGGGGTGGGGTGCCGGACGCGCGCACCCCCTTTTTTCCTTTTCTCCCCACCAATACCCAGCCCTCCGAGGAGGGGGGCTGGGCAGTAGAGGAGGAGGGGCCAGGGGATAGGGCCAACAACGAGGGAGGGAGGGAGGAGGGGGGTGGGGCGGCGAGGGAGAGGGGCGACCCGCCCTGGGGTGGGCCCTCTTTTGGTCCTGCTGCCGGCCCTGCCTCTCTCTCCTCCACGGGCCCAGCTTTTGTGCCCGCTCGGGCGCCGGCGCCCGCTCCTTCTCTCCCGGCACCATGGTGCCGGGCGCCCTCCAATGCCCGAGCGGTGATGGATCCGTCCGGGCCTAAAAGAGGAGGGGCGGTCCCAGGGCCTGTAGCGGTCGGGGCGCCGCCAGTCTCGTGGCTGACGCCCCCCGGGTCGGAGGAGGTCCCGGGCTCCTCTTCTTCGTGCCGGGCCAGGGGGCAATCCCTCTGGACATGCCCCGCCGCCCGGCACCCAAAGCACCGGGCCTCCCCCAGGGTGTAGAAGACCCGGTACTGGGCCCCTTGATGGGGCACCAGTATAGTCCCCTCCTGGGCCACCCCGCCCTGTGCTGCCGCCGGCGGCAGTTGGACTCGGGCCTGCCGGCGGAATGAGAGCACGTGCCGTAGGGCGGGGTCTTTGCAGCCTAGGGGGAGGGGACTCAGGACCGTCAAAGGCCGGCCCAGGGCGGTGAGGAAAGGCAGAAGGGCGGCGTTGGGAAGGAAGAGCGGGACGGACGAGAACACCACCCGCACGCCCAGGTCTTCCAGTGGCTCCAGGGGCACGTGCACGCCCCCAACCGCCAGGCCCCTCTCCACCGCCTCCTGGGCGGCGGCCACCGAAGCCAGGAAGAAGACGATCTTCCCGAATATCCGGGAGGCCGCCACCACGGCCGCGGACCCCACCACCCGTGCCAACGCCCGCACGTAGGTTTCCACTTGGGGCGAGGCAGCCACCAGGAGGCAGCGGACCCCGTGCCTCCTGGTGAGCGTAGGGAAGGTGCCGCGACCATCAGGGATGGTAGTCCTGGCAGAGGCGGAAGGAGCAGGGTGCGAGGCGGCGTCTGCCGCCTGGGCATACGACCTGGGGGCCAAGATGTCGGGGCCCCCAGGGGTGGTGGAGGGAGCAGGGGGACGGGGAGAAGGGGAGGCTGCGGCGAGTGCTTGGGCAGCCGGGGGGAGAGTCCCCGCCATGGGGGGTTTAGCCTTCCGGGCGGGGCTCTTGCCCTTCCTTTTCCCCTGGCCCTTCCTGCCCTTTTTGGGGGGGTGGGTTCAGGGCCAGGTTGCTGGAGGACGCCGCGGCGGAGGTGGTGGGAGCCCCGGAGCCTGTGCCCGCGCCCTCAGCCGACATGGCGGCAGAGTCTTTGGCGGCCCTGGATGAGTGGGCCGCCGTTTCGGGGGTGGGAGGGGTGACAGTGGAAGACGAGGGGAGGAGGGGGTCACTGGATGACCCTCCGGCGGGTGTGGGGGTCATGGTGGTGGGTTTGTAAGATGGGGGAAGTTTGTTGGGTGTGGGGCCTTTAAGAGAGAGCGGGGGAGGGGAGGAGAGTGGAGTGGAAGGAAGGGTGGAGGCGTGGCTGCCCCTCCCCCACCGGCCAGGCTGAGGACCCAGTCAGGTGGGGGAAGGGCAGAGCAAGGGCAGTGAGGTCAGGGGAAGGTGAGACCTAAGATGGCCGCTGCTCCCAGCACAAGATGGTAAGATGGCTCCTTTTCAGCACTGGGATGTGAGGGAGTAAAGTTTATGCTTGTGTGGTGGGGGGGGTGGGGCTCAGGCGCTTAGGTGAAGTGAAAAATAAAGGGGGGTGGGAGGGGGCGTGGGCACAGCCAACCTGGTGGAAATGGGGGGGGTGGGGGTGCCAATGTGCGCCTGAGGGTGGGGGCGGGGGTCCACAGCAGCTGCTGCAGAGCCCTCAGGAAACCAGGGGGAGAAGGAAGGGGCAGCTGGTTAGAAGGGGGCCTAGGTGGAGGAGGGGCCCCCAGCGGCGGCTGGGTGTGGGTGGGTGGCTGCAGGGGTGGGGCAGGGGTACACCCTAACACCCCACCCTTGGCTATGCAGCCACCCCTTTGGAGCCCCAGTGGAAAGGAAGGGCTCTGCCCAAACTCACCCCTCCCAGGCCACTCCACAGGAGGAGGCCTGTGGAGGGGGCCAACCGCCACTTTCAGAAGCCCCTTACCTTTCCTGGGGGGTGAGGATGCAGCAGCTGCTGGATGAGGAGGTGGGCTGCCCAAGTGGGGGGCAGCAGCAGTTCCCCTGTCTTTGGTAGTGTGGGGAATGGGGAGCAGGAGAACGCAGTGCTGCTAAAGGCTGGGAGGAGTGTCTCCCCCAGAGGTCATTTGCATAAGAATGCAAAGGTGTGCATGTGTGATACCTTTTCGGGCAAAGCCTAATGGGTGGCAAGTAAGCCATGAGATTTGGTCTATTGTAAACATGTAGTTGTAAAATCACAATTTAAGCTGACACTCAGTGTGGGAGTTGTGAGATCTCACCAATGCTCTGGGTTGTTGTGGGGGACAGGGCAGTCGCCGTAGCTGAATAAGACATTGATTACACAGGGCTCCCTGGTTTAAAGCACTGTAAAGGAGGAGGAGAGGGGGTACTAAGTAAGATAGTTTGTTGAGTGCTTTGGCTCTGCCTATGCTTTGGCTATATAGTTATAAGGCTATGTTTACATTAACACCAACCTTTGAAATGGCTATGTAAGTGGTCATTTTGAAGTTTACTAATGAAGTGTTGAAAGGCATATTCAGTGCTTCTTTAGCATGTAGGCAGCCACAGCACGTCAACATTGATGTGCCTTGTTACAGCATGGCTTGTTCTGATGGGGCTCCTTTTTGAAAGGACCTTGCCTACTTTGAAGTCCCCTTATTCTCATGAGCTGATGGGAATAAGGGGACTTCAAAGTAGGCTGGGTCATTTTAAAAAGGGGCCCTGTAAGGACTAGTAGTGTGGCGGTGAGGTGCGTCAATTTTGAAATGCCATGGCTTCCTGCATGCCAATGAAGTGCTGAATATGCATTTCAGTGCTTCATTAGTAAACTTTGAAATGGTCATTTGCATGACCGTTTCTAAGTTTGGGGCTAGTGCAGACACAGCCTAAGACTGGCTTGACTAGCCCTCCCCACCTGTTGAAAGGTAGAGCTGGATACTAGGGTGTTTGTGAAACCCCACACTAGAGATATCAAGAGCTGAAATCACAGAGTAGCAGCTGAGGCCACACAGAGCTGAAATCACAGGGTTCTGCCTCAGGGCAATCCC
The DNA here is from genome assembly GCF_033958435.1 of Carettochelys insculpta. Lineage (NCBI taxonomy): Eukaryota > Metazoa > Chordata > Testudines > Carettochelyidae > Carettochelys > Carettochelys insculpta. The sequence continues at coordinate 32,328,244 of NC_134149.1, forward strand.
AAGCAGTGGGGTTGGGAGCAATGACGGCGACCAGCAGACGGCGGTAGGAGGAGCGACGGATGACGGCGACCGGCAGACGGCGGTAGGAGGAGCGATGGATGATGGCGACTGGTGGGCGGCCCGTAGGAGTGGCTGCAGACGACGGCGACCGGTGGGGGGCCAGTAGGAGCAGTGGTGGACTGGCGGGCGGCTGGTAGGAGGAGTGGCGGATGACAGAGACCGGCAGGCGGCTGGTAGGAGGAGCAGTGGATGATGGTGACTGGCAGGTGGCCGGTGGCAGCAAGGGGAGGCTGCAGACAAGTGAACAGCTAGTACTGCCCTGGTAATGTATCTGTGGGCTTTGGGTTTGGGACTGCACCGCAGAAGGTACACCCTGTAACTGTGTGTGAGGTAAAGGGCCAAGAGCCCCAGCAAGAGACTTGGTTCTACCGCATATGGGGATGGTATCTTGGTAAAGGGGTTTGTCTCTTCTTTGCTTAGCTATGCTGCATCTGTCACTGTAACCTTAGGGTAGGTTATGGTCATTAAACAAGCCATTTCTATCTCAGACTCTGTGCTTGCGAGGAGGGGAGGAGAACCGCCTTACAGGCACCCAGCACAGGGGTGAAATTGTCCCAGGCCACTGGGTGGTGGCTCAAGCTGGTTGGTTGTATCCGTGACAGGAAAACCTCACAGGAGTTGAACCCAGCCCTTCTGGCAGGCATCTGGCATTAATAGAAGGGTTACATTTATTATTAAATCCAATATACATAAGTATTACCTGTGGGGAACAACAGCTGTACATATCATTTACTGATAAAAGGAGTGAACAGCTTAGGCGCTTGCTGTGTATAAAACTTTTGCACTGGTTAAAGTGGATTTATCTAGGATTCTGGTCTCAATGGGGTTGTGCCCTCCGGGTGCCTCACTGCTGCTAAGTGACCAATCTCAGAGCTGAGCTGATCTGAGAGAGAGAGAGTGTGTGTGTGTGTGTGAGATGTTGCTTTGCTGCAGGCTGTGACCCCCGCCATCTCTGTACAATTACCCAGGCTGGAGGGTGAGGGGGCGGAGAGGAGAAGATTTATCTCAGCAGGCCAGAGTTGGTTAAATGTTTATAAGATGTGCACAGGATCTTTTCAGAGGATAAGGCATCACACTTCATTTGTACAGAACATAATACAAAAAAATAAGTATACAGAGAGGGAGCTATTCACCAATGATGTTATAGTTACCAAGCGGAAGCTTGGCCCAACTTAGTGGCCAGTTAGGTTGGAAACAAGGAGGCAGCCATGATCTGTCAGTCGTGATTGTGATACTCTCAGCCAGCATGAGCTCAGAACACTCTCTTGCAAGTTGCCCACTTTTATAATCCTTAACTTGCAGCTGAGCCCAAAAATAAGTTTTGAACCTATCTAATCTTTGCTATCGTTACAAAGTACAGAACTACTTGTAATTGCAAACCACAGGTCTGCAACATCCATTGCAAATATCAGCAAACCCTGTACCACATGATATCCATAACTCAGTCACTGTTCTGGTCTGTTCCTGCCTTGACATCACTGAGAGCAATGAACAGGTGGCTTGATGCATCTTTACCAAGGCACTGAGACTGTGCCTTTCTGCTGATCAGAAAAAGTGATTCACAGGTGGTAACAAACATAACATAGCAAACATTACAGCATTTATTATTACCAATATTCACTTTAGCCACTATTTAATCTTTACAATGGGAAACCCCAGAGGGCAGGTAAGTGGGCTCAGTGGCATTTCTAAGTCTATTAAGTGACAGTCTCAAGGGGATCACTGTGCCCAAACCTGTCACAAAACCCAATTGATTCCATCCATTGGAATGAAAAGATGGTAAATTTGTGAATTTTCCGGAGTGGTATCTTCAGAAATCCTATGTCACTTCCCTAAGCTTGACAGCAGAAGTTTACAATGTGGACTGATAATGTTTTTCACAGTTGTATGAGCATTTGTGTGTTAAATTAAGTCTGTAGAGATTAACAAAATGATCACTTCCTCTAAACAAATGGACTGTGTAATATAAACAGGATAACTTTACATAAGAGGAATTAATGCGTAAACTGACAATCAAGGAATTTCTGTATGTTAAACTTAAGATGTGAAGTTTTGCAGGCCATTGATAGCACTCACCTGGGATTCCTTAACAACATGGCTGGCTTTGTTCAATTCAGAATATGTTTCCCTGCAGAGCCAAAGTTAATGGCCAGTCTACGCAGCTGGAATATCCAGCTCTCTTCTCCATCAATGCTCTTTTTCTATCGTCTTGGAAACAGCTCTCAGTGCAACAGTCAAAGCAATTAGCATATATAACTTGCAAATTCAGTTAAAGAAAAGTAATTCTTTCACCACTGCCAAACACTTACTTCCAGTTAGGCCCATGTGCATACACTGCTGAGCACTTTAATCCTTCACTAGATGCATTAAAATATAAAACTGGGCAAAACATTTATAATCAATCAATTTCTAGGTTTAGCAAATGTGTTCTAGTCTGTGGTATCACATACTCAAAATAAAGTTGATTTGGAATTTTCTTTTTATTTTACAGTGCTCATCAAAAGGCCAAATACACAACATGTCCTCATGACTAGACCAAACACTTTCATTGCTGAAGACTCATTTAGCTTTCTGAAAATGTAGACAACTTCTATCAAAGAGGAACACGAGTGGCATTATTCCCCCAAACTGACCCTCTGGGAACCCTCACGTTATTTTCAGACACACAAACGTGTTTCAGACACTTTGTTTTCAGACACTCTGAAGCACTTGACAACACTCTGCAAAATGCAGCTTAATGTTTTCTGGAAAATGTAGAGTTGCATTTTAGTGGAGAACACTGCATTTCAGACACAAACCATCACACAGTTAATTGAAAGGAAATACTAAGTCAGAAAGTGTATGAAATTATATGTCCAGTGTAAATCTTGTACACAGCAACGATGTAGTTGATTTATCAGGTATCGATTAGCTGCTTGGCTAATTACACTAAATTCAGTAACTACAACCTCAACAGAATTATAGTCTACTCAATTAAAATAAGTATTTTTCATATTTATTAAAAACACTTTCAACAGCTGCAAAATGTTTTCTGCAGAGGCTACAATCATATACTACAACTGCTTTAGATGTAATTTGAAAGATTGTGTGTTTTATCTGAATGCTAACTAATAATTGTTCCATCTGGATGGTTTACAAGAGTTACATTTTTATTTCAGCTTTATTACGGTACTGTTACATTTGATTTGTTAGTCTTCATTTTTCCACTAAGGAAAGGCAGGCGGAAACAGAAAATCTTTTTTTTTTTTTTTTTAATAGCCATCTAATTTCTTCACTCTTTTGCTTTCAAACTACTTGGCTGTGGCCACGCTTGGCCAAAACTTCAACATGGCCATGTTAATGGCCAAATTGAAGAATACTAATGAGGCGCTGAAATGAATATTCAGTGCTTTATTAGCATGCCACCAGCCGCAGCACTTTGAAAGTGCCGCAGTTCACTCATCCGTGGCCGTGGCTCATCTACAGGGGGTTCCCTTTCAAAGGACCCTGCCAACATAGAAATACCTTTATTTCTATCAGCTGATAGGAATAAGGGGATCTTGAAGATTTCAGGGACCTTGGCCATGTCGAAGTTTTGGCTGAGTGTGGCCACAGCCAAATTGGCTAACATCAACTGTTGCAGTAGTGCAGTTTGGGACCTTCAGCTCACAGCGGGCTTTGTAGGCCCAGTTTGACACTCTCCCCATTTCTGTTTCCCTTGGTCAACCTTGTTCCCCAGCAGGTCTGGCTAGAAATACTGAACAGGACCAGGTGAGGTACATTGAATCAAGAACAGGTCCTGCTTAAAATGGGAGCCTCAGAAAAGTCTATAGGGAGCAAGTGCAATTATCTGAGGCTGCTTAAGACCCCAATCGTTTAGCAACAAGGAAAAATCAGTCCCTTAGACTGCCAGCCTGGAGATAATGGCTATTTCCAGCACTACCTGTTACCAGAGAAGAACAGTATAATAGCTATCCCTGGTAAAACACATGAGATGAGTACGTTGGAGAAGAAGTGGTGAGAAGCTGCTGGTTTTCTCTGCCTCCTGGCTACTCCAGTGAGTAACAGCTCTATACACTTCTACACCTTGTTCTTGCACTAAGAAGTTAACAATGGAGTTATCTTTCTCTAGGGAGTGATGTCTGGCCTCCCTCCATCTGAGATTATCACAGCTTCTGTGTTCCCTTTGTGCTGAGCTATATGGGAAGTTGAATGCTCAGATATATTACAGTTACAAAAAATGTCAAAGGAAGAGATTGTTAAATCTAAATTTCACACAATAAAAAAGTTGGATCTCCCCCATGAAAGTGTGCAACTTCAGCAAATTAATTTGCTTAATTTCCATGTAAATCCAAGGGATTTAGTCCTTGTTTTATGTGTAAAATTCAACAAAACCTTACCTTTGAAACTCTAGCAGCAAGGGTGGGGCAGGGGTTGTAACTCCATAACACTGAGTTAGACTGACCTTGTAATCCTGATTGGATTAAATAAACTTCTGTAATCCAACTTTTTATTTTTCAATGTGAGGAAAAAGCCATCTTTGGCATTTTTATAGGCTCCCCAAGAAAGCATATTAGCACAGCAGTGTGTCTAGCTGCAGCAGAAATACAATTATGCTAATTACAAATGAGTTGTCTTAAAAGTTCTAATAGGATGATTGACCTACATACCATTTAATTTGTTCTCATGGTTTCTCTTCATTGTCTTCCAGCTTCACAAGAAATTAAAACTTGTTAACTGCTTTGTTCCTCAATTATACATCATAGGTACTTTTGTCACTGTGACAAACACAATAAATACTTTGCCTTCTGCTTATCTCCAGCAACGCATCTTTATTTTTGACAAAAACAAATCACACTAATATAGACCTTGCAGATTAAGCAAATTTGGTAAATTTATTTTATTGTTAATACTTCTGCTGTTGCTAATACTCAAAATAGCCATGTTTTTAGAGGTCTGAAGATGAATGGTGAGTGTTGAAAACACAACAAGGCAGCAATATAAATGATTTTGGAAGAAAAAGGCATCTTATCTGTGATTTCAATCTCATGATGTAAAACTTGGTGGAAACTTCCATAGAATGTCCATAGAAAACGTAGACATGTCAATTAATATTTTCATCCTTAAAATGTCAGAGCAATGAAATGATGATGTATTGTATTTTTCAGTATACATTGTCATGACCCAAAGCCCACTGAAATCAACAACTTTTTTTGTTGGCTTCTATAGGCTCTGGGTGAAGAACTAATTTGTTTTTATTGAAATCCTTAATCTGCTAGAATTTAACATACTGTTGAAACAAGTATCTTGCTCACCTGTGTTAAGCTTCTTCTGTTCACAACACTATAAAATATTGGTTACCACTGACATTACAAAATGAAGTACAGGAAAAGTGTCTGAGCTGTCAGAAAGGGCCAGGAGGAGTCATTCATTGACCTTCCCTTCAGTATTAATTTATTTTCTGTAATCTGTATTAGTGGGAAAACAAGTGGGAAAAGAATGCAACCAACGTGGTTTTATCTTACTCACAGGTATAACACACAATGTTTGCCACAGGTATTGTGAACAATATTATGGAATATTCTACACAATTCATTTGGAATCTCACAGGCTTCAGATATTGGTTTTTTGTGTTTTTTGTTTTGTTTTGTTTTGTTTTTTTTGGTAAACAAAGAGACTATTTACTGAGGGCACATCTTCACTACGGGGAAGATTGACCCTGCTGCAGTTTTTCTTCAATAGTATGATTTAACTTGCCTAGAAGGAACACACTAAATCAATCTTACAGGGCATATGTGTTAGTGTTGGTACTTCTGCCCCTTGTTACAAGTAAGGGAAGTTGACAGTAGTGCTCACTTCTGTCAACCTCCCTGTGAGGGGGTAGACTAACCCCAATGCCCCATAAAGGAGGTCGGAGGCCTTGCCACACCCCCATCCCAGTAAGAGGAGCAGAAGAGAGGTCCTCCTGGCAGGACAGAGTGGCAGTCTGTATGGCAGCAAATCAGGACCCAGCAAGCTAATATAAAAGAGGCTGTTGGGCTAGGGTCAGTGAGTTCCCCCACAGGAGCTCAACCCCTGGCAGACCAGCAGCACTTTGGACAGCTCTGAGTATGATCTGACCTGAGGTCCAGTGGCCAGAGACTGGCCACAATAGTATAGAAACTGATAGCACACTGAAGAAAGGCTAGTCAGGTCCCATCCTTAGAACACTGAAGACAACCAAAGGGACCTTACACAGTACCCTTGGCTGCAGAGGTGCAATCCTGAGCCGGTGGACCCTGTCACACTCCCTCATTGAAGACAGTGTGAAAGCCCTAATTAAGGTATGTTGGCTCCAGCTATGTAGCTGGGATTGCATACCTTAATTTGACCGTCTGCTGTAGCGCTGACCTGCCCTGAGACAAACTCATCAGAAAGATTATGCTACAAGTGAGCAGTGCACTTCAGAGGGATTCATGCTCTGAATGCAAGGAATAGGTGGGAAGACTGCATGTTACGCAAACGGACCGTGATTACTGTTAACATTGTTAGTAAGGCTCAACACAGGCTTCAATCCACAAACAGCTGCATTGTGCATTTGTGCCTATCTGAGTGCAAGAAGTCTTGTAGATAGCACTATGTTTTATTTGGTTTATGATTCAAGTTGATGAAATAATTGGTCTTTGCAGTTTCAGCTTGTCCATTGCAATATATTTTACATTACATTTTCCACAAGTTAGAATTTTCCCTGACTACCGTTAACATTTACAGCTCTCCAGAAAATGCTTTTAGACTTCACTTCATCAAGGGTTCTTAAGACACATCCTTCTCTTTAGGATCTTAAGTGAAGCTTTTAAAGTACCAGCTGATCTCAAATGTGGTTGAGCAGAACAGAGAGCAAAAGAGAGCCAAATAAGTTCAAAAATTTTCTCAAATTCTAACAGAGAAATACACTTGTTAGTCTGTATGCTAACAAAACAAAAAAGCAGTCATATAGCACCTGAAAGACTAACAAAATAATGTATTATGTGATGAGTTTTTGTGGGGCAGACCCACTTCCTCGGAGCTGCAGAAAGCCCCACAAAAGCTCATCATCTAATACAGTATTTTGTTAGTCTTTAAGGTGCTATATGACTGGCGGTTTGTTTTCTCTTTATTCCTAGTAACCTACATCAAAAGAGTCCAATTGATTGCTTTACAATCTGATCTTTTACTTGCATTAACCAAAAACTTTGCTTAACCTTATGTGCAAACTTGCCAGTTTGTAGGGTCTGTTTCTATGGGGGGAGGAGCTGCAATAGCTCCTGACTATATTGTGTGTGTTTATTGGTATGTTTTTCATTTTAAAATGTTAAAATATCTGATATGGATTGGGACTGAAAAGGGAGGAGATAATATTCACTATGTCACAATGTGAAGTGTATGGCAGAAACTGAGGAAGCATTGTGCTGATAACAGAAGGAAAAACAAAAGTAGCACAAAACAAAGTCAATGTTATTTAGACAAAGTTGGATGACTATGGAAGTTTCTCAAGGACACTTATGTAAGAAAATATTGATTTCCCCTGAATAAAATTAAGTGCACGCTGCAGAAGCTCTTCAGCTCAGAATGTGACACAACCCACACTGGAGCTCTCTTTGGAGCTTATGATGAGGCTCAGTGTGCATATGATAAGAAATTTAAGTGTTTCTCCTAGTCTGAGGTACGTTTTGCTGCAGATAGTCTTTATGTGAGTATGACAAGGTTTTCCCAAATTGCAAGAGCTTAGATTCATACTTCAAAGATGTTGTGTCAGGTGAGTTTTGTAATCTCCCATTGAAGTTTGCTGCCAATCCCAGTTAAACTCTCTTTTTGCTATCTATCTGTTTCTAAGATCATTTTATATTACTGCCCGAGACACTTGTGTTTAGAAACAAAACTGTAAAGGAAGACAGAAAGCAAAAATAGATCTGGTGTGCAATAAATAACACACTTCCTTCCCTCCTCAGAAAGCTAAAGGACCCTGCTGATGGAGGTGAACACAGCAAGGTTTTGTAGTGCTGTGCAGTTTTGTTTTTCTGGTTTTGTTTTTTTCTTTTTAAGTTGGCTTTGAAGTAAGTCTAATTTTAGTTACATATAGTAGTGATGAGAGGGCCCAACAAACAGGCTTGGTGTAAGGCCTAAGGTCTGAACAGCACAAGAGATTAACTATGCTAACATAAAGCAAAACTCAGTTGCTGCTCACAGGAATTTGGCAGAGACTGGGCTGATAAGAGCCATGTCCTAAACAGCAGGAGTTTAGTGACACACACAAACATTCCAGAAAGGTCACAGGGCATTTTGCATGGTACTAGTGTACTCTCCTCAGATTAACAGGTAGATTGCAACCCAGGGGCTACGTCTACACTAGCCCAGGCTTCGAAATGGCCACGCAAATGGCCATTTTGAAGTTTACTAATGAAGCGCTGAAATGCATATTCAGCGCTTCATTAGCATGCGGGCAGCCGCGGTGCTTCGAAATTGATGCGGCTCGCCGCCGTGTGGCTCGTCCCGACAAGGCTCCTTTTCGAAAGGACCCCGCCTACATCGAAGTCCCCTTATTCCCATGAGCAGATGAGAATAAGGGGACTTTGAAGTAGGCGGGGTCCTTTCAAAAAGGACCCTCGTTGGGACGAGCCACGCGGCGGCGAGCCGCATCAATTTCAAAGCGCCGCGGCTGCCTGCATGCTAATGAAGCGCTGAATATGCATTTCAGCGCTTCATTAGTAAACTTCAAAATGGCTATTTGCGTGGCCATTTCAAAGTTTGGGGCTAATGTAGACACAGCCAGGTTCAGCACAGGGGTAGGATGACAGCATAATGGATAGTGGTGTTTTGATCTACAAAAGTATCTTTTTCTGTGTTGATAACCTTTGGCTGCATATACACCATCTACAAGGTAATGGGTGCTATATGGGCACATCAAGGGGTGTCAACTTATCACAATTAAGTGAGACCCCTGGAGTACATAATTCACAAGTAATTTGTTTGTTCCTCTGTATAAAAACCAGTCTCTGAGGGATGACATCAGCAAGCTAAGGGGACCATAGAACCTTCTAGCTGCATATCAGGACTGTGCCTGTTGTTATAGTGTAGGCATGTGTAACTACACACTGGCGGATTCAAACCTGGGACCTCTGAAGCTTAGGGAGGCACTGCTATAGTTGGAGCCAAAAGCCTCCTGGTTCTTACTTTAGGCTATACAGGAAGTTACTTTTTCTCTGTGAAGTGGGCTAGGTACCACTACATGGGACAGTTAACCACCTGTAGGTGTAAACTGGTGAGGCATAATTGGGTCTCACAGGGTGTTGGAGCCCATGTGCTATTGACAGTAAACCTGGTTGCAGTGCCTTCATACCTTACCTGATTTGTGATTCTGGAGGGCTCTCGGAAGTCTGGAGTGTTAGCTAACTGCAGCACATACACTGTATTCGAAAGGGAGCACAAACATGCAACCAAAGCTGATCAACAGAGAAAAAAAGCAGAACAGATGCCTGAAAACCACACTGGTGATGGCAACTGACTACATATAGATGTAGATCTGAAAGGATGATACACATTTCAAAAGTTATTTCTGTAAAACTAAGATTAGAATCTGTGTCATTGTGTCTTTTAAATTTTATTTGTCAATCTGCTTTCATTTCTGGATGTCTGTCATGGGTCCAAAGTACAACTATGACTAGATATCAGCTGTTCACAGCAAAACAGGGTCATTCACCACTTTTTTTCCCTCTTCTATGCTTGTCCTTTGCTTTATTTTATAATCAGGTTGAATGAAATGACAGTTCTTTGCGGTCTTTCTCTATGGCTCTGAAAGAGGCAATGAAAAAATTTTGGGGGTTTGTCATGAATGAATGCCTGTAAAGTGTTAAACCCCAGAGAGAGGTGGTTCTTTATGGGAAGCAGCCAGGTGAGCCAACAGGGAGAAAGAAGGATTCTTTTTGAACTGAAACAATTTCAGGCTGAGCGGTCTTTGTCTTTGTTCTGTGACTGGAGCAGGGAGAGACCAATGTGCTGATGAATCCAGTACATATCCTGGCCACATCATAATCAGAACACAGATATGTTAGTAAAAAGGAAATGTTTACTAGAGCTGATCAGATTATTTTTATCTTGGGTTTGGTGAGGAACTTCTCAGGCTGTACTCTGGAACTTCTCAGCTGTATCCCAGGGAAGTAATTCTTTGTGCTCTAACCTTGATTTTTGAGTTGCTTTTATTATACCCAGAAACAAGCTATGTGTATTTACTTTCTTTGTATTTTTTCATCTTTTGTTTTGTGAGTAAATTACTTTTTAAGGCAACTATTTGATTTCTCCATCCTAGAGGAGTGTCTATGTATAATCATGCCAAGAGCAAAAGGTGAGTTATCAGATTACGTCTTAATTTCTTTTCTTTGTTTCCAAGCTATCTCCTAAGGAAAGGGAAAAGCTTGAGGTTAACCCATGCAGAGATATCCAAGCGTTTCTTGCTGGGTTTTAAAGAATGTGTGTGGGGTGGATTCTCCTCACTTGGAGGTGGTGTGTACTGCCCTGCCCCCGCTTAGGGAATCTGTGACCTTGGGGAGATTTTTAATTGGAGCCTATAAAGACAAGATATTTGTAAGGTTTTTGTGAGCCCCCACATCCTGCAATCAGAGTGTCATTTCTGACCGGGTTGAACCATACTATCCTCAAAATCTTGGAAAGCACATTTGTTAATTCTGCCTTTGTGTCTTTGACTAATTTGAATAACTCCTGTAATGAGAAAATTTCGACTTATTTTGAAGTTAAAGTTCTCTGGACTCAGCCATAATTATGTGTTTCTAAGGGAGAATGTTGTACGATCCAGAATTTCATCTGGTATCACTGTCCCAGGTACTGGATATCAGTGTTCCCTCTAATGTTTTTCCACCCATGGGCAGAATACATTTTGTTTGTACACCGAGGCATGTTTGATATGTACCACCAATGGAAACACATGCTGGCCGCTGTGGGTGGCTGTGGGCACTCTGCTAATCAGCTGGGTGGCACCTGAATCTTTCTGTGGGCAGCTGCACAAGCACTCAACATTCAGGGAGCACTTCTGGAAATACTGGGGGAACTGTGATTATGAGTTTGTACTCCAGACCCATGCTTCTCCTGCCTGGTGAAGGCTTTCATAGAAGACCTACATCCTTTGCTGGAAGGGATTTCCAACACTCTCCATAGAGGGGGGAAATCAGACTTCTTGCTCCACATAAAGCAGCAGGTGTGCATCTAAACTCTTACATAGGTACATCAGCAAATGGGACTTCTATTAGCTCCAGTGAGCTGGAGATGCCACCCCATCATGGTGGAGAGTAATCTGGCCTCAGTTGTTTACAACTTCATCACCTCTCATCCGTATTTTATCAATGCAATATGTATGTGCACAAAGCCTTCAGTGTCTAGGAAACGTCACTTAGTACAGAACATGCAGAACATTTCCTCAGCAACACAGAAAACCACATCATACCTGTCCTCCACACGCTCCACGGAATTTCATATTAAGTTTATATCCTCAGTTATCTTCAAAATACTCCATGGCATAGAGTATGTCATCTAAAAAACCTCCAAACATTCTGTGATGAAGACTGAGAACTTTGCTGCCTCTATACAGTGGAACTTCCTACAGTAATGGTGGTTAAAGTGTACAGGAGACAGAAGATTCTTTGGAATCAGTCCAAGACTGTGGAGTAAACACAGCCAGGAACAAAGTACCATGACAAAAGCCTTGAAGGACCTGCTTCAAGCAGAAGGTGCATTTCTTCACCTAGGAACATGCAATTCTCCCTTTCTGCAATGTGGAGAAGGCTTTGAGGCTTAGAATGGTTACATTACATGATGTCATCATGATCAAATCACACTATGGAACAGCAGGCAAGCCACCAGCCTCAAGGAAGTTAGGTGTTTCCAGAAAGGACAGGACTTTGGGCAAAGGGATGGGGTGAGGGCATTCAGCCTTCCACAGTGTAATACCAGGCTGTTAGGGAGACCCTGTCCTAATGACACCCACCATCACCAGATAAACTTAGTATGATAGCACTTCATCTGGCAAGAAACTGCTTTTCAACAGTTGGGTTTGTGATATCCTCATCCCTTTATTGTTCAATCATTAATGCCCCCCACTTCCTTATTGTTTGTATAAGTGCCATCTGGTTTTTAATTGTTTCCATATGTGGTATAATTACTCTTGGTAGGTGTGAATCAACTAAAGTGTTGGGATGTAATTGGTTAGGGAATCACATAACAGTATGCTAAGATTGGTTAGTAAAATTTTAGTAAAATAATTGGTTACTGTAGAGCTAAGCAAGACTTAAGTTTCCCTATACAGACTGGGGTCCAAGAAGGAGACCACCGGGAGATGAAAAGAGGGCTGAGAAAGAAAAAGGAAAGACCTAGAAGAACTTACCTCCAAGATGCAGCCTGAGATCTGAGCTGACAAGAATTTTCTGCAGGATTGTAACATGCAGCACCCAGAATCCAGATGAGACTGCCCTTTTCTGGCCAACAGAGGAAGTGTTCCCTCCTTGATCAGGATTTATAAATATGACACTGTATGCTTAGCATGTGTATTCTGGTACCTGGTAATTGTTAATAAATAGAGAGTAAGGCCATGACTGTGCAAGGCTTTTTCACTGGTAAAAGTCCTGCAGACCCACCAAAAATTATGCCCTGAGGCCTAGGTAAGGTTGGTATTTAAGTTAACCCTCATCCCTATGAATGTTTAAAAGTGACCCTAGAGTGTGGGAGCAACAGAGAAACACATGTAGGCACAGCCTTTGAAGGAGCCAGATCCCAGGAAGAGTGGGGATGTTTGACCTGTCTTGTTTATAGAGCTTCAAAACATTAGCACTTAGGGAAACTGTAGGGCTGGGCAGCATGCTAGCCTGGCGGGAGATGGAGGCAAAAGGGACATGAGACTACTGATGCAGGAGCATGTGGGGTCTGCTGCCAGGACCAGTTGTAGTGCAGCTGCCTTCCAGTTCTCTGGCTGTGGGGGACACAAGCAGCTGCTGCTATGGCAGAGATAGTATCATTCCCAGGACTGTCCCACCCCTTTGCAGATACAGAGAGGGAAATAATCTGAAAGTTTAAAACGTTGATATCCTGGCCTGTTCCAGAGCAGGCACTCTCCTTGAGAATATTCCCTTTTCCTACCTCACCTCAGTCGTGACTGGGGGCAAATTTAAGCCAGGTAGCCTTCTTCTAGGTGCTGATTTCTGCTCTCTGTGAAAGCTGGGAGAGAGTTCTGTTTTCTATGTGATACGAAGGAAATGTAGCACTGGATGGTGTGTGTTTACTACTTATACTTCAGCCCGTATTGGTGACGTAATACGGTTCAGTAATATGGAAGAGAGGACTGAGGGTTCCATTCCTGAGAACTCTAGAAGAGTCAGGGAACTGTTGTTGACAGTGCCTCTGGGTTTGGTCTGAGAAGAATGGGGCCTTTCTGAATTAAGGTCTGGAGTGCTTGGTAATATCAAAAGCTGCACAAAAATATAATCTGATTGCTGGATTTTGACTTTCAGTCTTTGTATTACTTTAAACATGGCTAAATGTCTCCTGTTAAAGTGAGGCATGAAGCTGAAGGTATATAATGAAATTAATATCTCTTTGGTGATACAGTTTATCTAATTGGTGTTACATACCCATCAGATTAAGAATGGGCTAACAAAAGCGAATTACCTATTTAAACTAATTTATGTGCCACATTTAATCTTGTGCTTGTCACATTTACATTTCTTTAAACTTTAATAATATTCAAGATCATGCACTTGTATTAAAGGCAACTTGTGTTGGAGCCATAATGAATATTTTAATCTCAGCAATTCATTATTGTCCTAACAACTTTTTGTATTTACCTCAGTGAGTCATTTATCTTCCCCATAAGATTTATGGAACAGTTCAATTAAGGGCAGTGAAAGCCATGATCTAGTAACTTATATTGCATTTATTCTCAGATTAATTCAGTATTAATGTTTCCAATGAGCCATCCAAATTTGAATAAAGCAAACTAATCCACGTGAAAACTAGTGTTTATTTGATACATATGCAAATATTTAATTTTCATTTCTGATAAAAACCCAAACTATTGATTAATATGGATTAAATTTTTAAATTGTAAAATAATTTTAAAAGAACTCCCGAACTCCAGAAACTTTTTTTGAAGACCATTTGCAAACATTCTATTACAGGGCTTGTGACAGATAATGTGCGTAGGTGTTGTGAATATGGTGATTTCATGAATATTGTAGTTGACCAGCTCGGTAAAGGGAAGATACCATATTGTGCACAATCAGAATTTCTTGTGTTGACCTTATTAATCTAAATTTTATGGATACTACTGGAATGTTTATTCAATATCTATAATACTCCCATTTACTGAGAAATATGTATGCAGATGAGAAAAAAGTATGGCAAGCTGATAGTTTCAAGGACCTTGTCTTCACATAGAAGCTAACAGTTTTTTTGCCAAAGCTGGGAGATACCAGGTCCAAGGGCTATTAACAGCTAGATATTGTTTTAATTCTTAAAAGGGTATATGAGTCACCAAGGGCTATCACTGAGTTTTGACCTGAAGTGAAGTATGAGACTGAGGCTCTGTGAGAGTCAAGGCAGCTAGTTCAATGAGGATTTTTAAGGCAAAGTCAGTTAGATGCTTGATGATCTATATATGGAGATATACATCTCACAGAGGTGGAAGGGACCTCAGGAGATCATTGAGTTTAATCCCCTGCCTCAAGCACCATCCCTGACAGTTTTTTTTCCCCCTTGTTTAAATCTACTTGCCCCAGTTCCCTAAATTGCCTCCTCAAAGATTGACCTCTCAACCTTAGGTTGAGGCAGGCCAGTGCTGAAACCACTGAACTATCCCTACCCCCAGTTACACAATCTAAACATGCACATAGTCTATTTTGTTGGTTTTAGATACAGTAAAGTATCTAAAGTACTTTAAAGTAAAGTAAAGTTATAACACTTAGTTTCAAGGAGTGTGCTTTAGTATCACTTCATTATACTAGATAGAAAAAGATTTGCTGTAGCTAGCCATGAATCAGACCTACTGAAGTGATCAGTTGAGACACAGGGTATTGCCTGAGGTAGCAGTTGAAACTTGGAATTGCATGAGGCCACACCAGAAGACAGCCTGAGAACTGAGTGGGAGGTGAGCTCAGCAGAGTTATAGGTTCAGGTTAGCGTGATTACTGAAGAAGGAATCAGGTCTCTTCAAGCAATTAAGGGTAACACTTTCTTTTGAATTCAATGGCTGAATACTGAACCATCCATCTGGGAGTTTTACTTTACTTTCACTTCCACCCATTTTATTATATCAGTAACTAGACATGATGAAAAACACATTTTACATCATGGCCTGTGGTTGCTCGTGAGAAAAATGGCAAATCAGATACATAGGAGAGAAGGGGGAGCAAAGAGTGGGGAGGAGGGTCCAGATGAATTCCCAGAAACCAACTATTTCAAGTTAGGCCCAAAAAGATCAATAACAGGACACCACATGTCATTAACTATCACCCCCAGCTCAAGGCCCTCCAGTGTCTTATTAACAGCCTATCTTGGAACAAGATGCTACACTCTGAGAGGCTCTGGGTAAGAGGCCTCTTCTCTCCTATAGACAATCACCTAACCTCAGGAAAATTCTCACTAGCAACCCCAGGCCATACCACAGTAATACTAATCCTGGAACTTTCTTTGCAACAAACCCTGTTGCAAACTTTGTCCGCTTATTTATTTTGGAAACACCAACACTGGACCGAATCACATCACTTACAGGATAGAGGGCTCATACTCCTGTACCTCAACCAATGTTATATATGCCATCATGTGCCAGCAACACCCCTCTGCTATATGTTTTGGACAGATAGGACAATCACTTTGCCAAAGAATGAATGGACACAAAGAAGACATTAGGAATCTGTAACAGCAACGAAGGGTCCTGTGGCACCTTACAGACTAACAGAAAAGTTTTGAGCATGAGCTTTCGTGAGCACAGACTCACTTCATCAATACACATAAACCTGTCAATGAACATTTCCATGGAGTGGGCCATACTACTAAAGACCTGAGAATATGTAATTTAAAATAAAGAGATTAAACGCCAGATTACAAAGGGAAATGTTGAACTAGCGTTTATGCTCAAATTTGTTACATCACACCTTGGCCTCAACAGAGATAGCAACTCCCTTATGCATTACAAAGACATCATCCCCATCTTTGATATTTTTAGTGATCTCAGGCAAGTCACTCAACTTAACTGACCCTTACAGTTGGTAATTTTCTCTCTTCTCTCCTCCCCTGCGTCTAAGTATTTGATTTGTCAGTTTTCATTTCAAATTTTTTGTTTGTATCTCTTTGTTATAAAACCATTATGCTAATTCTCATTTGGCATCATTTCCTGTACAGCACCATCTCCAGATTTGAAGAAGTGGGTCTGCCCCATGAAAGTTCATCACCTAATATACTATTTTGTCACTCTTTAAAGTGCCACTCTTTAAAGTGACTGGAGGAAGATATTTACAGGAGGAATTTTAATAAATATTTATTGTCACATGTTCATTACATACATTGATGTGTAGATAAATACTTACCTATATACATTGTAGTGAGTAGAAAGACAGGTAATATTGGTAGTATGGTAGTGAAATAAGGGTGAATAGAAAATTGTTGATAAAAATGCATCCTATTAGAGACCTCCAACAAGTCCAGGTCTGCATGAAGTTACTAATGGTTAACATTAATAACTAGTGAGACTAGTCATTGTCACATTATACTTTTTAAAGTGTAAAAAAAATTAGCCAAAACGCATTGAAAAAGTCTACTTTGTTTTTGTAAACTTTGTTCTTGCACAGATCTGTACTTAATTGTCCAGAATCAAATATAACACATAAGATCTTTTTTATGGCTCAGCTTCAACAATAAATAATCCATTTATTATGTTCTTATACACAAGCGTGACAAATGGATTTTTTTCAAAGGTGTCTAACCAAGTTATTGCCCAATTCCCCCTGAATTTCAACAGGAGTTGTGTCCTGAAGTCAGTAAGGTCCTTTAAAAATCTTACACTTAATTTTTGCCCACATGTCTGGAGTACTGAGCCTGAGACAGAGATTCAAATAGCACAGTTCTGATATGAGTATATAACTTTTGCTCTACTTTTGTCAATGGAGCAATCAGCTCCCTTACTCTCCTGCACTATGTGTGCTACCTGTATCACAACTTAGCCATGTCTACACGTGCTGGCTACTTCGAAGTAGCCGCGCCAACTTCGAAATAGAGCCTGCCACGTCTACACATGGTGAGCGCTATTTCGAAGTTGAAATCGACGTAAGGCGGCGAGACGTTGAAGTAGCTATCCCCAACAGGAGATGGGAATAGCGCCCTACTTCGACATTGAACGTCGAATTAGGGCACATGTAGACGATCCGCATCCCGCAACATCGAAATAGCGGGGTCCGCCATGGTGGCCATCAGCTGAGGGGTTGAGAGACGCTCTCTCCAGCCCCCGCGGGGCTCTATGGTCGCCGTGTGCAGCAGCCCTTAGCCCAGGGCTTCTGGCTGCTGCTGCTGCAGCTGGGGATCCATGCTGCATGCACAGGGTCTGCAACCAGTTGTCAGCTCTGTGGATCTTGTGCTGTTTAGTGCAAGTGTGTCTGGGAGGGGTCCTTTAAGGGAGCGGCTACCTGTTGCCCGGGAAGTGCTAGTCTGCCCTCTGACCCTGTCTGCAGCTGTTCCTGGCACCCTTATTTCGTTGTGGGCCGCTTTGGCATGTAGACGCTCCCCTGCAGTGCCTACTTCGATGCGGTGCTGCCCAACGTCAACGTTGAACATCGACGGCACCAGCCCTGGAGGACGTCTAGACACTATTCATTGAAATAGCTTATTTCGATTTCGCTACATTGAAATAAGCTATTTCGATGTAGCATACATGTGTAGACGTAGCTCTTGAGTGACATTATATCCAGCCCACAGTTCTATTGTTTCTCTGAACATTGTGTGTGTGTGTGTGAGACAGAGAGAGACAGAGACACAGACAGAGGTTTTTAATCTGATTTACACCATTTTAGGATTAGGATTTGGAACAGATTATTTGACTGGATATAATTACTGTAATTACAGGTAGAGAGATAATAAGTGCATGATTTATTTTATGGAGAAAATAACACAAACAAGAGCAACAAGAAGAACCTATATGTATGTAGATAGGAACCATAAAATGGAATCTCAACTAAGAAAGAAGTGGCTATCATAAATTAAATGTTTTTTACAAAAACAAAGCAAGCTAAGGCACAGCAACCATGACTTGATATGACTCTGCCTTGACTCAGTGTATGCAAAGATGGCCTATGCCACATACAGTTGTGCAAAATCATTTGAAGCCTGTGAATGATCCCTTGGAAGCAGGAATTTTACATATTTGATATGGGTTGTGTACCCCTTCCTTTCCAGAAAGGCCATTCCTTGAAAATCATTGTCACTGGCAAAATGACCTGAATTATATAGAAGGGGTAGCCGTGTTAGTCTGTGTCTTTGCAAACCAAATGAAGCAGTCCTGTAGCACCTTAAAGCCTAACAATTTTATCTATTAGGTAATGAGCTTTCATGGGTAAGACCCGCTTTAGATTGAAAGCTAAGTACCTAATAAATAAAATAGTTAGTCCTTAAGGTGCTACAGGACTGCTTTCTATGGTTTGATCTGAACAGTTCAATTGCTTGTGTGGAGTAGACATAAGAGCATAAAACTGACACCAGTACCATGTACCATTTTTATGTATAGACTAGAAATTATGAAAATCCAAAATATTCTGAAGAGTAAAACAAATGAAATACAAAAATTTGAATCCATTAATCTGATTGATGTAGACCAGTGTTATGGTGAAATACTGAATGTGGAACAAACCTTCAAGTAAATCAGAGTTAACAATAATCTATTTTGAGATTTGTGCTCCAAGAATTGTCACAGACTAAAAAAAACATTGACATTACAATAATCTATGCTTCTTAGAGAATTCTAACACTATCTGTCATTAATTCTGAGATATTCATTTCTCTAAAAGCAATTAAAGCTTAATTGCCGCATAATTTGGAAATGCATTTTAGTATAGCAGGCAAACAAATGTGTTCATTAATTTCTTGTTATAACCATCTGCTTAATTAATAAAAGAGTTTTATTGAATGAAAACCTGATAATTATAAACATGGTTTTCTTAATTGAAAATGTCTTATGTAATTGGGTCAGCATCTAACAAAATGTGGGGGAGTTTGTACATAAGTGTTTCATCTAAACAAATTTCAGTATTTTCTAATTCATTGAAAAAACATTATGAACTTAGGTAAATATGAGTTAAGATTTAACTTCACATCTCAAAGTAAACAATTTCATATTTTTCTTTGGGAAGTTCTGTGCTTTGGACAGATTATGGTTATTACCAATGCTTTTTTCAAAGAAGAAAAAAAAGGTGCTAGCATTCAGCTAGCTTCCTGACGTGGGACTGCTGGGGATCCCCACCATCCAGCAGAGTTTCCCACATCTGGGGCTGTGGGTTGGACTCAGCACCCGAGCTGTCTCCCCACAGAGGGGCTGCGGGGGCACCCCCTTTTCCCAGGCTGAGGTCCCCATGGCTGGGGCTACCAGTGGGGCATCATGAGGCTGCTGGGGACCCCTGCACCCCCCAGCTGGGTTCCCTGCTACACAGCTAGGTGCCAGTACATATCAGGACAAAGAAAACACTCATTATTAAGATTGAAAGGTGAGTAATCCTTTCTCATTTTTAGTCTATTTAATTTTATCTGCCTTGTAGATTTTGAAATCATTTATGAAATCACAATTGTGGCCTAGAATGAGGAAAACAAGGAATCTTCTAAAATTGGTTGCTTAAATACCATATACGGATATGATAAATCATAAATTTTTAAAACTATGACAGCCAACAAGCTAGCATTTTTTTTAGAAGATGGATTCAAGTTCAAACTGAAGCAAAGCTTATGGACCCAAAATATAAATAAAAACATTTTCCTTCTCTGAGGATCTGAAATGTGATTATCTAGTGGAATAATGAAGTTACTTCAAGTTCTCAAAGTTCTCATTGCTTTCAACCCTCTATAGTGATTATCTATAAAAATAAAATGTAGATCAAACACGCACTGGAATTAAATAAATACATAGGTTACCAATGCCATCCACACCACTTCACTAGGAAATAGCATCTGTTGATGATGCCAGACAAGCTAAAAAAATTGCCATGCATATATTTATGAGTTCAGACTAGTTAAACTACTGAAAATAAAGTCTTGGCCCTGTTGATGACCACATGAGTTTTGCAATTGACTTTAGGAGGTGCAGAAATTTTAGCACAGAAGATTATAGAACTATTCAGCTCAACTGAATATTCATATTTGAACTAGGAATCGAGTCGTGAACAGGAGCAGCTAACAGGGAGTTTGCCTCGGAGTTCACCTTGGGGGTGGGCCCCATACCAGTTGTCCCTAATGTATAGGTTTGTTTCTCTTGTGCCCTTCAAAGAGGCACTAGAAACATAAGGGAACTCTCTGAAGAAAGGGGAATAATGGATGGTGACATGGCTACTGAGAAGTCTGCTGTTGTGACATGCATGGCATATGCCATGTTTATCTTTCTACTGGACAATAGGAGAAATTTTGTACTTCCCATGTGCAAACTGGTTGCCATTTTGGAAAAGAGGGTTAGAGGATTTGAGGTGCGAATATCTACACTCAGGTCCATCAGAGAAGGTGAAGACTTTCTGGATAGAAGTCACCATTTAGTGCTGCAGGAACAGCAGGCTGTTCAAAATAAAGAAGCAAACTGGAAACATGTTACATCCAGGAGAAGAAAACAAATTCAGGTCTCTCCAACTCCAGAAGAGAGAAACAACTGCTCTGTGCTCAGCCTCTCTGCACAGGTGATACAGTGGAAATAGGTGAGGCAGATACCTCACAGGGAATCAAGCAGAAGACCCCACAGATTGTAAGGCATGGGATGTGCAGTCCTAGGAATGGGGGTTCTATGGCCACCACCCCAAAAGAAGGATGGGTGGTGGTGGATGGGGACTCCCTCCTAAGAGGGACAGAGTCATCCATCTGCCAATCCAGACCTAGAATACCAACAAGTTTGCTGCTTGCCGGGATCTAGAATCCCGGATGTTACAGAATCTCTTCCCAATAATCATTGAACATGCAGACTATTACCGCTTCCTACTTCTCCGTGGAGGAATTAACAATACGACCAACAGTGACCTTGATGAGATCACTGCAGATTATGTAACCCAAGGAAAAGAGATCAAGGAGCTTGGAGCACAAGTGGTATTCTGGTCCATCCTCCCTGCCGAAGGAAGGGGTCCGGGTAGGGATCATTGAATTGACGAGGTAAATGTGTGGTTGGTGTAGCTGGGAAGGATTTGGTCTCTTTGACCATGGGATTCTGTTTCAGGAACAAGGATTGCTAGGAAGAGATGGGATCCACCTAACAAAGAGAGGAAAGAGCATCTTTGTGGGCAGGCTTGCAAACCTAGCTAGGAAGGCTTTAAATTAGGTTCATCAGGGACAGCAACGTCAGCCCTGAGGTAAGTGGGGAAGGAGTAGGGTACAACAAAGCAGGATGCCTGGGTGAAGAGGAGAAAGTGGACCAATCAGCCACTTCTCTAAGGTACTTGTACACAAATGCAAGAAGCTTGGGAAACAAAAAGGAGGAACTAGAGGCCCTGGCACAGTCTAAGTGGCTGGAATAATGGAGACTTGGAGGGATGATTCGCATAACTGGAGAATGGTCATGGAAGGGTATAAACTGTTTAGGAAGGACAGGCAGGGGAGAAAACGAGGAGGAGTTGTGCGCTATGTGAGGGAGCATTATGATTGCTCAGAGGTCCAGTATAAGAAGGGAGAAAACCATTTGAGTGTCTTTGGGTTAAGCTTACAGGCGGAAGCAATAGAGGTGATGTAGTTGATGTCTGCTGTAGACCGCCAGATCAGGGAGATGAGGATTTCTTCAGACAGTTAAGTGAAGCTCCCAAATCACAGGCCCTGGTTCTCATGGAGACTTTAATTATCCAGATATTTGTTTGGAGACCAGTACAGCAGCAACACAGACAATCCAGGAAGTTTTTGGAGAATGTTGGGGATAACATTGTGGTACAAGTGCTGATGGAACTGAGCAGGGCTGTGCACAACCTGACTTGCTGCTCACAAACAGGGAAGAACTAGTAGGAGAAATGGAAATGGGTGGCAACCCAGGCTTCAGTGATCATGAGATGGTTGGTTTCAGGATCCTTACAAAAAGAAGAAAGGTGAGCAGTAATATACTGACCCTTGATTTTAAAAGAGCAGACTCTGACTCCTTGAGAGAACTGATGGGCAGGATCCCCTAAGATTGAAGATGAAGGGGAAAAGAGTTCAGGAGAACTGAAAGTATTTTAAAGAAGTCTTATGGAAGGCACAGGAATAAACCATCCCACTGGATAGTAAGAAATGGAGTTATGGTAGATAACCTACTTGGCTGAACAAGGAAATTCTTGGTGAGCTAAAACTCAAAAAGGATAGGTATAAGAAGTGGACGTGTAGACAGTTTTCTAAGGATGAATATAAATATATGGCAGGAGAATGCCAGGCAATAATCAGGAAAGTGAAAGCACAATTGGAACTGCAGCTGGCAAGGAATGTGAAGGGTAACAAGAAGGGTTTCTGCAGGCATGTTAACAATAAGAGGGTTATCAGAGACAGTGTGGGGCCATTACTGGATGAGGGAGGTAACCTAGTGAAAGATGTGAGAAAAGCTGAAGTACTCAATGCTTTTTTTGCCTCAGTCTTCACAGGCAAGGACGGCTCCCACACTATAGTGCTAGACTGTGAAGTATGGAAAGGTGTAAGGCAGCCCTCGGTGGGCAAGTAACAAGTTAAGAGCTACTTAGAAAAAACGAGATGTACACAGATTCATAGGTTTGGATTTAATGCACCAAATGGTACTTAGAGAATTGGCAGATGTCATTGCTGAGTCTTTGGACATTATCTTTGAAGACTCTTGGAGATGAGGAGAGATTCCAGATGATTGGAAAAAGGCAAATGTAGTGCCCATCTTTAAAAAAAGGAAAGAAGGACAATCTAGGGAACTATAGACCAGTCAGCCTTACCTCAGTACTTGGGAAAATACACACACACCCCTTTCATAGAGTTGAAAGGAACCTCAGGAGGTCATCAAGTCCAGTCCCCTGCCATCTTGGCAGGACCAAGCACCACTCTTCTCTGTTTTTTTGGTGGTCTATTTACCCATATCCCTAAATGGTGACCTCAAGGATGGAGGGGATCCTCAAGGAATCCATTCTGGAGCACTTGGGAGAGAGAAAAGTGATCAAAAATCATCAACACGGATTCACCAAGGGCAAGTTGTGCATGACCATTCTGATTAGCTTCTATGATTAGGTAATAGACTGTCTGGACATGGAAGTCAGTGGATGTGATCTACCTTGACTTCAGCAAAGCTTTTGATACAGTCTCACACAACATTCTTGCCCATAAGCTAAGGAAGATGGGTTGGATACATAGACTATAAGATGGATAGAAAGCTGGCTTGATGGTTGGGCCCGATGGGTAGTGGTCAATGGCTCAATATCTGGATAGCAGTTGGTTTCAAGTGGAGTGCCCCAAGGCTCAGTTCTGGGACCGGTGTTGTTCAACATCTTTATTAATGACCCGGATGAGGGACTGGTTTGCACCGTCAGCAAGTTTGCGGATGATACCAAGCTCGATGGAGCGGTAGATATATTGGAGGGTAGAGAGAGAATCCAGAGTCACCAGGATAAATTGGAGGATTGAGCCAAAAGAAATCTGATGTAGTTCAACAAGGAGAAGTGTAGAGTCTTGCACCTGGGGCAGAAGAATCCCAAGCATTGTTATAGGCTGGGGACCGACTGGCTAAGCAGCGGTACAGTGGAAAGGGACCTAAGGATTAAAGTGGATGAAAGGCAGGATATGCATAAATGGTGTGCCCCTGAAGCCAAGAAGGCCAATGGCATATTGGGGTACATTAGGAGAAAAATTTTGGGTAGATCAAGAGAGGTTATTACCCTCTATTGAGCACTTGTGAGGTCACATCTGGACTATTGCTTCCAGTTTTGGGCCTCCAGTATAGAAAATATGTGAATGTGCTGGAGCAGGTTCAGCAGAGGGCAACAAAAATGATTAAGGGGCTGGAGCACAGGACCTGTGAGGAAAGGCTGAGGTATTTGAGTTCATTTTTTTTGTGGAAGAGAATACTGAGGGGTGATTCAATAGCAGCCTTCAGCTTCCTGACAGGGTGCTCTAAAAGGGATGGAGAGAAACTCTTCTTAGTGGTAACAGATGGCAGAACAAGGGGTAATGGTCTGAAGTTACAGAAGGAGAGGAGTAGTTTGTATATTTGGAAAAACTAGTTCACAGGGAGGGTGGTGAAGTACTGGAATGTGTTGCCTAGGCAGGTGGTGGAATCTCTAACCCTGGAGGTTTTTAAATCCCAGCTTGACATAGTCATGGCTGGGATGATTTAGTTTGGGTTGATCCTGCTTGAAGCAGGGGGCTGAACTCGATGACCTCTTGTGGTCCCTTCCATCCCTGTGATTCTGTGAATCTTCGAGAGAGCCAGCCTTCTTGTGAGAATTCCAGGGATCATCTGGAATACAAATACTAATAACTAATAAAAGAAATCCTGTGTCTAAAGCCCAGCACAATGAATTATAAAAAAGAAAAGTGGGTAAAATACCATTCAGAGTCATAGAATCCTAGGGCTGGAAGGGATCTTTGGAGGTCATCTAATCCTGCCTCCTACCTAAAGCAGGATCAAACCTAACTAAATCCTCCCAGCCAGGAGTTTATCAGGCCGACTTTAAAACCTCTAGAGATGTAGGTTCCATTACCTCTGTAGATAAACTATACCAGTGCTTCACCACCCTCCGGGGCTGCATCTACACTAAGCAATTCTTTCGAAAAGAGGCCCCAGTTTGCAGTAGCGCATGGTGTCTCTACACATGCTGCATGCTCTTTTAAACATGAAATCGACAGGCGCGCAGGAATTAAAACCACTCTTCTGAACAGAAAATAGGAAGAGGCCACCCTTTTGATGTCTTTTTTTGAAAAAGGAGGGGTGTAGATGCTCTGTGTGCCTTTTTCAAAACAGCCACCATGGAGGCAATCAGCTGTTAGTCAGAGACGTGCTGCCCAGGCCATGCAAGACTCAATGGTCTGTGCGTGCAGCAACTGTTAAAGCCACACGGACCAGGAAAACCTGTTGCTGGAAGCTGAGAGCATGCAGGCAGCCATCACATGTGGTGCCCCTGCATACCTCAACCAGATCTCCAGTACTTTTTTAGTGAGGCCCTCCCTCGTCTTGAGAGGGGCCTTTAGTTGTGGGCAGGCTGCACCCACTCACTCCCCAGTCCCTAATAGGAGAAGGTTCCTGCAGCCTGTCTCTACAGACTGTGGGACTGCCCCGGAAGACCACTTGTGGGGACCCCTGGGACTGGGAGGTGGCTGAAGGAGGTGGACGGCCTCTGGCCTCCTTTGGGGCTGCTCCTCACCCCTTCTGGGCCAGCTTCTTCCCTGCCTTGGGCAGGCTGCTTTCTGCTCCCCGCCTCCCCCAACTCCACCCCTTCCAGCTAGTCTCTGGACCTGCTGCGTGGATGGTGTGTGAGGGGACTCCTGCGGCCCTCCCCCTTGGCAGGAGGAGGATTGCCTCCCCCCGCTTTCCATCTTCTGTTGGGGGGGGAGTCTGCTGGCCCCCTGCTTGCGCCCACCCTTCTTCCATCCTGTGGCTCCTGAATGCTCCAAGAAAGTAATGGGCTCTCTTAGGCGGCAGCTGGGCTTCCCTCCACAGCTTGCTGTGGAGTGCCTTGTGGGGGTGGGTAAGTTTGGGTGGATCCCCTTGCCACCAGAGCCGTGTCTACACGTGCTGGCTACTTCGAAGTAGTGGCACTAACTTTGAAATAGCGCCCGTCATGGGTACACGTGTTGGGCGCTATTTCGATGTTAACATCGCCGTTAGGCGGCGAGACGTCGAAGCCGCTAACCCTATGAGGGGATGGGAATAGCGCCCTACTTCGAAGTTGAACGTCGAAGTAGGGCACGTGTAGACGGTCCGCATCCCGCAACATCGAAATAGCAGGGTCCGCCATGGTGGCCATCAGCTGAGGGGTTGAGAGACGCTCTCTCCAGCCCCTGCGGGTCTCTATGGTCACCATGTGCAGCAGCCCTTAGCCCAGGGCTTCTGGCTGCTGCTGCTGCTGCAACTGGGGATTCATGCTGCATGCACAGGGTCTGCAACCTGTTGTCGGCTCTGTGGATCTTGTGTTGTTTAGTGCAACTGTGTCTGGGAGGGGCCCTTTAAGGGAGTGGCTTGCTGTTGAGTCCGCCCTGTGACCCTGTCTGCAGCTGTGCCTGGCACCCTTATTTTGATGTGTGCTACTTTGGCGTGTAGACATTCCCTCGCAGCGCCTATTTCGATGTGGTGCTGCACAACATCGATGTTGAACATTGACGTTGCCAGCCCTGGAGGACGTGTAGATGTTATTCATCGAAATAGCCTATTTTGATGTCGCTACATTGAAATAAGCTATTCGATGTAGGCTTCACATGTAGACGTAGCTCAGGGCTCCAGAGGGGTGGCTATATAGTTGGGTGGGGTGTTAGTGTGTGTCCTTGCCCCACCCCTGCCACTGCCTCCTTTGCTGCCACCCCACCCCCAGCTGCCACTGGGGCCCTCTCCACCTGGACCCCACCATCACCATCTGCCCCTTCCTCCTCCTCCTCCACTTTGTGAGGCTCTGCAGCAGCTGCTGTGGGCCCACCCCTCAGGCGCCCGTGGGCACACCCTTCCCTTTACTGGCCCCCTTTTCCTCCCCTTCTGGTTGGCTGTGCCACCCTCTTTCTCTTACCCCATTATTTCCCTCCCTTTGTGCCCATGACCCCTCCCCCTCTTTTGTTTGTTAGGTGCCTGAGCCTCTCCCCTTTCCTCTCACTCACCTCCCCACACGTACACATATTGAATCCCCTCCACATCCCAGTGCAGTAACAAGAGCCCTCTTGTGCTGGGAGTAGTGGCTATAGTTGTGTTTTTCCTTTTTTTGCTTGCCTTTCTCCCTCTCTCCTCCTGCCCCATCCTCACCTGCCCAGTCCTCAGCCTGGCTGGTGGGGGAGGGGCAGCCACTTTCTCCTTCCCTTCTCCTCTCCTCCCCTGCCTTTTCTTAAAGGGCCCCATCCTCCATTAATTAACTTGTTCCTTTGCACCCCTCACCATGGCCTCTATATCCACCAGTGGGTTGTCTGGTGACACCCCTCCCTCCTTCCCCCTCCACTGTCACCCACCGACCTCTACAATGATGGCTGGCCCATCCAAGGCTGCTGGGAATTCTACCCCTGCAACAGTCAAGGGTGCGGGCTCCGGGGCTCCTGCTACCCCTGCTGTGGCATCCTCCTCTGGCGTATGGG
The DNA here is from genome assembly GCF_033958435.1 of Carettochelys insculpta. NCBI lineage: Eukaryota > Metazoa > Chordata > Testudines > Carettochelyidae > Carettochelys > Carettochelys insculpta. Next base: position 32,355,754 of record NC_134149.1, read on the forward strand.
TGGTCTTCTCTTCTGTCCCTCCCTTTCTCCCCAGCTCCACCCTAATGCCTTTCTTTAATGCCCTGGGCCAGCCCTTGTCGGTCCTGAGTCCCCTCCCTCCGGGCTGCAAGGACCCTGTCCTATGTCACGTGCTCTCCTTCCGCTGGCAGACATGAGTCCAACTGCCACCAGCATCTGTGGCACAGGGTGGGGTGGCTCAGGAGGGGACTATATTGGTGCCCCATCAAAGGGCTCAGTACCGGGTATACTACACCATGGGGGAGGCCCAGTACTTCGGGTACCAGGTGACGGGGCACATCCAGAGGGACTGCCCCCTGGCCCAGGGTGAGGAGGAGCAGAACCTCCGCCAACCCAGGGGGTGCCAGCCAACTGCCCGGCGATGCCCAGACAGCCAGAACTCCTGGAAGAACGCTACAAAGCCCACATCCTCCAGCAGACTGTTATTAAAATGCCTGTACGTTTACCCTCACTTTCCCAGTGAAAGGGAAGCCTTCGTAGCCACCAAATGGTGGTGTGAGAAGGGGGCTGGCCACATGCTGGAGGAGTGGGCCCATGACAGATGGTGACGGGAAATAGAAATGCAGTCCAACTGGGAATGTATGGATTTTTGGTCCACCACCCGGATGTAGGTAAAGACGGTGTCCTCGTCCGGGTGGTGGCTGTGCCAGATGTCCACCAGGGAGCGATGGTTGATTAGCTCCCTGAGGAGGTCTGCAGCAGCCTGGCACTGCTTGATCCCCGTGTGGTCGCACTCCTCGCGGGTGCACTTGAAATCCCCACCAAGGACCAGGCATTCATGAGGATCGATGGAGTCAAGGAAGGCTGCCACCTGCTGAAAGAAGGATGTTCTTTCCGGGCCAGAAGTTGGGGTGTAGATGTTAACGAGGTGGAGGGGGAGGCCCTCCACCTGGATCCACACATACAGCAGGCAGCCCGGCACGACCTTGATGCTCCCCAGCACCTTGGGCTGTAGCTCTGGGGAGAACAGGGTCACTACCTGGCCCGATGGGCTGAGAGGTGGCTAAAGTAGACCCCTTATCCCCAGTCCAGATGCCAGCTGGCTTCGGCATCTGGAGTAGTGTGGGTCTCCTGTAGGAAGGTGACCGAGTATCCGCCCTTGGAGGAAGGAGAGCACCCAGCACCACTCATGGACTCCAAAACAAGATGGAAACCGCCCCCCCAGTGCTGGAGGGCGAGAGCCACCTTGTCCCTGGAGCCACGAGTGTCCTCCAGGAACCAGCGCATCTCGTACCTCAGCGAATGTGGTGCTAAGGCCTTGGGGTTCTGAGTACCCATTGGCCTCTGATCCCTACGGGCCCCGCAGACTACAAGGAAGATAGGGTGAAGGCTGGGACTTTCCCAGGGAAGGAGTAGGAGCAGTGAGGGGAGAACAGTCCTAAAAGTGCTGGGAGAGGGCAAAAAAAAGGAAGTCATCTGAGGGATTAGAGCCTTGGGGTCATCTAAGAAGGGACGGGGGGCAAGAAGTGGAGCGGGGAGGGGAGAGATAAGGGCTGGGTTGACAAAGGTGACTGTGGAAGGGAGGGGGTTAGGGGGAGGAGGGGGTGGGGAAAGAAGGAGAAGGGGAGGAGGGGGAGTAGGTGGGTCAGGAGGGGGAAGGGGTGCATTTGTCAGGGCAGGGGGGTCACCAGAACAAGAGATGGGGGCGGGGGGGAGAGCAAGGGACAGTGGTGGGAAGGGGGAGGCACCGAGCGGGGAGTGGGAACATGGACATAAGGGGCATCAGGGGGAGGGGCCTTTTTAAATGGCAAAAGTGGAGGGGGGATCAAGGACGAGGTGCCAGCACACCCTACTGCGTGCATCAGCGGGGTAGGGGGACCGATACCGAGGTCCTTGAGGCCAGGGGAGGCAGGGGACAGGGAAAGTCAAAGCCACCCGGGGCATCTCTACCGTTGTTATTAAGGATATGATAGGATTTATGATAGGATATTGCATTAGCTATTTTTTATGTTACTGTTCTCAAATCAGAAGAAGCTAATATAAAGAAACTGCTTCAGCCTAGTTGTGCTTCTCTCCATTGTAATAAAAGAAAAAATCAAACCCAGCAAGATGATAACAGAAGGCTCAGCCTAGATGAACCAGCATTTTAAGCTGGGGATTTGGTAATGTGTCACATTTATCCTGAGATTAAAGGAAATCTAAAACCACGCTGGTAGGGTCTTAGGTGGGTCCTATTATCCTTTGCTAAACTTGGGGAAAACGATGCGGACGGGGATGTTTTGAAGGCACCGAAATCAGTTAAAGATGTTTGAACCAGCAACTGCAAATACTAATAATATTTCTTTAGTATCCCTAGGTACTCAAGACGGATCAAGGAACAATCATAAGGTCATTTCTGTTGAGGCACCTGCTGCACCTGTGGTGCATGTTGGAGAAAGCGAAAAGTGTGCCATGTGAAAGGGAGAGCTGGAAAAGGGACCCTGACCCCCTTCGGAAATGCTTTGCTTACTTGTTATACTAACAAAACACTTAGCTTTTGTAGATCTCACACACTAATCCTCGCAAAGTCCTGGCGAGAAGATGGGGACATGATCCAGTAGATTACAAAGGGTTCACATAAGATCTTACAGTAATGCCTGAACATAATGCATAACCAGAGAAACTAGTAACATCCTCTTTTCCATAAGGGCCAAGTGTCCAGCTCACTCGCTGGTGTCAGGTTCCAGAAGTTATGGACCCTAAGGGAAATATTTGGGAAAAGTCATGGATTGCACTGGCTCTTCAGCCCAAAGGAAAGACACCCTCGAACCCTGCTGCTGTCCTATAAGGGGAACAGTAACCCCAATAAATGCATCAACTCTCCAAATTACTTACACAGAGAGGCAGTTGCATACTAACAGTCAGGGAGACCATAAAGCCTTGGATTACCCTCATTTACACATAATTACTTTGCACATTGCAATGACAGGTACTGAGGGAAACATACTGTCCTCAATGCTGGAGTTTGTGTGGGATATTGTAGAAGTTCAATACCAACTCCAGATCATGTGTCAATTACACTGGTAAGGCACCTATAGGAGTAGGTCCTACTGAGTCCCGCTGGGATTTACCACTTAAAGCCCAAACAAAAGTATCCCCAGAGACATGGCAATCATTCGTTAAACGATGGCCTACTCTGAAATGCCCACAACTGGAAACAATCGGCTGATTGTTATTATAAAGGATAGAGTAGAATGCCCCTCCCCCCCGCGAGTGTGTATCATGCCCTGAGCAAACCTCTGCCCCTGAACCAGGGCTAGTAATGATAGTTCTGGTGTTATCATTCCCCACCTTGATGATGTTTAACAGCTGTAAGGTCAAGGTGCATAATGTCCTAGAGGCTGTAGGTCAACAATATTCTCCTTTTAGCAGAATAAAAAAAACAAGTTAGTGAACACCTCATTTGGCAAAGGTGAAACTTCGCAGATTCCATTGCAGGCAGGTTTCACATTGGGAACTCTGTCAGCAAGAGCTATGGCATGGCACAATGAGCTGAGGAAGGAGACTGTATTGAATCAAGGCTGGCAGATGCAGTAATAGCCAATGACCACAGAGTACTAGACAGCAGCCAGACTAATCAACCAATCCTGAATAGTTTAAAGGTTCTGTTGAATTCAGCATATCCTCACTGTGTATAACAGACCACATAGACTGAAGGTTAGTTGTACACTATCTAGACTGAGGACTAGTTAACCTATTGCTTAATGACACTAAGGAGGATATGGTGGAGAAGAATTGCTGGCGAATGGGACAGACCCTAGCCATTACCACACAGTGTATTGTAACAGACCTACTGGATGGCTGTTTCCACACAGCTTTCATGAAGGTAGTAAACCCGTATCTCCCCAGCAACCCCCCAGCATGGGAGTGGGGACACAGGGGCCGTGTCTACACTAGCCAAAAACTTCGAAATGGCCATGCAAATGGGGATTTTGAAGTTTACTAATGAAGCGCTGAAATACATATTCAGCGCCTCATTAGCATGCGGGCAGTTATGGCACTTCAAAATTGACGCTGCTCGTCCAGACGGGGCTCCTTTTCGAAAAGACCCTGGCTACTTCGAAGTCCCCTTATTCCTATGAGCAGATAGGAATAAGGGGACTTCAAAGTAGCCAGAGTCCTTTTGAAAAGGAGCCCCGTCTGGATGAGCCACGTGGAGACGAGCCGCGTTAACTTCGAAGTGCTGCGACCGCCCGTATGCTAATGAGGCGCTGAATATGTATTTCAGTGCTTCATTTGTAAACTTCGAAATGGCCATTTGCATGGCCATTTCGAGGTTTTTGGCTAGTTTAGATGTAGCCAGGGAGTCAATGAGGGTACAGTGGTCCCTGTGGACAGACCATAGCATAACTTTCAGCTGCTTAGTGCCTTTAGGCATTCTCCATCTACAGAAAGCCAGAATGGTGACCTCCTTGCATGTGCAGAGGGAGGGCCACATAATCAAAATAGAGGGTATTACCTATTCGGGGATTGCTGGAGGTACTCTGTACCCCAGTGAGAGTTGCACCTATTCTGATAAGGAGAGCCTGTGCACATGTCCATAAAAAGTCTTGACTAACTTGCCTAGGTTTGATGTAATGGTCAAAGAGAAACGGATTCATACAGAGCTGGTCCAAATGAATGGTGCTTGCTGGCGTTTGACTGCTCAGCTTGACCACTCCATCGAACTGAATGGGGGGATAAATTTGGTGCTAGTTTGTCAAGTCATGTGGGGAGTGTCCATCTTGACATTCCTACTGACTTTAGTGCTGTACAGAAACCTCCAAAAACAAACAGAAAACACTAAAATTGTTATATGTGACCCAGCGGGTTCATGAACCCTTAGGTTAGAGAAGGGACTATAGGAAAAAATTCTGAAGTAGGCCATGAGATTTGCTAAGAACTACTCTTCCAAAATGGAGTCTGCTAAGACTCCCCACACTAGCTACACAACGTCATATCCATACAAAGATTACATCAGGATGCCAGACAAGACATCACTGCTCTACACCTCAGTGTATTACAGACGAGGTCAATGTTGGTGACTGCACTCTTCAAAGGGCTTGTTGTTTGTAGCTAAAATATTCTGTAAATTGCATAAGGAAACTCTTTGTAACTTCCAGATTCATATTGATTGCTTGATGCTGATTTAATTAATTTTATTAATTGATGCTAATTTCCTCACTGTTTGTTCCTATCCTTTTCTCTTCCTATCAGCTCTTTATACAACCCCTTCACAACTTGGTGCCTGTCAATGTATTCTGGAAGTCAACCAAGTTCAGAATCGCTCTGCCAGCTGGGTGTAATAAACCTTTGTTGTTTCATGTACAGTATCCAGACTTTATTCTGATGGTGGAGTCCAGCCCCACTTCTGCCTGAGAGTCCAAAATGCTCCCAGAAGGTTACCAGCTGCCTCCTGCTAGAATGGGCTCTAGCCCCCGTCAGGCCTGTCTCTCTGCCCAGCTCCACAAGATCTGCCTTCAGGAATCAGGTGTAATCCATTTCCCATGGTGCTGACTCAGTGGTGAAACTGCAGCAGCCCCCAATTCCTGGGGGGTGGGTGTTGTTCTACCTCCAGCACCCCTGGCTCTTGTGAGTCACCTTCCTTCTACTGTGTCTAGTCAGTCACTGGTGAAACCCCATGCAGGGGAGCCGTGCATCCCATCTCTTCCAGCAGCTGTAATGGGGTTCAGGGTCCCCAAGCTCTACGCCCCATCTGCAGGCAGGAGTGACTCTCACTCAGTAGGTAGAATACCAAGTTTATTAGTTGACAGAAACACATTGTAGTACAGAGGACTCAGTACAGCAGGCACAGACGGTCATTCCAATGGGGTGCCCACATCTGGGTCTAGCCTCCCCTCCACAGACTACCTGCCTTCCAACTCCCCTCGCAATAGTCCAACTCCTGTTTCAGCTTTGAAAACCCAGCTCAGCTACTCCCTGCTTTTGTTCAGGGACAAAGGTGTTAACTGCCATAATAGGATACAGATCTCAGGAGGTCATCTGCATGAGCTGGGCAGCCTGTCACATACACATCTAGCCTTACTCTCTCTCTCTCTCTGTCTGTCTCTCTCTCTCTCTCGTGCGCGCACACACACAGACACGCACACACACCTGACTCCATCATGTCAGACTAGCAGACTGCCTTTATTTGACTCTAATTTTCAGTGAGTTTGAATTTAGCTCTCTTGCTGCTTAGGACTGTATATCAGTTTTCAGCTTAGCTTTCTGCCAATTTTTGAAGGTAATTGACAGTCTCGCTTTAAAAGTAGTCTTCTTAGTAACTTTGAACGTACGTTTGAATGTTTTGAGCCAAGCTTCCTGCCTATGTTTCAAGGCTGTTGGCAGGCTAGCTTTCAATTATGTCTTCTCACTATCTTTTAAATGTAGCTCAGTTTTCAGCCTAGCTTTGTGCCTTTGTCTGAGGCTAGTTGTCAGTCTAGGTTTGAATGTAATTCTCCCGCTACATTTGAATCTATCTCAGATTTTAACCTAGCATCCAACAAATGTTTGAAGCTCATTGTCAGCCTTCCCTAGAATGTGCTCCTGTGATTATCTTTGACTGTAGCTCATGTAGAGTCCTGCACTTGGGACGGAAGAATCCCAGCATTGTTATAAGCTAGGGACTGACTAGCTAAGTTGCAATACAGTAGAAAGGGACCCAGGGATGAGGGTGGAGGAAATGCTGGATATGAATAAACAGTGTGCCCTTGTGGCTGAGGATAACGGCATATTAAGGTGCATTATGAGGAGCATTTTGAGTAGAGCTAGAGAAGCTAATGTTCCCCGCTATTTGGCACTAGTTAGGCCACATCTGGATGCTGTGTCCAGTTTTGGTCCAAATAGAATAAAAAGGATGTGGATGTGCTGGAGCATGTTCAGCTGACAGCAATGAAATTGATTGGCACACATGACATACGCTGATGGATTTGGGCTTGTTTAGTTTACAGAAGAGAAGAATAGCAGTTTTCAACTTACTTCAGGGAAGTGCGAAAGAGGATGGTAGAAAATTGTGGTCATTGGTAGCAGGTAGCAGAACAAGGATCAATGGTCTGAAGTCACAGAAGGAGAGGACTAGTTTGGATATTATGAGAAGATACTTCGGCAGGAGGTTGGTGAAGCACTGGAATGCGTTGCCTAGCGAGATGGTGGATTCTCCATTCTTTGAGGGTTATTCTTAAGGTCCTGGCTTGATAGAGTCCTGGCTGGGAATACTTCTCTGGGGTTGCTCCTACTTGGGTGTGGACTAGGTGTGCTCCTGTGGGCCCTCCTAGCCATATGATTCTATGAAATTGGTTCTCAGTCTAGATTAAAATCTAGTTCTGTATCTTTGTGTTTTGCTGAGTTTTCAGCCTTGGTGCCTCTGTTTGTTTCACTCTAGTCGACAGTCTAGCTTTGAATGTAGTCCTCTTGTTCTATATTAGTGTAGGTCAGTTTTCAGGATAGTGTCCTTTCAATATTTGAAAATACTTGTCACTGTAGCTCAATTTGAATGTATCTATGAAAGTAACTCAGTTTTCTGCTGCACATTATGGCATTGTTTGATGCTAGTTGTCAGTCTAGCTTTGAATTTAGCCCTCTTTCTATCTTTGCATGTACTCTTCACATTCTCTTTGAATGTATCTTTACCTTTATCTATTGCTCGGTTTTCAGCCTATCGTCTGCCTTTGATTGGTGCTGGTTGTCAGTCTAACTTTCCATGTACTCCTCTCGCTATCTTTGAGTGTAGCTCAATTTTCATTCTAGTTTTCACCAGCTTTTGAAGTATCTTTAAATGTAGCTGAGTTTTCAAGCTAGCGTCCTACCTAGGTGCCTAGTTGTGAGTATCACTTAACTCTAGTTCTCTCAATATATTCGAATATAGGTCAGGTTTCAGCCTCGCGTCGTGCCTGTGTTTTACTTTACTTTTAAATCTAGCTTTGAATTTACCCCTCTTTTTATATTTGAACATAACTCAGTTTTCAGCCTAGCATCCTCTCAATGTTTGAAGCAAGGTGTGAGTCTGGCTTAGTGCTCTCATTGTCTATATTTCAAGCTAGTTCTCAGCCTAACTTTGAATGAAGCCATCTCCCTATCTTTGAATGTTCCTTTGGCTAGTTTTAAGCTTAGCATCCTGCCCGTGTTTCAAGATAGTTGGCATGCTGGGTGTGACATTCAAAAGTCACTTTCATTGAAAGAAGCTTAGTTTTTAGTTTTTAGCCTAGTGTCCTGGATCTGTTTGAAGCTAGAAGTCATTGTAGCTTTGAACGTAGTCCTCTCACTATCTCTGAATGTAGTTCAGTTTAAGCCCAGCCTCCTGCCTATGTTTGAAGCTATTTGTCAGTCTCTATTTTTAATATAGTTCTGTCACTCTATGAATGTAACTCAGTTTTCAGTCTAGCTTCCTTCCTACTATTCAACCTACTTCTCAGTGAAGCTTTTAATATATACTATCTTTGAATGAAGCTAACTGCATAGCTTCTTGCGTATTTTTGTAGTTACCTCTTACTCTAGCTTTTAATGTAGGCATCTCACTGTCTTTGACTATAACTTCATTTTCAGCCAAGTTTCCTGCCTATGGTGAAAGCGGATTCTCAGTCGGACTTCTTAGTAGTCCCTGCTAGCTAAGTTCTCACCTTAGGTGCCTGCCTTTGTTTGAAGGTATTTCTAATTCTAGCGTTTAATATAGTCCCCTCCCTTTCCTACAATGCAGCTCTATTTTCTGCCTAGCTTCCCACCTTTGTTTGAAGGCACTTCTCATTCTGCCTTTTTCTGTTGACTTTTCACTATCTTTGAATGCATTTTTGAATGTAGCTCAATTTTCAGCCTAGCTTCATGCCTATATTTAAAGCTACTTCTCTGTCAATCACTGTGGACCTCTTGCTGTCTTTAATTGTAGCCCAGTTTTTGTCTATCTTCCTACCTGTACCTCTGAGTCTTGTTGTTAAATTAGTCCTCTTTGTTTGCAGCTACTTTTAGCCTAGCTTCCCATGTAGATTTGAAGCTACCTCTCCATCTAGCTTAAGTATAGTCTCCTCACTATATTTGAATGTAGCTGGTTTTCAGCCTAGTTTCCTTTTTATATTTCTAGTTACTCTCAGTATAGTTTTTTATAGTGTCCTCTTGATATTTTTTTATTGTATCTCAGTTTTCAGCCTATCCTTTTTCCTGTGTTTGAAGCCAGGTGTCAGTTCAGCTTGACTGGAGACCTTTAACTATCTTTGAACATAGGTCAGTTTTTAGCTTAGTGTTTCACCTATGTTTGTTGCTAGTCTTCAGTCAAGCATGGATTATAGTTCTCACGCATGGCTTGAATGTAGCTTTAAATATAGCTCAATTTTCAACCTAGCATCTTTTCTGTGTTTGGAGCTAGTTGTCTGTCTAGCTTTGAATGTAGGCCATTCTCTATCTTTTATTGTAGCTCAGTTTTTAGCTTAGCATTTTACCTATATATTTTGCTAGTGTTCACTCTAGCTTTGAACAGAGGCCTCTCGCTATGTTTGCATGAGCCATTGAATATAGGTCAGTTTTTAGCCATTTCGTCTGCCTGTGTTCAACGCTAGCTATGAATGTATCTTTGATTGTAGCCCTCTCGCTGTCTTTGAAGGCTGCCAGTTTTCAGCGTCACTTGCTGCCTATATTAGAAGATAGAGTGCAGGCTCACTTTGCTTGTAATTCTCTCGGTATGTTTGAACTTAGCTCATTTTTTAGATTAACATTTTCCTACCTTTGTAGCTAGTGTTTAGTCTAGCTTTCAATTTAGTTCCCTCACTATGTTTGAATTTAATCTTTCAATGCCTCCTGCCTATATTTGAAACTATTTGTCAAGCTAGTGCTGAATGTAGTCATCCCGCTATACATGAATGTAGCTTAGTGTTAAATATAACGTCCTGTCTCTCTTTTCAACTATTTGTCAGTAAATCCCTGCAAGTAGTCCTTTATCTTCAATGCACCCTGGCATGTAACTTAGTTTTCAACCTAACATTCTGCCTATGCATGATGCTAGTTGTAAGTTAAACTTTGAGTGTAGTACTCTCATTATATTTGTAGTCCAATTTTTCAGCCTATTTTCCCTCCTGTTTGAGGCTAGTTGTGTATGTCTAGTTTTGAATGTATTCTTCTCGCTAGCTTACATCATAGCTTAGTTTTTACCTTTGTGTTTTACCTATGTTTCTAGCTATAGTGTTCAATGTAGCCTCTCGCTATGTGTGAATGTATGTTTGAATGTTACACACTTTTCAGCCTAGCATCCTGACTATACTTGAAGCTCATTGTTGGTCTGAATTTGAAGGTAGTCCTCTCTCTATCTTTGAATGTAGGTGTGCTTTCAGCCTAGCGTCTTGCCTATGTTTGAAGCTCGCTGTCAGTCTAGCTCTCAATGTAATCCTCTGTCCATCTTCGAATGTTGCTCATTTTCAGCAACATACTGAAGTGTACTTCTATATTGGCACTGAGAGGTCAATCTAGGCTTAACTGAAGTCCTCTCACTGTCTTTCAATATAGTTCAGTTTTCAGCCTAGCGTTTTCGCTATATTGGGAGCTACAGTTGAGTCTAGATTTGAATGTAGTCCTCCCAATATCTTAGAATGTAGAACAATTTTAAGCTTAGCTATGTTTGTAGCTAGTGAGAAGTCCAGATCTGAATGTAGTCCTCTCACTATGTTTGAATATAGCTCTGTTTTTAAACTTGGATGCTGCCTGTATTCAAAGCTTGATTTCGGGTTTCAGCCTAGCATCCTGACTGTGTCCGAAGCTCATTTCTCATCTCATTTCAGTATATTCCTCACTCTATCTTTCACTATGCCTTTTAATGTAGCTCAATTTTCATCCTTCCATCCTACGTATATTTGAAGGTAGAGTTCAGTCTAACTTTGAATGTATTCCTGCAGCTATGTTTGACTGTAGTTCAGTTTTCGACTGAGCATGCTGCCTATATTGGAAAATGGAATTCGACTAGCTTTGACTGTCTTCTTGCTTTCCTGGAATGTAGCTCGGTTTTAAGCTTATTGCTTCCATGTGTTTGTAGCTAGCGTTCTGTCTAGAAAGCTGGAACGTATTGCTGTGTTTCAGTGTACCTTTGAATGTAGCTGAGTTTTCAGCCTTTCGTCAAGACTCTGTTTGAAGGTCTGTGTCACACTAGCTTTGAATGTAGTCCTCTCACTACCCTTCAATGTATTTGAAAGTAGCTCAGTGTTCAGCCTAGCAGCCTGAGTATGTTTAAAGCTCATTGTCAGTCAACTTGCAATATAGTCCTTGCACTATCACTGAATTTAGTTTGGCTTTCAGCCTGTCATCTTGCTTACGTAAGAAGCTAATTATCAGTCTATCATTGAATGTAGTCATCTATCTATCAGTGAATGTAGCTCAGTTTTCAGCCTAGATTGCTGCCTATGTATGAAGCTCATTGTTTATGTAGCTTTGACTGTAGTCCTTGCGCTATCTCTGAAAGTACCTCAGTTTTTAGTTTAGACTTGTTCAATTTATAGTTGCAGATTTTAGCTTAGCGTTTTACGTATGTTTACAGCTAGGATTCAGTCTAGTTTTGAATGTCGTTCTCTTGCTGTGTTTTAATTTACTTTCGAATGTAGCTCAGTTTCTAGCATCCTGATTATGTTTGAAGCTTGTTGTCAGTCTGGCTTTGGCTATTGTCCTCTCGATCTTTTAAACGGACCTCAATTTTCATCTTAACATATTACGTGTCTGTGTAGCTAGTCTTGTCTGTATTGCAATTTTGTACACTTGCTATTTTTTCATGTAATGTGACCGAAGTGTTGAATCTTGCTCCATTTTCAGGTTAGACTCCGATCGGTTTTTGAAGCTAAATACTCAGCTACATTCAAAGAGAGCAACAGACGTACTCTAAAAGGAACCCAAAGAAAAAAAATTCAAACATAGACAGGAGAGAGCTGAGATACATGTACAAAGTGAGAGTACTAAATTCAAATACAGACTAAAGACTAGCTACAAAGAGATGCAAAATACTAAGATACTAAGATGAAAACTGAGATCTGAGAGGACTACAGTAAAAATAAATTGACAACGAGCTTCAAACATAGAAAGGAGAGAAACGAAGAGCATGTACAATATTCAAAAACAGACTGACCATTAGCTATAAAACTAGGGATATAGAATGGCTGAACTGACTTACACTCAAAGATTGCGAGGGAACTACAAAGAAGAGCAGATTGATAACTGTTTTCAAAGATAGACAGGATGCTAGGCTAAAGACTGAGCTACCTTCAAACCTACATTCAAACATTGCAAAAATACTATATCCAAAGCAAGGCTAAACGACAGACAGAAAGGAAGGAGAAACACTAACCTAAAATCTCAGCTTATTGCAAAACTAGCAAGAGGCTTACCGTCAAAACCAAAGTGAAAGCTAGCTTCACACAGAGATCGGAGTCGAAGCAGAAAAAAATGCAAGATTTAAAGCTACCTTCAAAACAAGCGAGAATACGATTACCACTGCAAAACTCACTTCTATCTACAAACAAAGTGCTGAGATTAAATGGAGCTACATTCAAAAATAGTGAGAGGACTTCAGTTCATGCTAACCTGACAACTAGCTTCAGATACAGGCAGATGGCAACTCTGAAAAACTGCAGTAGATTCAATGATAAAGTCATATATCACCAGAATACTTCATTCAAAGCAAGAGGGAACAATACCTACACATGTAGAAAAACGCTCAGCTAAATACTCAGCTAGGTTCAAAGATAGCAAGAGAACTACTCTGCTACCAAACCAAAAATAAGATTCAAATATAGACCCAAGAAAGGCTGGGGTGAAAACTGAGCTACATTCACATGTACATTCAAAAATAGCAGGAGTACTAAATTCACATACAGACTCAATACTGGCTACAAAGACACTTAAAACGCTAAGCTGAAAACAGAGCTAGATAGATGACTGCAGTAAAAGCTCAACTGATAAGTAGATTCAAATATACACTGGAGTCTAGCTGAAAAGGGAGCTACATTCAAATGCACGTTCAAAAGAAGAGCGATTACTACATTCAAAGATAGCGTGAAAATTAGATACAAACCTAGGTAATAATAAGGGCTTAAAACCGAGAGACATTTAAAGTTATCTAGAGAACTAGAGTCAGTGGAAGATTGAGAACTAGTTTCTAACGTAGGCAGGAGGCTCTGCTAAAAAAGTGAGCTTCAAGCAAAGCTATATTCAAACATAGCAAGAGTCATTTTGCATAAACTGATGTCCTCTCCATAGCTTTGAATTTAGCTCTGTTTTATCTCAGAACTTCCCCTTTGGTCTCAATTAGTAAAGACTCCCTCCTGCTTGATTTGAACATAGCCTTGAAACTTGCCCCGTTTTCTGTTGCTTTGGATGTAGTATTCCCACTATGTTTGAATGCAGCTTTACATGTAGCTCCATTTTTAGGCTTGTCTCCTATCTATGTTTGAAATTAGTTGTCAGTCTATCGTTGATTGCATTGCTCTCACTTTCTTTAAATGTAACTCAGTTTTCAGGTCTGCTTTTTACCTAGGTTTGTAGCTACTGATCAGTACAGTGTAGTACGCTCTCTTCTCTTCAATATCCTTTAGAAAGTAGCTCAGTTTTCAGCCTAGACTCCGGTATCTGTTTGAAGTTAGTTCTCAGTTTAGCTCGAGTATAGTGTTGCTACCTTTCAGTTTTTCTGATCAGCTTTTCTGCTTAGCGTTTGATTTATCTTTTTAGCTAGTCTTCAATCTGTGTTTGAATTTAGTACGCTCCCTATTTTGGCATGTACCTGTAAAGGTAGCTCAGATTTCAACCCATCTCTCTCCAGTCTATGTTTGTATCCTCTTGCTATGTGTCATCTTAGCTGAGTTTTTTTGCTCAGGGTTTTTCCTACATTTCTATTTAGTGTTCAGTCTTGCTTTGAATGTAGTACTCTGGTGATGTCTCAATTTATGATCAAACCTTGCTCAGTTTTCCTACCTACAAACTGAGGTAAAAAGCAGAGCTGAAAACTGAGCATCGTTCAAGAAAAATGAGAGAATTACAGTCAACTGTAGTCTGATAAATAGTTTCAAACATAGGCAGGAGACTAGGCTAAAAACTGAGCTATATTCAAAACTACGTTCATAGATATAAAGGCTAAACAATAGCAGGAATCTAAATGATAAATTCAGACACCACCAGAGTACTACATTCAAAGGAAGACTGACTTCTAGCTACAATTATAGGAAAAACCCTGAGCAAAAAGCTCAGCTAAGTTCAAACAGCGAGCTCCATACCGTGAAAAGAGCAGAAGAACTGGAAACAAACATGGATCTCAGAGAGAGTGGAATGAAAATTCAGCTACATTAGCATGTACATTCAAAAATAGCAAGCATGGTAAATTCAAAAATCACACCTAAGACTACCTAGAAAGACATGTTAAACCCTAAGCTGAGAACTGAGTTCCAGTCAAAAACAGCGAGAAGACTACGGACAAAGCTAAACAGAGAAGAAAGCCTCAAACATACACTGGCGTCTAGGCTGAAAACTACCTAACACTAATACAAGACTGTCACCTAAGTACAACCAAAGGAAAACACTGAGCTTAATCGGACGTATGTTCAAAATTAGCTAATTCAGTTTATGCTAGACTAATATCTAGCTTCTTATATAGGTGGAGGACAACTCTGTAAACTGAGCAAGATTTGATGATAAATTCAGATCTCACCATAGTACTACATTCAAAGAGAGACTGAACCATAGCTAGAAATGTAGGCAAAAACCCTGAGTAAGAAACTCAGGTAAGTTCAAATATAGAGAGAGCACTACTCTGGAAACAAGAAGAAGATACAAACATAGAGCGGAGAGAGATTTGGGTAGAAAAACTGAATTACATTAAAAAGTACAGTCAAAAATAGTTAGACTACTAAATACAACTACAGAATGAAGACTACCTTAAAAGACATATCAAATGCTGTGTTGAAAAGAAACCTCCATTCAAAGACATCTGGAAGACCACAGAGAAACCGTAACTTATAACAAGCCTGATACATAAACTTGCATCTAGGCTGAAAAATGAACTACATTCAACTCCACTTTTCAAGAATAGAGAGTACTACATTGAAAGACAGACTGAACATTGGCTACACAGCTAGGTCAGGAGAAAACCTGAAAACTGATTATGTTCATAGATAGCAAAAGAAATACAATCAACAGTAAACTGATAAGTAGTTTGAAACATATGTGGGAACGTACTACAAAACTGTTAGCCGGCAATTCAATGGACTGGGCCATTCTGTTAATAATTTAAGAGTTTGCCTGTTACTGAAGAGAAATTTTCACAACACTCTTGAAAGAGAAGATGCAGAAATGCCTTTTATATTCAAATTTGACACCTTAGCACGTGGTTTGAACTGGGATGTCAATTTTCTGGGTCACTATTGGTGCTCGTTTGATATGTGGCTTACTTCAATTCTTGACACCCGCCCTCCACACTTCTGCCTACCTACTTTCTGATTTGCTCACATTGATAGCTTTTTTCTGATTTGTCCACCTTGATTACTGTTTTTGGGTCTCTGTGTCATAAATATTGAGTCTGCTCTGGTATGTCTATGGTATGAAGAACTGGGTTTGTCCCACAAAAGATCACCTAATAAATTATTTTGTTAGTATTTAAAGTGTTATTTCACTGCTTTTTTTTCGTTTCAAACATTGCCAGAATATTACATGTATAATGAGGCTAAACAATAGCAAGAATAGAATGGAAAAAGCTAAGGGAAAAATATCAGCTACTTTCAAAGAGAGAGGGAGAGACGACTACCGTATAAACTAAACTGAAAACTAGTTTCTAACATAGATCGGAGTGTAACCTGAAAAAGGATCAACATTCTCAGCTAAACAAGCAAGAATTCTATTATTAATACAAGACTGTCAACTAGCTATAACCAAAGGGTAAGTGGTGAGCCTCAAAAGTGGCTAGAGGACTTCAGTTTATAGATTGATATCAAGCTTCTAAAACAGGTAGAAGACTACTCTGGAACCTGAGCTAGATTCCGTAATAACTATAGATAACTAGGTAGTCGTCATTCTTAGTTGTGTATATATCATTCTATCTATTTTTGATAGTACATGTAACGTAGATCTGATTTCCTCCCAGTATCTCTCCGATCAGTATTGTCGCTTTTTCCTGTTGTTTTCACAGTACTGCTCTCATAACGTTTTAAAACAGGGATTTTCCTAAATTTCTAGCTACTGTTCAGTTTTGTTTTGAATTTAGTACTCTGGTGATCTCTGAGTTTGTCATCGAATTTAGCTCAGATTCCAGAGTAGCCCTCTGCCTGTATTAATCACAAGATATTAGTCTAGTGATAAAGCCAAGTTCTCTAGCTACTTTTGAACTTAGCTCCATTCAGTTTCAACTCTTTCCTTTTGGAATGTAGTAAGTTGATATTGTTGCCTTAGTAATAGCATTCTTGCTTGTTCTGAATGTAGCTAAGAATATTGCTCAATTTTCTGGTTAGTCTACGATCTATGTTTGAAGCTACTTTTCAGTTTAGTTCTGAAGGTTGTACTCTCTCTGTCTTTGAAAGTAGCTGAGATTTAGGCTTAACCTTTTTCATTCGTTTCTCTCTATTGTTTAACTTTGCTTTGGATGTAATATTCCATCTGTGTTTGAATGTAGCTCAGTTTTTAGCCTACTCTCATACCTATTTTTGAAAATAATAATGAATTTATGCTTGATAGTATTTCTCTTGCCAAAGTTACAGTTTTCAGTTCTCCTCTTTACCTAGGTTTGGAGCGTATGTTCAACCTGTCTCTCAATGTGCTACCATCTTTTCTTTTGAATATAGATTTGAATATATCTGAGTTTTCAGACTAGTCTTCATTGTATATTTTAAGCTATTTCGAAGTTCAGCTTTGACAGTAGTCTTCTTGCTACCGTTGAACACAGCTCACTTTTTCAGCTAACCTTTTAAAATGTTTTTTTAGCTCGTCTTTAGTCTCTGTTTGAATTTTGTCCTCTCCCTATTTTTGAATGCACATATGACTGCAGCTCAGCTTTTACTCCAATCACTCTCTGGTCTATATTTCTATCTTGTTCTTTGAATTTCTCTGACAGTGGTCTTCTCGCTATGTTTCAACATAGCTGAGTTTTTAGCTGAGCGTTTTACCTATGTTTTTAGCAAGCGTTCAGTCTTCCATTGAAAGTAGTACTCTGGTGATGTCTGAGTTTATCTTTGAGTCTAACTGTCAATCTAATCTTCGTGATATATAGTCACGTATGTCAGTTTTTAGATTATCTTCTTCTGTATGATAGAAATCACTTCCAGTTTTTCTTTCATTGTACTACTTTACGTCTGCTTATGTGTGGCAGTAGTTCTGTTTTTTGCTTCATGTAGTCCTTTCAATTAAAATGAAAGTCTCTTTGATTGGAGCTCAAGTTTTGGCTTCCCCTTCTATGTAATAAAGACGCTATCTTTTTATGTAGCTTTGACTGCAGCTGAAATTTCAGACTACATTCTTATGTAGGTTTGTAATTCCTTTTCATTTTATTATAAATGGAAAATTCTCAATATCTGAGAATGTATGTTGAATTATAGCCTAGTTCTCCCCACATGCTCCTTTGAATGTAGCTCTGACTGTCCATCAGATTTCAGTAAAGCATCCTTCGTTTCTGAGACTCTACTTCCCAGTCTCGAAGTCAGTATAGTACTTTTGATATCTTTAAAGAGGCTCAGTTTTTGGACGAGTTTTCTGCCTATGTTTGAAACCACTTCCAGTTTGGCTTAAAAATCATCCTTTATTCATGCTTATGTAAGGAGACAGTTAGTCTTGCTTTCACTGAGGTCCTTTAACTGTTCAAAGCGCATTCAATATGGGTCTACTGCCTTCCTGCCAAAGAAAAGATTCTTTTGTGTCAACCTTCACAAACAAGGACAGCTTCCACACTAGGGTGCTAAACAATGCAGTACGAGTAATTGGAGGGTGTCCATCATTTGGGAAGGAAAGATATAAGAACTATCAAGAACAACTAGATGTACACAACTACATAGGTCTAGATTTAATGCACCAAAGGGTACTGAGGGATTTGGCAGATGTTGTGGCCGAGCCTTTGGCCATTACCTTTGAAGACTCTTAAAGATCGAGAGACCCCCCCAGATTACTGGAAAAAAAGTATATTTAGTGCCCTGCTGTGAAAAACGAAAGAAGGACAATCAAGGGAACTACAGCCCGGTTAGCCTTATTTCAATCCCTGGGAAAATAATGGAAGGAAGTGCAAATTCTCCTTGAAGATTGAAATGTACTATGAAAATACATTTGACACTGCTGCAAACTTACTGACCTGAAGACATGTTTTCTCTACCTAAAATCCACTTAATTACTACTAACCTATTGTGACAAATTGCCTTCAGCCCCTTAGGACGTTTCCTGCGCTTCCTGATGGTTTCCTGCTGTGCACTTTGTCATTCCAGAGGCAAGGGTCTCTGTTTAATGAGCCATTCGCATCATGGGCAAGTCCTGAGTGGGGGAGCCCTTGCAGGCTTTTGCTGTTCCAGTGAGGGATAGCCCTTTAGGGAATAGTGGGGGAGTCCAGACCCCCCCCGCATTATCCTGGGCTCCAGCCTTGGTCCTGAGAAAGAGAGAAAGAGAGAGAGTGCTGCAGCTAGCGGGGCGCCTGCCCCTGCCCCAACATAGAAACCTCACCCTGAGCCACTTCATCAACCAATCCCCTTGGTACTTTATTGTGTTGCTCTGTGCTAGCCTTCTCTCTCCTGTGCACCCTCAAGCTACTTTCCCCTGCCGGCAGGTGCTGATAAGCCCAAGCTGTGGCTGGCCCCTAATAAGGCCCGTGATGCCTGCCCTAATTTAACTTCATAGGGGAACAGAAAAGCATTAGCCCACTATCCAGTATATTTGCCTTCTACCAAGACCTTGCACCTACAGGCTGTGGTCTGCCACATATCCTCTCCCCCGCCCAATACCAGGGAGACTGGTCAATTTGGCATGCCATGCAACGCATTTGGGAATATCCATCTGCCTTACCCTGCTGCTTTCCAGTCCTGTGTTGCACTCTAAACTGAAAATTTTGCAGGGATACAAACCACCAGGCCACCCCTAGCCTTCTTTATTGCAGTGCATCCATTGTAGCGGGGCGTGGCTGTGAGCAGGACAAACCAACCTTCGAGCAGATAATATTAAAGGGCCTCCCGAGCCATCTGTGCTTTACTATCTCTTTTCCCCACTACATATCTAAGGTATTTGTTTCTAGTGAATCCCACAGCACATTTGGCTGGGCTTGCCATGAGGCCAGGTCACCTGAATTTGTCCAGGACAGCCTCTACCCTTGCATGGTGAGCTTCCATCTCTGGGCTCAGACTAACGATGTCAGCTGGGTAAGCAGCTGCGTCCCTGGCATGGGGCCACAACAATTTATCCATGAGCTTCTGAAGGGGGCTGGCACCCTGTGGAAGCCAGACAGGAAACCAGCGTACTGACGTAGCCCCTTGGGTGTCGAGAAGTCAGTCATCTCCTTGGCCTCCTCAGCCAATGAGAAATGCCACTATGCTTTGGTTAGGTCTAATGTGGTCAGGTACTGAGCAGTGCTCAGGTGGTCTACTAATTGATGCGCAGTACAGACTAGGTGTGAAACTGGGAAATTTCATTCAGTTGCCTAAAGTAATTGCAGAAGTGCTTGGTGCCACCTGGTTTTGGTACCAGTACTGAAGACTGTGGGTTTCTTCGATGATGCCCATCTTCTGCACTTTGCATACCTTCATCTTAATTGCCTTCCTTTTGGCTGCTGGACTCATGTACGGTCGCATCATCACTCGGGCACCAGGCTTAGTAATGATTTTATGGATGGTGTCTGACGTTCATCCAGATTTCTCTGAGAATACATCCTGGTTCCAGGTGACGTTGTCAAAGACTTCTTCTCTCTGACCTGATGCTAAGTTAAATCTGGGCCTAATTATGGGTGGCCGAGGGAGGTGGTCCTCCCTTTGGGGGCCAGATAGGCCCCTTCCTCCTGCCAGGGTTTCAGGAGGTTAATATAGAAGACCTTTTCTTGCTGGAGTATTTTATAATTTACCTCTCCAACTGGCTTAATTACCTCATAGGTCCTCTGCGAATGGTGCACATTTATGGTTTCCCTTTAAAATTCCCTTTCTCATTTCAAATAACACTAAGCCAATAAATAAGTAAATCAACAGCTCACATAAGTGGGTGTTTTACTGAGTACCTGCCTTTGTATTTTCACTCCGGTTCATCTGAGGAGTGGGGTTTTAGCCACAAAAAGTTAATCTCTTAATCTCCAAGGTGCTACAGGGCTTCTCATTGTTTTTTATAGATATAAACTAAAATGGCTAGCCCTCAGAGACTTTTCATGTTGGGGGAATATATTGATTCATATTGCCATTTTTCTACTATGTTTTGACTCACAGCTCTCTGTGTAATAGAAACACGTGTTTATTGCACAGACAATAGATAGGACTGGGAAAAGATTTGTGAAGGGAGGTCAGCTTACTGCTTTCTCAGACATAGGCACCCCAAGCAGACATTTTCAACTAAATTTTTAAAGTTGAGCAAATGTATTGGCCATGTCTATGCTAGCCAAAAAATTTGAAATGGCCATTTCCAAGTATTCTAATGAAATCCTGAAATACATATTCAGCACCTCATTAGACTGCTGGCATTTGCGGCACTTAGAAATTGTCACCGCTCGCTGACTAACAACAAATTGGCATAAAGGGATTGCGAAGTTGCTGGGGTCCTTTCAAAAAGGAGCCCCATCTGGACAAGCCGTGCAGTGGTGAGCCATGGCAATTTTGAAGGTATGGCATTCTACTAAGACGCTGAATATATATTTCAGCGATTCATTATTAACTTTGAAAGGGGAATTTGCTTGGCCATTTGAGTGGCCATTTTGAAATTTTGATTTAGTGTAAACATAGCCATTATTTTGTAAAACCTGTCATTAAAATAGGAAAGTTTTGACCATGTTTGACCCAAATGTCCCAGAAACCTAAAAGGACTGGGAAAAATTAATTATGAATATGATCCACCACTCTACCTGATGAATTTATACTTTTAGCATTGCACTAAGTATTTTAAATTGCTTGCTAAAAATAGTCCTAGACCAGTCAACGAGAAAATATGCTAAATTTGTTTGTCCAACTGAGAAAAGGCCCAAGCCTGGATGTGTTTTGACAAGGATCCGCCCTCCTTCTTTGCAAACCGAGGGGCTATTGACACTGCAAGTCCCTAGGTATGCTCAGGTTCAGCTGCTTATGTCCTCGGTCTGCCTTTACTGGCCAATGGTGACTGTGGGAAACTTTATTAAAGGCTGCTATGGTAAATAAAGGCCCAAAAGAGGTGAACTACATTTGGCTTATTGCCCACTCTATGTCTATGTTCTCAGACTTCAAAGTTAGTGCAACATAACTGTATTTTTTAATTTTCCATCCAAGTGCACTACTAAATTCCTTTTGCTTGAATTTATTTTTTTAATATCTGTGTTTACTATCATGTTGTATTTACTGAAATAAGGTATCGTTTAGAGTAGTTAAATATTCTTCAATTTCACTTTTGCAGGCAAGTATAATCCATATATTTGTAAAACTGTGAGGAATTATAGAAGCTAAGCAACACTAATTGGAAGCACAAATACCATTCTCCAGTATGTTCAGAATATTCGCATTTTAGCAGGAAATTTACAGGAGGAAAATTTAGTTTTTTTCCTATTGTAATGCCTATGAGAAGTTATTTTTTAGTTACTATATTTTGTGACATTAACTGTTCTAAGGTTTAATGTATCTTTTTTCCTACATCCTTGAGGATACTACATCATCTAAGACACAGACACAACTTGAAGCAGTCATTCATAAATATCACTTTTATTTTTGTTTTGCGCTACTCGTTCAATTAGATGCGTGTTCCAACTACCACTCAGGTGACTGGCTGTTGAAACTACCAGATAATACTTACTTAATAAAAATATTTATTTGCAGAAAACCTTCTTTTCAAAGTAACTGCTTTTCTGTCTGTCTATGTTGTTAACCATTTATGAAACATATGCAAAGTGACTCATGGCAAGATAATCTGCCTGCAAAAATAGTATTGTATGCATAATACATGAATCAAAGAGGCAAAAAAAACAAAACAACTCTTTTTCATTAAAATTTAAATGAAACAGAGGGCAGTTAATCCAGGTTTTGCAATGCGACTGGACGTAATTTGAAAGTAATACAGGTATTGTCATTAGCGCATGTATCTAATTACTGAATTTTAAAATTAAAGGGCTTTAGTGCTTGTTTAATCTAATAGTTTTAGTGCATGAGATAGAAAAGAGTCATTGTTTTTAACTTCAGAGCGAACAAAAAGAAACCAAGCTTCCCGATACTTTACACATTTTTTTTAGTATGTCATTGTCTATTTCATTAAGGATCCATTAAAAAAATAACAAGCAAACAAAAAAATAGGGCATCTGTAGCATCACTCACAAAGATGCCTGGAATAATGGCCTTTTCTTTCGCTCTTCCACCCACAGCATTCTACCTAATCTTTCCGGGATCGACAGTTTTTATTTTGTGTCATAATATCATTGGTTATATACTGACCAGTAATAATAACAACTCTATTCCTGTGTCAAATGTGGCTTTACCAAACATAAATCTGAATTTCCCACTGGAGAAGTAAAAAAAATTCAAGAGGCCCAGATGAATACCCAGAAAGCAACTAAACCAAGATAATCCTAAAAAAAACTAAATAAAAATAAAAAAAATCACACATTATTAGTTACCTACAGCCCACAACTCAAACCACTGCAACAGATCATTAGGAAGGAGGGTAATTAGGGTGTTGGGAGTTTACTAATGAAATGCAAATCCCCCCCTCCTCCCCTGCAACTTTGAAGTTTTAAACAAAACTTTGAGGAGTGAGGAGACTTCGAAGTACCGGTGGGTGAGCCGCGGCTAGAGGCGTGACAGTAGAAGTTGCTGCGGGGGGCGGGAGGGGGGACTTTCTTAATGAAATCACTCTACAGAGTTACTGTTTGGAACAATTCGACACATTAATATGTGGTTTGAATAGTGACAACAATTTCCTGACTCATTGTCTTGTTTTTATGGAGGATTTTCTATGTAGCTATGATGAAGACATGAAAAAATTGCAAACTTTCTGAACTATTTCTAAATTTATGAGGTTCAGTCCCTTCCCCCCCCAACAGCAATTTCAGCCCTCCACTGATCTTCACACTATTGTAAACAGTGCTCAAAATGAGAATAATTGGTTTGCCATCTCTACTGCCTGCTGATTAAAGTGTGTGTTTTGCTGCTGCTTTCAATCAGTGAGGAACAACAAAAACAAAGACCTCAGAAAATCCATTAGCGTAGGTAAAGCCTCCACTGTTAAAAAAAATTGTAATAATCTGACACTCCTGTCCGGCTGCTTGACCTTAAACGTTTACTGCCATTTCTCAAAGCAGCAAAAATGACCTCAGACATTCATTCCATCTTTCTATGACATAATGAATGGCCCTCTATTAATGGCAGCTAAAAGAAGAAAAGGCACTAATGTATTTTGTACAGTCACTGATCAGCTGGTGACATGTAATATTTCATTTGTCTGGGAATATTAAGAGATGCTGTATGCCTAAAAAACAACACCACATATAACAGTACATCTCTCATTATACCCATCATAAAAACAGGAAGGACATAAATTAGGTTCTGCTTGTTAAAGTCTAATTACCTGTACAATCATTACTTGGCATGTTAACAAGTTGTCACAATCAAGTTAATGAGCCTCAGCATACAAAAATCTGCAATGTTTTTCAGCCTGCTGCAAGTCCGCAGCACAGTACACGTTTGCTGGCTTGGACTAAATCAATCACATTAAAGAGTCAGATTTTTTTAAATTAATACTAGTAATAAATCAGCCTTTTCAATTTTATGGTGTGTATAGCTAATTCCTTTCTATATCCTGGTTACATAGAATTATTGGCTCCTATTACGTTCTTTTCATATTTGTGCTAAAGAGCGCTGTAATATATGTTTTGTTCCTAAGTCCCGCCTCTCAAAACAGGGATTCTCTGAACCAGACAGTCTTAGGCTGGGAGGAGAGCGGGCTAAGCAGAGAAACCCGTGATAGCCTGGCTTGGGCTGGGAGCCACAGGCCTGTAGGGTCAAAGTTGCCATGTTTAGCTATCTGCCCTTGGATGGAATCAGCTGGGGGAGATGGGAGGTGTGTGGGGGGTGTAGCTGGCTGCAAGCTGAGGAGCCAACAGCAGGGGGCCACGCTTCATCCAGAAAATTCCTTCATTCGGGACCAGTCAGGTTAGGGAACCAATGATGTTCAGAGAGTGCCAGAGGAAGGAGATGCAACCTACATAATGAGAGGGTCTATTGTAAAGCTTAAGGCACCTAACCTACAAATGCTGTTGTGCCTGTAGATGATCAGATTACTTGATCCCAGTTGTGTCTATGTTATGTAGTGACTATTTTTATCTCCTCCATTTAGAATCCCTTTAGGTTCAGTTCTGGAACTGCTCTACTGCCCAAAATTGCAGCTAACTTTTTAAAAAAGTGCATGGATGGGGGAAAAAGTAGCAGATGAACTAAATAAAGTTGAAGTTGAAGAGGTCTAGGCTACATATTATTAAAAACTATTTCATTAGCAGGGTGGTGAAACACCACCTTTCATTACAGTGGTCCAGTCATGCGAGTCATCCCACCATGTCTCTGTTACCCCAATCAAGTCATAGTTCTTGGACTGGGCCTGGGCTTCTCATTCTTCCTGCTTCTGCCATTAGTGTATAAACACCTTAGATAACCAGTCACTATCCCTGCCCTCTCTACTCGAACCAGGGGACCACTTTTTTTGTACATTCCTTTTTGCATTTCTTCCCAGCCTCCAAGTTCCTTTCTCCCCTCAGGGTTTTGGTCACCATTTTCCAGCGAACCTAGTTTAAAGCCTCCTCACTAAGTTTGCAAGCCTACTTGCGAAAATGCTCTTTCCTCTTTTGGAACATGGATCCCCATCTCTTTCCAAAAATCCTTATGCCCGGAACAGTAGCCCATGATCAAAGACAAACAAGCAAAAGGGTCTTTCCCTCTTAGCCTATGACAATTTAATTTACATAAGAGCCCTTGATGATGTACCTTGTCAATGGCTTTCTGGAAATGTGAAGTTTCCAGATCGCAGGCTCTCTTTATCATGGGTTTCTTTAATTACCCTGACATCTGTTGGGAGACCAATAGGACCGTATATAAGCAGTCCAGGAAGTTTCTGGAGAATGTTGCAACCTGCTGCTTGCAAAAAGGGAGGCACTAATAGGGTAGGTAGAGGTGGGTGACAACCTGGGAAGCAGTGATCCTGACCAAAAGGAAGGAAAGAGAGCAGTAAATTGCACACCTTGTACTTCAGAAAAGCAGACTGACTCCTTCAGGAACCTGATGGGCAGAATCCCCAGGATGCTACCATGAAGGGAAAAGGAGTCCAGGAAAACTGGCAGTATTTTAAGGAAGCCCTATTGAAAGCACAGGAAGAAACCATCCCGATGCACAGCAAGAGAAGTAAATATGGTAAGAGTCCAGACTGGCTTACTGGAGAAATCCTTGGAAAACTTTGGCACAAAAAGGGAGCTTACAAAAAATGGAAACTTGGACAAATGTCTAGGGAGGGATATAAACATATAGCTCGAGATTGCAGGGCAGTTATCAGGAAGGTGAAAGCGCAACTTGAATTGCGACTCGTGAGGAATGTGAAGGATAACAAGTAAAGTTCCTACAGGCATGTTAACAAGAAGAAGGTGATCAGAGTGGGTGTGGGGACCCTACTGGATTAGGGAGGTAACCCAGCGACAGATGATGTTGGGAAAGGTGAAGTACTCAATGCTTTCTTTGCTTCTGTCTTCACGGAGAAGGACAGCTCCCAGACTGGTGCAATAAGTGATGCACTGTGGGATAAATGTGGACAGCGGATGATCCAGGGAACTATAGGGTCAGTTCTTACATCAGTCCCTGGAAAAATCATGGAGAGCCTTCTCAAGGAAGTCATTTTGAGGCACTTGGAGGAGGGGAAAGTGATCAGGAAGAGTCAGCATGGATTCATGAGGGGCAAGTCATGACTGACCAATCTGATTAGTCTCGATGATGAGATAACTGGCTCTGTGGATAGGGGAAAAATCAAAGGATATAATTTGTGTTGACTTTAGAAAAGCTTTTGATATGGTCTTGTCAGAAAGTTAAAGGAATGTGGATTGGATAAATGGACGGTAAGATAGAAAGGTGGCTAGAAAGTCGGGCCCAGTGCGCAATCAACATCTCGATGTCAGGATGGTGGTCGGTTTCTAGTGGAGTGCCCCAAAGTTCCGTTCTGTGTCCTGTTCTGTTCAACATATTTATCAATGACGGGGGTGAGGGATTGGATTGCACCCTCAGCAGGTTTGCAGATGACACCAAGCTAGCAGGAGAGGTAGATATGCTGGAGGATAGGGCTAGTGTCCAGAGTGACTTAGATAAATTGGAAGACGGGGCTACAAGAAATCTGATGAGGTTTGATAAGGACAAGTGCAGAGTCCTCCACTAGGGCCAGAAGAATCCTAAGCTTAGTAGTAGTTCTGCAGAAAAGTACGTGGGAGTTGTAGTGAATGAGAAGCTGGACATGAGTCAACAGTGTGCCATTGTAGCCAAGAAGGCTAATGGCGTATTAGGTTGCATCAAGAGGAGCATTGCCAGTAGATCTGGAGAAGTGTTTATGCCCCAGTTATAGGAAGGATATGGATACACTGGAGAGAGTCCAGCAGAGGGCGACCAAAATAATTAGGAGAAGAAAGGTTGAAGGAATTGGGACTGTTTAGCCTGCAGAAGAGAAGAATGAGGGGGGATTTAATAACAACCTTCAACCTACTGAAGGGAGGTTGCAAAGAGGCTGGAGAGAGGCTGTTCACAGTGGTCACAGATGGCAGAACACAGAGCAATAGTCTCAGGTTGCAGTTGGGAAGGTCCAGGTTAAACATTATGAAAAACTTTTTCACTAGGAGGGTGGTGAAGCATTGGAATGGTCTACCTAGGAAAGTAGTGGAGTCTCCATCCCTGGAGGTGTTTAAGTCTCGGCTCAAACAAGCCCTGCTTGGGATGATCTGAGGGGTTTGGTCCTGCCTTGGGCAGGAGTCTGGACTTAATGATTTCTTAGGTCACTTCCAGCTCTAAGGTTATAAATAATTGTTATAACAAAATGATCACTTCCTCTAAACAAATGGACTGTGTAATATAAACAGGATAACTTTACATAACAGGAATTAAAGTTTAAACTGACAATCAACGAGTTTGCTGATGTAAAACTTAAGATGTGAAGTTTTGCAGGCCATTGATAGCACTGACTTGGGATTCCTTAACAACATGGCTGGCTTTGTTCAATTCAGAATATGTTGAAACAAGGTTCTTGCTCACCTGTGTTAAGCTTCTTCTGTTCAGTTGATTGTCAGTTTAAACTTTAATTCCTGTTATATAAAGTTATCCTGTTTATATTACACAGTCCATTTGTTTAGAGGAAGTGATCATTTTGTTAATCTCTACAGACTTAATTTAGCACACAAATGCTCATACAACTGTGAAAAACATTATCAGTCCACATTGTAAACTTCTGCTGTCAAGCTTAGGGAAGTGACATAGGATTTCTGAAGATACCCCTCCGGAAAATTCACAAATTTACCATCTTTTTATTCCAATGGATGGAATCAATTGGGTTTTGTGACAGGTTTGGGCACAGCGATCCCCTTGAGGCGTTGTCACTTAATAGATTTAAAAATGCCAAGGAGCGCACATACCTGCCCTCTGGGGTTTCTCATTGTAAGGATTAAATAGTGGCTAAAGTGATTATTGGTAATAATAAATGCTGTAATGTTTGCTATGTTATGTTTGTTATCACCTGTGAATCACCTTTTCTGACCAGCAGAAAGGCACAGTCTCAGTGAAGTGGTAAAGATGGTTCAAGCCACCTGTTCATTGCTCTCAGTGATGTTTCCATGGCTACGTCTACACGTGCAGCCAACATCGAAATAGCTTATTTCGATGTTGCGACATCGAAATAGGCTATTTCGATGAATAACGTCTACACGTCCTCCAGGGCCGGCAACGTCGATGTTCAACTTCGACGTTGCTCAGCCCAACATCGAAATAGGCGCAGCGAGGGAACGTC
Source organism: Carettochelys insculpta (assembly GCF_033958435.1). Classification (NCBI taxonomy): domain Eukaryota; kingdom Metazoa; phylum Chordata; order Testudines; family Carettochelyidae; genus Carettochelys; species Carettochelys insculpta. The sequence continues at coordinate 32,383,852 of NC_134149.1, forward strand.
TACACGTCAAAGTAGCACACATCGAAATAGGGATGCCAGGCACAGCTGCAGACAGGGTCACAGGGCGGACTCAACAGCCAGCCGCTCCCTTAAAGGGCCCCTCCCAGACACAGTTGCACTAAACAACACAAGATACACAGAGCTGACAACTGGTTGCAGACCCTGTGCCTGCAGCATAGATCCCCAGCTGCCGCAGAAGCAGCCAGAAGCCCTGGGCTAAGGGCTGCTGCCCACGGTGACCATAGAGCCCCGCAGGGGCTGGAGAGAGAGCATCTCTCAACCCCCCAGCTGATGGCCGCCATGGAGGACCCAGCAATTTCGACGTTGTGGGACGCGGATCGTCTACACGGTCCCTACTTCGACGTTGAACGTCGAAGTAGGGCGCTATTCCTATCTCCTCATGAGGTTAGCGACTTCGACGTCTCGCCGCCTAACGTCGAAGTTAACTTCGAAATAGCGCCCGACGCATGTAGACGCGACAGGCGCTATTTCGAAGTTGGTGCCGCTACTTCGAAGTAGCGTGCACATGTAGACGCAGCTCATATGTGGTATAATTACTCTTGGTAGGTGTGAATCAACTAAAGTGTTGGGATGTAATTGGTTAGGGAATCACATAACAGTATGCTAAGATTGGTTAGTAAAATTTTAGTAAAATAATTGGTTACTGTAGAGCTAAGCAGGACTTAAGTTTCCCTATACAGACTGGGGTCAAGAAGGAGACCACCAGGAGAAGAAAAGAGGGCTGAGAAAGAAAAAAGGGAAGACCAAGAAGAACTTACCTCCAAGATGCAGCCTGAGATCTGAGCTGACAAGAATTTTCTGCAGGATTGTAACATGCAGCACCCAGAATCCAGATGAGACTGCCCTTTTCTGGCCAACAGAGGAAGTTTTCCCTCCTTGATCAGGATTTATAAATATGACACTGTATGCTTACCATGTGTATTCTGGTACCTGGTAATTGTTAATAAATAGAGAGTAAGGCCATGACTGTGCAAGGCTTTTTCACTGGTAAAAGTCCTGCAGACCCACCAAAAATTATGCCCTGAGGCCTAGGTAAGGTTGGTATTTAAGTTAACCCTCATCCCTATGAATGGTTAAAAGTGACCCTAGAGTGTGGGAGCAACAGAGAAACACATGTAGGCACAGCCTTTGAAGGAGCCAGAGCCCAGGAAGAGTGGGGATGTTTGACCTGTCTTGTTTATAGAGCTTCAAAACATTAGCACTTAGGGAAACTGTAGGGCTGGGCAGCATGCTAGCCTGGCGGGAGATGGAGGCAAAAGGGACATGAGACTGCTGATGCAGGAGCATGTGGGGTCTGCTGCCAGGACCAGTTGTAGTGCAGCTGCCTTCCAGTTCCCTGGCTGTGGGGGACACAAGCAGCTGCTGCTATGGCAGAGATAGTATCATTCCCAGGACTGTCCCACCCCTTTGCAGATACAGAGAGGGAAATAATCTGAAAGTTTAAAACGTTGATATCCTGGCCTGTTCCAGAGCAGGCACTCTCCTTGAGAATATTCCCTTTTCCTACCTCACCTCAGTTGTGACTGGGGGCAAATTTAAGCCAGGTAGCCTTCTTCTAGGTGCTGATTTCTGCTCTCTGTGAAAGCTGGGTGAGAGTTGTGTTTTCTATGGGATACGAAGGAAATGTAGCACTGGATGGTGTGTGTTTACTGCTTACACTTCAGCCCTTATTGGTGACGTAATACGGTTGAGTAATATGGAAGAGAGGACTGAGGGTTCCATTTCTGAGAACTCTAGAAGAGTCAGGGAACTGTTGTTGACAGTGCCTCTGGGTTTGGTCTGAGAAGAATGGGGCCTTTCTGAATTAAGGTCTGGAGTGCTTGGTAATATCAAAAGCTGCACAAAAATATAATCTGATTGCTGGATTTTGACTTTCAGTCTTTGAATTACTTTAAACATGGCTAAATGTCTCCTGTTAAAGTGAGGCATGAAGCTGAAGGTATATAATGAAATTAATATCTCTTTGGTGATACAGTTTATCTAATTGGTGTTACATACCCATCAGATTAAGAATGGGCTAACAAAAGCGAATTACCTATTTAAACTAATTTATGTGCCACATTTAATCTTGTGCTTGTCACATTTACATTTCTTTAAACTTTAATAATATTCAAGATCATGCACTTGTATTAAAGGCAACTTGTGTTGGAGTCACAATGAATATTTTAATCTCAGCAATTCATTATTGTCCTAACAAATTTTTATTTACCTAGGTGAGTAATTTATCTTTCCCATAAGATTTATGAAACAGTTCAATTGAAAGCAGTGAAAACCATGATCTAATAATTTATATTGCATTTATTCTCAGATTAATTCAGCATTAATGTTTCCAATGAGCCATCCAAATATTTAATTTTCATTTCTGATAAAAACCCAAACTATTGATTAATATGGATTAAATTTTTAAATTGTAAAATAATTTAAAAAGATCTCCCGAACTCCCAGAAACCTTTTTTGAAGAGCGTTTGCAAACATTCTATTTCAGGGCTTGTGACAGATAGGAATGTAATGTGCATAGGTGTTGTGAATAAGGTGATTTCATTAATATGTAGTTGACCAGCTCAGTGAAGGGAAGATACCATATTGTGCACAATCAGAATTTCTTGTGTTGAATTTAATAATCTAAATTTTATGGATGATACTGGAATGGTTTATTCAATATCTAGACTAATCCTAGGCATCCTTCATTCTGCGTAGACTATGGCTCACGACCTTTGTAACTCCATTTAAGATAGTCATTTGCAGCATTGACTGTGACTGTGAAGGCCCACACGCGAGTTACAGTCCTTGCAATATCTGTTGCATATGAAGTGGGTGTCTGGCATGTCCTTGCTGTGCTTTCTATGGGCTTGCTTCTCCTCTGCCAGCTGTCTGATCTTCATCTCGCCCTTCTGAAGGCCATTGAAGTTCCTGCTTCCAGATGCTGCGGTTGTTTGCCAGCTCTTCCCAACTATCTGGGTTGATGTCTACCTCCTTGAGGTCCCTCTTACAGACATCTTTGTAGCGCAACTGGGGGCGTCCGGGAGGTCTTTTGCCAGAGGCTAGCTCACCATACAGGATGTCTTTTGGAATCGTTCCATCATTCATCCTGTGGACGTGGCCAAGCCAGCGGAGTCGACGCTGCCTGAGGAGGGTGTGCATGGTTAGGATTCCAGCTTGCTCGAGGACGGCGGTGTTGGTCACTCTGTCCTTCCATGATATTCCAAGGATGAGCCTGAGGCAGCACAAGTGGAAGACGTTCAGCCTCTTTTCCTGGCGGACATACAGGGTCCAAGTCTTGCTGCCATAAAGGAGGGTACTGAGGATGCGGGCTCTGTAGACTTGCATTTTGGTGTGAGTGTACAGCTTGTTGTTATTCCACACTTTTTTGCTGAGTCTGGACAGAGTTGTGGCCACTTTTCCGATGCTCCTATTTAGCTCAGTGTCCAATGACAGGGTGTCTGTGATGGTGGACCCGAGGGAAACGAACTCGTGGACAACCTCTAACGTATAGTTGTCAATGCTGATTGATGGGGATTCAGCAACATCCTGACCGAGTGCATTTGTCTTCTTTAGGCTGATGGTAAGCCCAAAGTCCTTGCATGCTTTGGAGAACTGATCGAGCAGTTTTTGAAGCTGGTCTTCTGTGTGAGACACTACAGCAGCATCGTCTGTGAACAGCATGTCTCTGATGAGGACTTCCCGCACCTTAGACTTAGCTTTCAGCCTTGAAAGGTTAAGCAGTTTCCCATCAGATCTTGTGTGCGGCAAGATGCCCTCTGTTGAAGATCCAAAGGCATGCTTCAGGAGGAGTGTGAAGAAGATCCCGAACAATGTCGGAGCAAGCACGCATCCTTGTTTGACGCTGCTCCTGATTCTGAAAGCATCCGATAATGCACCATCATATTGGATGGTTCCTCTCAAGTCTTCGTGGGACGACTGGATCATCTTGAGTAACCGTGGAGGACAGCCTATCTTGTGGAGCAGTTTGAACAGACCATCCCTGCTGACCCAGTCAAAGGCGTTGGTCAGGTCAATGAAGGCTATGTAGAGTGGATTTCTCTGCTCCCTGCACTTCTCCTGCAGCTGCCTTAGAGAGAAGACCATGTCAACGGTAGACCTCTCTGCACGGAATCCGCACTGTGATTCGGGGTACACCCTCTCAGCAATCTTCTGGAGTCTGCGAAGGATGACGCGAGCGAACAGTTTACCAGTGACGCTTAGGAGGGAGATTCCACGGTCGTTGTTGCTGTCGCTTCTGTCTCCTTTGTTCTTATACAATGTTACAATGTTAGTGTTGCACATATCCTATGGAACCTCACCCTCTTTCCAGCACAGGCACAGTAGCTCTTGTAGGGGTTCCAGGAGTGTGTCCGCGGCACATTTGATTACCTCTGGTGGTATACCATCCTGACCAGGGGCCCTTCCTGCTGTGATGCTGTCGATGGCTGTCTTCAGTTCATCCACGGTCGATTCTTGATCCAGTTCGTCCATTACTGGTAGGAGTTCGATGGCATAGAGCGTTGTGTCAACCACAACATTCTCGCGTGAGTACAGCTCGGAGTAGTGGTCAACCCAGCACTCCATCTGTTTGGCTTTGTCAGCGATGACTTCACCAGATTTGGATTTCAGAGGTGCCATCTTGTTCTGGGTGGGTTCGAATGCCTCTCTCATACTCTCATACATTCCTCTGAGATTACCAAAGTCGGCACAGGTCTGGATGCTGCTGCATAGCTGGAGCCAGTGGTTGTTGGCACAGTGCCTGGCTGTCTGCTGTACTGTTCTTCTGGCCTCTCTAAGTGCTTGCTGGGTACTCTGGCTCGGTGAGCGTTTGTACTCCAGGAGTGCAGCACACTTCTTTTCAATGACTGGAATCATCTCTTCAGAGTTAGCTTCGAACCAGTAGTTCGTGTGTCTAGCTCTTCTTCCAAACACCGACAAGGCCGTGTTGTAAACTGTATCCCTCCGATGTTGCCATTTGCGCAGATTTTCCTGGAGGGTCTCTCTCAACTTTTCAGCTTTCTCCGAGTTTGCAGTCTTTCTGTCATCAGCGTGGGGCCTTCCAGCTGGTTTAGAGCGGTGCAGCTTCTTGGGTCTCAGCTTGAGCTTGGAGCAGACTAGCGAATGATCTGTATCGCAGTCAGCACTATGGTAGCTGCGTGTCAGGAGGACGTTTTTGAGGTTGTCGCATCTGGTGATGATGAAGTCTAATTGGTGCCAGTGTTTTGAGTGTGGGTGTCTCCATGACACTCTGTGCTGTGGCTTGGTTCAGAAAAATGTGTTTGTAATGCGCAGATTGTGGTACCTGCAAAGTTCGAGGCTATGCTGTCCGTTGTCATTCATTTTTCCCCACCCAAAAGTGACCTAGGCAAGAGGGCCATGAGTCACGATCGGCTCCAACTCTTGCAGTGAAGTCACCCAAAAGGTACAATTGTTCACAAGCAGGTATTTGTACTATGGCAGCACTGAGCTCGTCATAGAACTTGTCCTTTGCTTCTGGTGTGGCATTCAGGGTTGGAGCGTAAGCACTGAACAGGTGGATGGGACTGGAGCAGTTATGAAGTTTGACCTGAAGGAGTCTTTCTGATCTGTCTGTGACTAGTTTCACCATTTGCAGAAAGTTGTTTCTGATGGCAAAGCCAACATTGTGCTCCCTGGGTTCCTCTTGGGCTTTGCCCTGCCTGAAAAAGGCGTAGTCCTTTTCCTTTCGGGATCTCAAAGCTGCGAGTTGCGTCTCCTGCAAAGTGGCAATGTCAACTTGGAGCCTCTTCAGTTCCTCGTTGATGACAGCAGCCTTTCAGGGGTTGCTGATGTCCTGAAGATCTTCAGTCAAACTGGTCAACATGGTGCGTACATTCCAACAAGCAAGCTTGAAACTTTGATTTCCTTTTCTTAATAATTTTCCTTTTGGTTGTCTGGTGCTCATTTCAGTCACTTGTCAGGTTTGGGAACCTTAAGCTTCATGCACCCAGTGAGGCAAGTGAACTGTGGCAAGAAAGTACCCTACTGGCTGGGGGCTGCCCAGCTTAAGGCAGGCAGTGACTGTCCAATGAGATGTGATGATCTCTCCCACTGTCGGAAGCAACCTCTGGCACTCGTTCTCTACGTCAATCGAGGAAGAGTTTATAACCAGTATCTGTTGCCTCCTGTGTTGGTTCAATGCTGTTAAGCGATGCTGGAGTATCTTTCCAGGTGCAAGCCTGGGCAATTTTTATGGAGACCCTGGGCTGCCCAGACACCAGGTCCCACCTCTGGGCTTTACTGATATAGTCCCAAGGAAAGGATAACATCTAAGTTTGGTACCAGCTCAGCTGCAGGAGTTGCTGGGACAGTGCCAGAAGTTGACACAGAACCGCCTTAGGACTCCCCTCTGGATTTGCTGTCAGGGTTTACTCCCTTAGTCTTACTCCTTCCCAGGATAGCCCACAAGGCAGTGGGGCTTCTTCCACCACCTTCAAAGGAGTTGTTGATTTACAGCACCACACTTCCTGGTTCACCATTGAGACTGTGCATTAGAAGGGAGAAGGAACAAGTCCCTCCATAAGGTCGGTATGTGAAACAGACTAGACCCCTCCGCCACTGTGTTTTGCCTGCAAGCTGACACAGTTGCCCAGGGGAAGGCGTCACTGTAATGCACAACATCTGCTAGAAGCCAACAGTGAGGGTTGAATGGTGGGTGAGGACGAGTGCTTCTGTCTGCCTGAAAAGGCACAGCTGCCGGAGAGTCAAAGGTACTACCTCTACCCCAGACACCCCATATCCTCCTGTTTAATATCTATAATGCTCCCATTTACTGAGAAATATGTATGCAGATGAGAAAAAAAAATATGGCAAGCTGATAGTTACAAGGAACTTGTCTTAATATAGAAGCTAACAGATTTTTTTTGGCAAAGCTGGGGGATATGAGGTCCAGGGGCTATTAACAGTTTGAAATTGTTTTAATTCTTAAAAGGGTATATGAGTCACCAAGGGCTATCACTGAGTTTTGACCTGAAGCAAAGTGTATTAGAATTCTTTGAAGGGGTTAATAAACATGCGGACAAGGGGCACCCAGTGGACATAATATACCTAGATTTCCAGAAAGCCTTTGACACGGTCCCACACCAAAGGCTTTTATGTAAATTAGATGGTCATGGATAGGAGGAAAGATCCTTTCATGGATCGGGAATTGGTTAAAAGACGGAAAACAAAGGGTGGGAATAAATGGTAAATTTTCACAATGGAGGAGGGTAACTAGTGGTGTTCCCCAGGGGTCAGTCCTGGGATCGATCCTGTTCAACTTGTTTATCAATGATCTAGAAAATGAGGTAAGCAGTGAGGTGGCAAAGTTTGCAGATGACACCAAGTTGTTCAGGACAGTCAAAACCAAAAGGGATTGTGAAGAACTACAAAAAGATCTCAGCAAACTGAGTGATTGGGCAGCAAAATGAAAAATGAAATTTAATGTGGGTAAGTGTAAGGTAATGCATGTTGGAAAAAATAACCCAAATTACACGTACTACATGATGGGGTCAAATTTAGCTACGACAGATCAGGAAAGGGATCTTGGAGTTATAGTGGATAGTTCTCTGAAGACATCCACGCAGTGTGCAGCGGCAGTTAGTAAGGCAAATAGGATGTTAGGAATTATTAAAAAAGGGATTGATAATAAGACAAAAGATATCATACTTCCCCTATATAAAACTATGGTACGCCCACATCTTGAGTACTGCGTGCAGATGTGGTCTCCTCACCTCAAAAAAGATATATTGACATTAGAAAAGGTTCAGAAAAGGGCGACTAAGATGATTAGGGGCTTGGAACGGGTCCCATATGGGTAGAGGCTAGAGAGACTGGGACTTTTCAGTTTGGAAAAGAGGCGATTGAGGGGCGATATGATAGAGGTATATAAAATCATGAATGGTGTGGAGAAAGTGAATATAGAAAAATTATTTACCTTTTTCCATAATACAAGAACTAGGGGACACCAAATGAAATTGATGGGTAGTAGGTTCAAAACTATTAAAAGGAAATTTTTCTTCACACAGCGCACAGTCAACCTGTGGAACTCCTTGTCCGAGGAGGCTGTGAAGGCCAGGACTCTATTAGGGTTTAAAAAAGAGCTTGATAAATTTTTGCAGGTTAGGTCCATAAATGGCTATTAGCCAGGGATAAAGTATGGTGCCCTAGTCTTCAGAACAAGGGCAGGAGATGGATGGCAGGAGATAAATCACTTGATCATTGTCTTCTGTTCTCCTTCTCTGGGGCACCTGGCATTGGCCACTGTCGGCAGATGGGATGCTGGGCTGGATGGACCTTTGGTCTGACCCAGTATGGCCATTCTTATGTCCTTATGTTCTTATGTAAAACTGAGGCTCTGTGAGAGTCTAGGCAGGTAGTTCAATGTGGATTTTTAAGACAATGTCAGTTAGATACTTGATGCTCTATGTATGGAGATACATATCTCATAGGCTACGTCTACACTAGCCCCAAACTTCAAAATGGCCACGCAAATGGCCATTTCAAAGTTTACTAATGAAGCACTGAAATGCATATTCAGTGCCTCATTAACATGTGGGCGGCCGCGGCACTTCAAAATTGACGCTCCTCGCCGCCGCACGGCTCGTCCCGACAGGGCTCCTTTTCGAAAGGACCCCGCCTATTTTGAAGTCCCCTTATTCCCATGAGCTGATGGGAATAAGGGGACTTTGCAGTAGGTGGGGTCCTTTCAAAAAGGAGCCCCGTCGAGACGAGCTGCGCGGCGGCAAGGAGCGTCAATTTCGAAGTGCCGCGGCCACCCACATGCTAATGAAACGCTGAATATGCATTTCAGCGCTTCAGTAGTAAACTTCAAAATGGCCATTTGCGTGGCCATTTTGAAATTTGGGGATAGTGTAGACACTGCCATAGAGGTGGAAGGGACCTCGCGAGATCATTGAGTTTAGTCTCCTGCCGCAAGCATCACCCCAACAGTTTTTTTTCCTTCCCTTGTTTAAATCTATTTGCCCCAGTTCCCTAAATTGCCTTCTCAAGGATTGATCTCTCAACCTTAGGTTGAGGCAGGCCAATGTTGAAACCACTGAACTATCCCTACCCCCAGTTGCACAATCTAAACATGCACATAGTCTATTTTGCTGGTTTTACATACAGGTTCCTTAAAGTAAAGTTGTAATGCTTAGTTTCAAGGAGTGTCCTTTAGTATCACTTCACCATACTAGATAGAAAGAGATTTGCTGTGGCAGCCATGAATCAGACCTACTGAAGTGATCAGTTGAGATGCAGGGTATTGCGGCCTGAGGTAGCAGTTGAAACTTGGAATTGCATGAGGCCACACCAGAAGACAGCCTGAGAACTGAGTGGGAGGTGAGCTCAGCAGAGTTATAGGTTCAGGTTAGCCTGATTACTGAAGAAGGAATCAGGTCTCTTCAAGCAATTTAGGGTAACACTTTCTTTGGAATTCAATGGCTGAATACAGAACCACCCATCTGGGAGTTGTACTTTACTTTCACTTACATCCATTTTATTATATCAGTAACTAGACATAATGAAAAAACACATTTTACATCATGGCCTGTGGTTGCTAGTGAGAAAACTGGCAAATCAGATACATAGGTGAGGAGTGGTAGCAAAGAGTAGGGAGGAGGTTCAAGATGAATTTCCAGAACCAACTATTTCAAGATAGGCCCAAAAAGATCAACAACAGGACATCACCCCCAGCTCAAGCCCCTCCAGTGTATTAACATCCTATCCTATCCTAACCCTATCACAGAGAGATCCAGAGGGCCAGGAGTGAGAGGGGGTTAGGGTGCACCCTCTTGCAGGACCTGATTGAGGTAAATATGAGCAGCAACTGGCAAGGCGGCCTTCATCTCCCCAAGCACATGTCGGGGAGAGCGTAGAGTGGAGCACCTCATGGGCCAGGCAAGCCCTGGGGCCTCCATCCAGTCTCCCCTGTTGTAGTCCACGAGGTCTCAGACACTCGTAATTCCACTGAGGACAAACCTCCGGAACACTTCTGGGGACTACACACGAAGATAAGGGATGTGTAGCAGGGGCTCCACGAGGAGGTCTTCCCCCATGGCAGCTCCTATAGAGACCTGGAGACCGAAAGCAGCCACCAGGTGCGGAGGAAGTCCTGGTAGAAGGCCGGCACCTTTAAGAGGCCTCTCAGACAGTCTGTCAAGGATAAATATAGGAGTTGCCAGTTGTATCAGAGCCCTCGGTAACAGTGGAGGAAAGCGTGCACCAGTGTACTCCATGCCGGACTATTTGCACTGTTGGTGTTGAGGAGTCCCTGCAGGGCCCGGAGGCAGAAGACATGGACCTGACTTGCACATGCAAGTCAGGCCCTGTCCCCCATCCTCCAGGGGAAGATGGAGTACCCCTGCATGGACCCAGCGCAGTACTGGCCAGAAGAATTCCAGGATTAACCTCTGGAGCTGGACCAGGAACTCCAGGGGTGGGACCAGGGTGCTGAGACGGTGCCAGAGCATGGACAGGACTCGCTGGTTGAGCACCAGTGCTCTCCCTCGTAGGGAGAGACACTGCAGCAGCCCCGTCCACCTCCGCAACTGCTCAGCAACCCTGCTGTCTAAACCCTGCCAGTTTTCCGGTGGAGAGGGATGCATGACAGATAGAAAGATGCCCAGATAGGGCAGCGGACCCTTGCTTCACCAAATGGCCTGAAGCATGGGTGGGAGGTGGCTTGCCTGCCATCCAGCCCCGACCACCAGGCTAAAGCCCTTGACCCAGTTGACCTGGGCAGAGGAAGCAGCCGAGTAGACAACTTGGCAAGCCTCCAGCCATGCCAGGTAGCCTGGGTCCTGGACCATGAGAAGTACCTCATCGGCGTATGCCAACAGGACGAGCCGGAGCTCTGGCTCACGAAACACCAACCCCATCAACCTTCTATGAAGGAGACTGAGGAAGGGCTTGATGGCCAGAGTGTAGGCCTGGCCTGAGAGCAGGTAGCCTGACGCACTCCTCGCCCGAAGCTGACTGGAGCGGTCAGGTCCAGTTGAACTTGACCAAACACTCTAAGACAGCATACAGCACCTGGAGAAACCCAACGAAGCAAGGCCCGAAGCTGAAGGCCTGCAGGGTGCCCAGGAGATACCCGTGGTCCACCCTGTCAAACACCTTCTCCTGGTCCAAGAACAGGAGGGCAAACGACAGACTCCCTACATCCGAGCTCCAAGAGATCCCAGACCAAATAGTGGTTGTCAAAGATGGTGCGGCCTGGGACTGTGTAGGTCTGGTCAGGGTGGACTACGACCTTCAGCACGGACCCCAAGTGAAGGGAGATGGCCTTGGCAATAATCTTGTAGTCTGTGCAGGGAGCAGAGAAAGCCACTCTACATAGCCTTCATTGACTTCACCAAGGCTTTTGACTTGGTCAGCAGGGATGGTCTGTTCAAACTGCTCCACAAGATAGGCTGTCCTCCACGGTTACTCAAGATGATCCAGTCGTTCCACGAAAACATGAGAGGAACCATCCAATATGATGGCGCATTATCGGATGCTTTCAGAATCAGGAGCGGCGTCAAACAAGGATGCGTGCTTGCTCCAACATTGTTTGGGATCTTCTTCACACTCCTCCTGAAGCATGCCTTTGGATCTTCAACAGAGGGCATCTTGCTGCACACAAGATCTGATGGGAAACTGTTTAACCTTGCAAGGCTGAAAGCTAAGTCTAAGGTGCAAGAAGTCCTCATCGGAGACATGCTGTTCACAGACGATGCTGCTGTAGTGTCTCTCACAGAAGACCAGCTTCAAAAACTGCTGGATCAGTTCTCCAAAGTGTGCAAGTACTTTGGGCTTACCATCAGCCTAAAGAAGACGAACGTACTCGGTCAGGTTGTTGCTGAATCCCCATCAATCAGCATTGACAACTATACATTAGAGGTTGTCCACGAGTTCGTTTACCTTGGGTCCACCATCACGGACACCCTGTTGTTGGACACTGAGCTAAATAGGAGGATCGGAAAAGTGGCCACAACTCTGTCCAGACTCAGCAAGAGAGTGTGGAATAACAACAAGCTGTACACTCACACCAAAATGCAAGTCTACAGAGCCTGCATCCTCAGCACCCTCCTTTATGGCAGCGAGACTTGGACCCTGTATGTCCGCCAGGAAAAGAGGCTGAACGTCTTCCACTTGTGCTGCCTCAGGCTCATCCTTGGAATATCATGGAAGGACAGAGTGACCAACACCGCCGTCCTCAAGCAAGCTGGAATCCCAGCCATGCACACCCTCCTCAGGCAGCGTTGACTCCGCTGGCTTGGCCACGTCCACAGGATGAACGATGGAAGGATTCCAAAAGACATCCTGTATGGTGAGCTAGCCTCTGGCAAAAGACCTCCCGGATGCCCCCAGTTGCGTTACAAAGATGTCTGCAAGAGAGACCTCAGAGAGGTAGACATCGAGCTGGACAACTGGGAAGATCTAGCAGACGACCACAGCAGATGGAGGCAGAGGTTACACAAGGGCCTTCAGAAGGGCGAGTTGAAGATCAGACAGCTAGCAGAGGAGAAGCGAGCGCACAGAAAGCACAATAAGGACTTGCCAGACGCCCATTACATCTGCAAGAGATGCAGCAAGGACTGTCACTCTCGTGTGGGTCTTTATAGTCACAACAGACGCTGTAAATGAAGTCCTCAATTGAAACTTTAAAGGGCGCGATCCATAGTCTATGCAGACTGAAGGATGCCTACTACTACTGAGGAGCAAGATGGGACGCCAGTCCCTGAGGTCGTGGAGGTCCCCCTTTCTTGGGTAGCAAGGCGAGCACAGCTCACCTGAAAAACAAAGGGAGGATCCCACTTTTCAAGGACTCAGCCCAGATGCTGAGCAGGTCTGGGCCAAGGATGTCCCAAAACATGCAGTAGAACTCCACAGTCAGCCCATCCATGTATGGGGATTTGTTGGTGGGCATGAGATGGAGGGCTTCCGAGAACTCAGCTAGAGTAAGAGGAAGCTCCAGCTGGTCCTGGTCGCCTGCACTGACTGAAGGGAGCTAGTCCCAGAGCACTCTGCAGGTGTTGGTGTCGGTCGAACCCAGGGAGAAAAGGGTGGCGTAGAAGGTGCGAGCCCTCTTGTGCATCTCCACCGGATCCATAAAAGGGGTGCCATCCTCCACAAGCAGGCAGAGAATGTGTTTCTTGGCACCCCTCTTTTTCTCCAGGGCATAGAAGAAATGGGAGCCACAATTCATCTCCTGAAGTAGCTGGATACGTGACCTCACAAAGGCCCCCTCGCCGCCTGAAGGTCATTGAGGGCCCGGAGCTCGTCCCACTTCTCCTAGTACGTGCTGCAGAGGGATGGATGCCTGGGGCTGGCGGCCAGATGCCTCACCAGCTCAAGAACCTCCCACTCCAGCTGCCCTATCAATGCAGCCTGCTGCCAGCTGGCCCCCCGGGTATAGTCACGGCAGAACTGCGTGTGCAGCTTTACCAGGTCCCACCCCCGCCCTGCCGAGGGAAAGTCATGCTGTTGCCTGCCCCAGGCCAGCCAGAACTCCCAGAAGGATGCCCAGAAGCCCACGTTCTCCAGAAGGCTGTTATTAAAATGCCAGTAGGCCAATCCCTGCTTCCCTGGTGAAAGGGAAGCCTTCACAGCCACCAAATTGTGGTCTGAGAAGGGGGCCAGCTGAATGCTGGACGAGTGGGCCCGCGAGAGATTGTAACGGGAAATGTAGATGCGGCCCAACTGGGAGTGTAAGGATTTTTGGCCCACCACCTGGACGTAGTTGTCCTCGTCTGGGTGGCGGCTGCGCCAGATGTCCACCAGGGAGCGATGGTTGATAAGCTCCCTGAGGATGTCCATGGCGGCCTGGCACTTCTCAGTCCCTGTGCAGACCCGCTCCTGGAGGGTGCAGTTGAAATCCCCGCCAAGGACCAGGCATTCGCGAGGATCGATGGAGTTGAGGAAGGCTGCCACCTGCCAGAAGAAGGATGCTCTCTCCAGGCTGGACGTCAGGGCATAGATGCTAGCGAGATGAAGGGGAACACCCTCCACTCGGACCTGGAGATACAGCAGGCGGCCCGGCATGACTTCGATGCTCCCGAGCACCTCGGGTTGCAGGTCTGGGGAGAACAGGGTCACTACCCCAGCCCAATGGGCCAAGAGATGACTAAAGTAGACCCTGTCTCCCAACTCCAGCTGTCAGAGTTGGGTTCAGTGGCTGGAGTAGTGTGGGTCTCCTGTAGGAAGGTGACAGAGTACCCCCCCTCGGAGGAAGAAAAGCAGCCAGCACCTGCAGAGACCTGACCCTCAGCCCCTGGCGTTCAGAGTGGCAATGACAATTGGTGGCATGTGGACGGCTGGGGAGGATTCTCACCGGAGGGAGCACTGAAGGTCCCCGTGGGGCTGCGCAGCAAACCGTAAACGATGCCAAAGGTGATCAAGGCATCACAGAAGCTGTGGGCCCATTGATAGGCTGTGGTGTCCCTCCTCCTGGTCTCCTTGTCCTCTTTTAGGAGGGCCCTCATGGTTTCAAGGATGTGATGGAAGTTTCCCCAGTGCTGGAGGGCGAGGGCTACCTTGTTCTTGGAGCCACAGGTGTTCTCCAAGAACTGGTGCATCTCATCCCCCAGCGTGTGTGGCGTCAGGGCCTCGGGGTTCTGAGCACCCATTGAACACGTGTTCTTGTGGGCTCCGCAGCCAACAGAGAAGGGCAGGTTGAGGCTGGGGCTTTGCCACAGGAAGGGGCGGGGTGGCAGAAGGAGAGCAGCCCTGGAAGTGCTGGGAGAGGGTGAAGAGAAGGGGGCCTCCCAAGAGATGGTAGCCTCAGGGGTAGTCAAGAACAGGTGGGGGTCAGGGAGGGGAGTGGGAAGAAAAGGAATGGCAGCAGGGGTAATGAAGGCATTGGTGGAAGGGAGAGGGTTGGGAGGAGGAGGGGGAGGGGTAGAAAAAAAAAGAAGAGGAGGGAGAGGGAGAGGGGGAGGGGGAGGCGGATCAGGAGGGGAAAGGGGTGCAGGCTCCAGGGCAAGACATTCATCAGAGGAAGGGATGGCTCTAGGGCCGGAGCGAGGGATGGGAGCGGGAGTGGGAGTGGAAGCATGGACAAAGAGGGCGTCAGGAGGGAGAGCCTTTTCAGGTGGTGAAAGGAGAGTGGAGATTGAAGGGGAGGTGCCAGCATGCTCAGTTGCAGGCACCGATGGGGCAAGGGGGATGACACCAAAGGTTTCAGTGTCGAGGGAGACGGGGTACAGGGAGAGGTCAAACCTGCCTGGGGTGTCTGGGGGCTTGGTGGCCACGGCTGGTAAACTAGTCCCAGCTGGGCTGGCAGTTGCACCCCACGGCTTCCGGGAGCAGAAAGTAGTGACAGTTGATGGGTCAGTGATGGTTGGGGGGGGGGGGGAAGGGGAGGAGGGGCGTGGCTGGGTGTGGGCAGCTGGCCCAGAGGCTTTCAGCAGCAGGCTGTCCACATATGAGGTGGCTGGGGTTAGACCTAAGGCCTTGACCTTCTGTGAGAGGAGGGAGAGGCCAATGCCCACCTCCTCTGGGCGCTCCCAGATGGTGGCCTGGGCAGTGGCCGGAGCGGAGTCGGAAGAGGGCGCGGGCTCAGGGTCGACCACTTTCGCCTCACTGGGCTCAGTCTCCAGAGCAAGAGGAACGAGATACCCTGCCGCTGCCACAGTGGCCTCAGCCACCCCCGGCTGATGACCAGTGGCCGGAGGGTCAGCAAGGAGATCAGGGCTGATGGCCTTCTTGATCGCTTTGCATGGCACGCCCACTCTGCCCTCCAACAGGGTGGCATGTTGAGCATGCGCACTTCTCTTTTTTCCACTTTCCCCTCACTAGCACCCAGTCCTCCAAAGAGGAGGGCTGGGCAGTGGAGGAGGAAGGGACAGGAGATGGGGCAGTGAGGAGAGGGGGAAGGAAAAAGGGGGTGGGACAGCAAGGGAAGGGAGTGGCCCACCCTGGGGTGGGCCCTGTCTGAGTCTTGCTACCAGCCCTGCCTCCCTCTCCTCCACAGGCCCAGCTTGAGAGCTCGCTTGGGTGTTGGCACCTGCTTCTTCTTTCTCCCTGTTCTGTGCTCAGGACTCCTCTGATGCCCAAGCTGCGGTGGTGTTTTCTGGAGCAGGAGGAGGAGGAGGGGTGGTCCCAGGGCCTGCCGCAGTTGGGGCGTCTCTGGTCATACAGCTGGTGCCCCCTGGGTTAGCGGGGGTCCCAGGCTCCTCTTCATGCTGGGCCAGTGTGCAATCCCTCCGGATATGCCCCGCTGCCCGGCATACAAAGCCCTGGGTCTTCCCCAAGGTGTAATACACCCAGTACCAGGCCCCTTGATGAGGCACCAGTATTGTCCCCTCCTGGGCAACCCCACCCTGTGTCACTGCCGGCGGCAGTTGGATCCACGCCTGCTGGCGGAATGAGAGGACATGACGTAGGGGGGGGTCCTTGCAGCCTAGAGGGATGGGACTCAGGACTGACAAGGGCCATCCCAGGGAGATAAGGAAAGGCAGCAGGGCAGAGATGGGGAGGAAGGGAGGGACAGAAGAAAAAACCACCCGCATGCCCAGATCTTGGAGTGGCTCAAGGGACACATGGATGCCCCTGACCGCCAAGCTCCTCTCCACCGCCGCTAGGAAGAAGACGATCTTCCTGAACATGCGGGAGGCCTCCACCACAGCCACGGGCCCCACCACCCATGACAATGCCCACACGTAGGTCTCCACGTGGGGTGAGGCAGACACCATAAGGCAAGGGACTCTGTGATTCCTGGAGAGGGCGCGGAAGGGGCCATGACCATCAGGGATGGTAGTCCAAGCAGAGGTGGAAGGAGCAGGGTGTGAGGCGGAAGCTGCCTGAGTGTACGACCTGGGGGCTGGGGGATCAGGGCCCCCAGGATTGGTGGATGGAGCCGGAGAGTGGGAAGGAGGGGAGCTGCAGCAGGTGTATCGGCAGCTGGGGTGGAAGTCCCAGCCACGGGAAGTTTAGCCTTCCAGGTGGAGCTCTTGCTCTTTCTGGTCCCTTGGTCCTTCCTGCCATTTTTGCGGGGGGTGGATTTGGGGCTGGGTTGCTGGAGGAGGATGCCGCGGCAGGGGCAGCAGGAGCCCCGGAGCCTGCGCCCATGCCCTAGACCACTGCAGGGGCAAAATTCCCACCAGCCTTGTATGCGTGGGCTGCCGTTTCAAAGTTGGGAGGGGTAACAGTGGAGGGAGGAAAGTGGGGGGCATCACCAGATGACTCCCCAGAGTTTGTAGAAGCCATGGTGAGGGCTGCAAGGGTGAGTGAATTTATTGAGGGTGGGGCCCTTTAAGAGAGAGCAGGGGAGGGGAGGGAGGAAGTGGCTACCCCTCCCCCACCAGCCAGGCTGAGGACCTGGTCAGGCAGGGGTGGGGCAGAAGGAGAGCATATTGGAGTACTGGGGGAGTGGGCAGGCATAGCCTGCCCACGGCTAAAAGGCCCCTCTCGCGATGAGGAGGGGCCCACTAAAAAGAGCCCGGTCCCAAATAGGTGTGGGGGACAATGAAATTAAAAACAGGGGCAGGAGTGAGGGTCAAAGGTTTAAAATAAGGGAGCCGGAGGGGGACACCGAGCAGAGGACCCCGGACAGCGCCCACCGCTCCTTGAAGGCATCCAGGGAGTTGGTGGACGCTGCCCAGAGGAACTCTGCTTGGATTCGTGACTGGAGGGAGGAACGGAAGTAGGCCCCACAGTCGCAGGTCGCCCCCTCTGCCTGCCTCCTCTCCCTGGTTTTGTAGATGGCCACTTTGGCCGTGGCCAGGAGGATGCTGACGAGGAGGTCCTGTGACTTTGTGGGGCCACGGATAGGGTGTGAGAGGATGAGAAGGTGTGGGGAGAAGTGCAGCCAGAACCTCAAGAGGAGGTTCTGGAGGAGCCGGAAGAGGGGCTGCAGCCTGGCGCACTCGACGTAGATGTGCGCCAGGTTCTCCCTCATGCCGCAGAAGGTGCAGAAGGAGAGAAGGGGAAGGCAAAAAGAGAAGAAACACAAGAATGGCCACAACTCCCAGCACAAGATGGTAAACAGCTCCTGCTACTGCACTGGGATTTGGGGGGGCGTACTTAATATGTATACATGTGGGGAGGTGAGAGCGAGGAAAGGGGAGGGGCTCCGGCACCTAACAAAACACAGAAGGGGGGGGGTCATGGGCACAAAGGGAGGGAAGAGAAGGAGGTGGCAGAGCCAACCAGAAGTTGGGGGCTTTAAGGGAAGAGTGTGCCCACAGGCATCTGAGGGGTGGGCCCACAGCAGCTGCTGAAGAGCCTCACAAAGCAGGGTGGGGGAGGAGGAAGGGGCAGATGGTGGTGGTGGGGCCCAGGTGGAGAGGGTCCCAGCGGCAGCTGGGTGTGAGGGGAGGGCAGTAATGGAGGCAGTGGCAGCAGGGGTGGGGCTGGGTCCACACCCTAACACCCCACCCCAACTATGCAGCCACCCCTCTGGAGCCCTGGTGGAGAGGGGCCCCACCCAAACTCACCCCCCAGAGCCACTCCACAGCAAACTGTGGAGGGAAGCCCAGCCGCTGCCCAAGACAGCCCCTTACCTCCTTGAAGTGGTAAGGATGCAGCAGCCACTAGATGGAAAGGATGGGCCCAAGTAGGGGGCCAGCAGACTCCCCCCCCAGAAGAGGGAAAGAGGGGGAGAGATTACCTCCTCTCCTGCCAAAGGCAGGGCAGCAGGAGCCGCCCCCTCACACCACCCACCCAGCAGTTCCAGAAAACTAGCTGGAAAGGGTGGAGTGGGGGCGAGAAGAAAGCAGCCTGCCTAGGGCAGGGAAGAAGGGGAGAAGCTAGCCCAAAAAGGGGCCAAAAGACAGCTCTGAGGAAGGCCTGAAATGGCAGCCAAGGCTGCCCACCCTCCCAACCATGGGGCCCCCAAATGGGATCCCTGTGGCAGCCCCCTAGCCTGTGGAGACAGGCTGCAGGAGTCTGCATATATTTGGTAACCAGGGAGTGGGTGAGCACAGCCTGCCCATGACTAAAAGGCCCCTCTCAAAATGAGGGGGAATGGAACCCATTAAAACACCATGGCCCCAACAAAATTCAGGGGAAAACTAAAAAGAAAAACAGGGACAGGAGTGGAGGTCAAAGGTTTAAAACAAGGGAACCAAAGGGGGACACCGAGCAGAGAACCCTGGAGAGTGCCCACTGCTCCTCGAAGGCATCAAGAGAGCCAGTGGACGCCGCACAAAGGAACTCTGCCCGGATTCGTGACCGGAGGGTGGAACGGAAATAGGCCCCACAGTCGCAGGTCTCCCCCCGGCCAGCCTTCTCTCCCTGGTCTTGTAAATGGCGACTTTAGCCATAGCCAGGAGGAGGCCAAAGAGGAGGACCTGCCACTTAGTGTGCCAGGATGAGGTGGTGTGTGCCAGGATGGGGTGTGCCAGGATGAGGAGGTGTGGGGAAAAGTGCACCCAGAACCTCAAGAGGAGGTTCTAGAGGAGCTGGAAAAGGGGCTGCAGCCTGGAGCACTCAACATAGATGTGCGCCAGGTTCTCCCTCAAGCCGCAGAAGGGACAAGTATCTGGGATGGGGGTGAACTGCGAGTCCAGCTGCCGCTGGTGGCAGCACAGGGCAGGGTGGCCCAGGAGGGACCTGTACTGGTGCCCCATCAAGGGGCCCAGTACCAGGTGTACTACACCGTGGGGGAGGCCTGGTGCCCCGTCGCCCGGCACACAAAGCACATCTGGAGGGACTGCCCCTTGGTCCGGTGCGAGGAAGAGGAGCCCAGGACCCCAACCAACCTGGGGGGTGCCAGCTGACTGCCTGGCAACGCATTGACCACAGCGAGCCATGGGACCACCCCTCCTCCTCCTGCCCCGGATGGAACCATCGCAGCTTGGGCATTGGAGGACACCCAGGTGCGTGAGAAGGGGCACGAAGAAGCAGGCACCAGCGCCCAAGCGGGCACAGGAGCCAGGACCATGGAGGAGAGGGAGGCAGGGCCAGCAGCAGGACTCGGACAGGGCCCACCCCAGGGCGGGCCGTCACTTTCCCTCTCTGTCCCGCCCTCTTTCTCCTTCCCCCCCTTCCTCGTTGCCCCTGTCCCCTGGCCCTTCCTCTTCCACAGCCCAGCCCGCCTCTTCGGAGTACTGGGTGCTGGTAAGGGGGAAGCACAAAAAAAGAAGCGCATGCGCCCCGCACTCCACCCTGTCAGAGGACAGGGTGGATGTGCTGCGCAAGGCGCTATAGAAAGCAGCCAGCCCCGATCCCCCTGCTGGACCCCCAGCCATAGACCATCAGCCGGTGGTGACCGAGGCTGCCGTGGCAGCAATGGAGGACACCGTTCCTCCTGCCCTGGAGCTCGAGCCCAAGAGGGCAGAGGTGGTTAGCCCTTTGCCCGCACCCTCTTTCACCTCCTCTCCAGCTGCTGCCCACACCACCCTTGGAAGGCGCCCTCTTCCGCATCTACATCTCCCGGCAACATCTATCACAGGCCCACTCCTCCAGTGTATGGCCGGCCCCCTTCTTGGGCCACCATTTGGTGGCCATGAAGGCTCCCCTTTCACTGGGGAAGTAGGGGGTCGGCCTACTGGCACTTCAACAACAGCCTACTGGAGGACGTGAGTTTCATGGCATCCTTCCAGGAGTTCTGGCTGGCCTGGCACGGGCGATGGCATCCCATTCCCTCGGCACGGCAGTGGTGGGATTTGGGAAAGGTGCGTGCGCAACTCTTCTGCCGCGACTATGCCTAGAGAGCCAGCCAGCGGCAGGATGCGTTGATAGGGCATCTGGAGCAGGAGGTTCTTGAGCTGGAGAGGCGTCTGGCTGCCAGCCCTGGGGATCCATCCCTCTGCGGCACATACTGGGAGAAGTGGGACAAGCTCCAAGCCCTCAATGACCTTTGGGCGTGGGAGGGCGTTTGTGAGGTCATGAATCCAGCACCTTTGGGAGAAGGATTGTGGCTCCTGCTTCTTCTACACCCTAGAGAAAAAGAAGGGTGCCAAGAAACACTGAGGACCTGGACAGGCAGGGGTGGGGGCAGGAGGAGAGAGGAAGGAAGGTGAAACAAAAGGAGGGGAACACAAGTATGGCCACAACTCCCAGTACAAGGTGGTAAGATGGCTCCTGTTTCTGCACTGGGATGTGGAGGGGGATTCAATATGTGCGTGTGTGGGGAGGTGAGTGTAAGGAAAGGGGAGGGTCTCCGGCACCTAACAAAAACAAAAGGTGGGGGGTCGCAGGAACAAGGGGGGGATGGGGGTGTGGCAAAGCCAGCCAGAAGGGGGGGCAGGCAGCATAAAGGGAGGGATGTGCCCACAGCAGCTGCCGCAGAGCCTCACAAAGTGGGAGGGGAGAAAGGGGCAGGTGGTAATGCTCGGGCCCTGGTGGAAAGGGCCCCCACGACAGCGGGGTGGGTGGGTCAGAAAGGGGGTGGTGGTGGCAGGGGCAGGGCAGGGACACACCCTAACACCCCACCCCAGCTATGCAGCCACCCCTCTGGAGCCCTGGTGGAGAGGGGCCCCACCCAAACTCACCCCCCCCCAAAGCCACTCTGCAGCAAGCTGGGGAGGGAAGCCCAGCCGCTTCTTAAGATATCTCCTTACCTCCTTGAATTGGTGAGGATGCAGCAGCTGCTGGATGTAGGAAGGTGGGCCCAAGTGGGGGGCCAGCAGATTCCACCCCCCCAGAGGATTGAAAAAGCAGGGAGAAGCCCCCTTTCCTGCCAAGAGGCAGGGAGCAAGAGTCCCCCCCATGTACCACCCACCTAGCAGTTCCAGAAAAAAACTAGCTGGAAAGGGTGAAGTGGGGGAAAGAAGGAGCAGCATGCCCTGCTGGCTCAGAAAGGGGCCAAGAAGACAGCCCTGAGGGGGCCTCAAGCAGCTAAGGGTGCCCACCTCCCAACCACAGGGCCCCAAGTGGGGTCCCCATGGCCGCCCCCCAGCCTGTGGAGACAGGCAGCAGGAGTCCTCAAAAAAGCAGATATGCCACCAGCCAATGGACAAATGCGTTTCTGTCTCCTGAGTAGACCCAGTTAGAACAGGCAGCTGGGGCCACATTAGGAGTCAGCCACAGGTGAATCTATCAGCACTCATTGGTCAGCTGAGGCCCTGCACTCTCTATAAAAGGCTCCCCAGCTGGTAGGAGGGAAGGGGAGAAGGCTTTGGAAGGTGCACTAGAGAACAGGAGTAACAGCAGTGTGAGAAGATACCACAGGGAAGCAGTGGGTGAAGTTGCCCAGGGTGAGGTTGCTGCATTGGGGCAAGGGTGAAGGCACTGCCAGCAGCCTCTTGTCCTCTTAGGGACCCTTGGCCAGAGTCCAGGGTAGAGGGTGGGTCTGGACTCCCCGCACCCTTCCCCAGGGGGTTACTGCACTGGAGCAGGTGTGGGCCTGCAAGGGGACTGGCTGTGTCCTCCCCATTCTGGACATGCCTATGATGAGGATGGCTTGCTAGGCAGAGACACCTGCTTCTGGAAAGCCCTGGGTAGATAAGGGGTCTCTGAGAGGCACAACAGAGAACTGCCAGGGAACATAGGGACTCACAGGGGTTGACAAGGGGATTTGTTGCATTTTGTTTATGCTAGAAATCATGAAAATCTAAATATATTCTGAAGAGTAAAACAAAATGAAATACTCACAAATTTGAATCCATTAATCTTATTGATGTAGACCAGTGTTATGGTGAGATACTGAATGTGAAACAACAAAACTTTTTAAGTAAATCAAGGCTAACAATGCTCTATTTTGAGATTTTGTGCTCCAAAAGTTGTCACAGACTAAAAAAAGCACTGCTATTACAATAATCCATGCTTCTTAGACAATTCCAACACCAGCTGTCATTCATTCTGAGATGCTCATTTGTCTAAAAGCAATTAAAGCCTAATTGCTGAAAATTTTGGAAATGCATAATAGTATAGCAGGCAAACAAATGTGTTCATTTATTTCTTTATCACCATCTGCTTAATTAATAAGAGTTTTACTGAATGAAAACCTGATAATTATATAAATTGTTTTCTTAATTGAAAACATCTTATGCAATTTGGTCAGCATCTAACAAAATTTGGGGGAGTTTATACATAAGCATTTCATCTAAACAAACTTCAGTATTTTCTAATTCATTGAAAAAAATCATTGTGAACCTAGGCAAATA
Organism: Carettochelys insculpta; assembly: GCF_033958435.1. Taxonomy (NCBI): domain Eukaryota; kingdom Metazoa; phylum Chordata; order Testudines; family Carettochelyidae; genus Carettochelys; species Carettochelys insculpta. The sequence goes on from NC_134149.1 coordinate 32,406,888, forward strand.
TGAGTCAAGATTTATCTTTACATCTCAAAGTAAACAATTTCATATTCTTCTTTGGGAAGTTATGTGCTTTGGACAGATTGTTTACTAGCAATGCTTTTCTTTTTTTTGGGGGGGTGGGGGGAAAGGCATGGGAATTCAACTAGCTTCCTGATGCAGGACTGCTGGAGATCCCCACCATCCAGCAGAGTTTCCCACATCTGGGCAGTGGGTTGGACTTGGCACCCCGGCTGTCTCCCCATGGAGGGGCTTCAGGAGACCCCCTTCTCCTAGGCTGAGGTCCCCATGGCTGGGGCTACCAGTAGGGCTCCATGCCTCAGTCACTTTTCCACCATGAGGCTTCTGGGGACCCCTGCACCCCCCTGGCTGGGTTCCCTGAGACACAGCTAGGCATGAGTACAAAAGCACTGATTATTAAAATTGAAAGGCAAGTAATCCTTTCTCATTTTTAGTCTATTTAATTTTATCTGCCTTGTAGATTTTGAAATAATTTATGAAATCACAATTGTGGCCTAGAGTGAGGAAAACAAGGAATCTTCTTAAACTGGTTGCTTAAGTACCATATAGGGATAAAATAAATCATGATTTATCATAGCTACTACAGCCAACAAGCTTGCATTTTTTAGAAGACTGACTCAAGTTCAAACTTGCGGAACACTTACGGACCTGAAATATAAACAAACATTTTCCTCCTCTGAGGATCTGAAATGTGATTATCTAGTGGAATAATGAAGTTACTTCAAGTTCTCAAAGTTCTCATTGCTTTCAACCCTCTATAGTGATTATCTATAAATTAAAATGTAGATCCAAATACACACTGGAATTAAATAAATAAATAGGTTACCAATGCCATCCATACCACTTCACTATGAAATAGCATCTGTTGATGATGCCAGACAAGCTTAAAAAAAATTGCCATGCATATATTTGAGTTCAGACTAGTTAAACTGCTGAGAATAAAGTCTTGGCCCTCTTGATGACCACATGAGTTTTGCAATTGACTTCAGGAGGTGCAGAGATTTTTAGCACAGAAGATTATAGAATGACTATTCAGCTCAACTGAACATTCATATTTGCACTAGGAATTCAGCAGCGAACAGGAGCAGCTAACAGGGAGTTTGCCTGGGAGTTCACCTTGGAGGTGAGCCCCATATCAGTTGTCTCTATATTATAGGTTTGTTTCTCTAGTGCCTATTTTAAGGGCACAAGAAACATCTAGGAGAACTTTCTGAAGGAAGGGGAATAATGGATGGTGACATGGCTACTGAGAAGTCTGTGACCTGCATGCCATGTGCCGTGTTTATCTTTCTACCAGCCTATAGGAAAAAAATTGTATGTCCCATGTGCAAGCTGGTTGCCATTTTGGAAAAGAGGGTTAGAGGATTTGAGTGCAAATATCTACACTCAGGTCCATCAGAGAAGGTGAAGACTTCCTGGATAGAAGTTACTATTCAGTGCTGCAGGAACAGCAGGCTGTTCAAAATAAAGCAGCAAATTGGAAACATGTTACCTCCAGGAGAAGAAAACAAATTCAGGTCTCTCCAACTCCAGAAGAGAGAAACAACTGCTTTCAGCCTCTCTGCCCAGGTGATACAGTGGAAATAAGTGAAGCAGATACCTCACAGGGAATGGATCAGAAGAAGATCCCACAGATTGTTAGGCATGGGATGTGCAATCCTAGGAATGGGGGTTCTATGGCCACCACCCAAAGAGAAAAAGATGGGTGGTGGTGGATGGGAACTACCTTCTAAGAGGCACAGAGTCATCCATCTGCCAGTTTAGATCTAGAATACCAACAAGTTTGCTGCTCGCCGGGATCTAGAATCCGGGATGTTACAGAATCTCTTCCTAATAATCATTGAACTCGCAGACTTACCGCTTCCTACTTCTCCATGGAGGAATTAACAATATGACCAAGAGCGACCTTGATGAGATCACTGTAGATTATGTAACCCTAGGAAAAGAGATCAAAGAGCTTGGAGCACAAGTGGTGTTCTGGTCCATCCTCCCTGCCGAAGGAAGGGGTCTGGGTAGGGATCATTGAATTGCTGAGGTAAATGCATGCTTGGTGTAGCAGGGAAGAATTTGGCCTCTTTGACCATGGGATTCTGTTTCAGGAACAAGGATTGCTAGGAAGAGATGGGATCCACCTAACAAAGAGAGGAAAGAGCATCTTTGTGGGCAGGCTTGCAAACCTAGCTAGGAAGGCTTTAAATTAGGTTCATCAGGGACAGCAACGTCAGCCCTGAGGTAAGTGGGGAAGGAGTAGGGTACAACAAAGCAGGATGCCTGGGTGAAGAGGAGAAAGTGGACCAATCAGCCACTTCTCTAAGGTACTTGTACACAAATGCAAGAAGCTTGGGAAACAAAAAGGAGGAACTAGAGGCCCTGGCACAGTCTGTGGCTGGAATAATGGAGACTTGGAGGGATGATTCGCATAACTGGAGAATGGTCATGGAAGGGTATAAACTGTTTAGGAAGGACAGGCAGGGGAGAAAACGAGGAGGAGTTGTGCGCTATGTGAGGGAGCATTATGATTGCTCAGAGGTCCGGTACAAGGAGGGAGAAAACCACTTGAGTGTCTTTGGGTTAAGCTTACAGGCGGAAGCAACAGAGGTGATGTAGTTGTCTGCTGTAGACCGCCAGATCAGGGAGAAGAGGATTTCCTCAGACAGTTAAGTGAAGCTTCTAAATCACAGGCCCTGGTTCTCATGGAGACTTTAATTACCCAGACATTTGTGGGGAGACCAGTACAGTAGCACACAGACAATCCAGAAAGTTTTTGGAGAATGTTGGGGATAACATCGTGGTACAAGTGCTGATGGAACTGAGCAGGGGCTGTGCACAACTTGACTTGCTGCTCCCAAACAGGGAAGAATTAGTAGGAGAAATGGAAATGGGTGGCAACCCAGGCTTCAGTGATCATGAGATGGTTGGTTTCAGGATCCTTACAAAAAGAATGGTGAGCAGTAATATACTGAACCTTGATTTCAAAAGAGCAGACCTGAGCGAACTGATGGGCAGGATCCCCTAAGAATGAAGGGGAAAAGAGTTCAGGAGAACCGAAAGTATTTTGAAGAAGCCTTATGGAAGGCACAGGAACAAACCATCACACTGGATAGTAAGAAACAGAGATACGGTAGGTAACCTGCTTGGCTTAACAAGGAAATTCTTGGTGAGCTAAAACTCAAAAAGGATAAGTATAAGAAGTGGAAACGTGGACAATTGACTAAGGATGAATATAAATATATGGCCAGCGAATGCTGGGCAACAATCAGGTAAGTGAAAGCACAATGGGAACTGCAGCTGGCAAGGAATGTGAAGGCTAACGAGAGGTTTCTGCAGGCATGTTAGCAATAAGAGGGTTGTCAGGGAAAGTGTGGGGCTGTTACTGGGTGAGAGGGGTAACCTAGTGACAGATGAAGTACTCAATGCTTTTTTTTGCCTCAGTCTTCGTGGGCAAGTACAGCTCCCACACTACAGTGCTAGACCACAAAGTATAAATCATAAAACACTAGAACTTGAAGGGACCTCAAGAGATCAAGTCCAGTCCCCTGCCCCTATGGCAGGACCAAGCACCATCCAGACCATCCCTGATGTCTGTCTAATCTGATCTTAAATATCTCCAGCAATGGAAATTCCACAACCACTTGCCACTCCTGACCCTGACACTGAAAGCACATACTACATAGATTCTACACGTCTTCCCTCCTGCCATGCACTGAAGGTATATACCCTGGTATACTCATGCCTCCTCAAACTGCCTTCTCTGGCACCGTGCACAAAAAGCACAGGCCAGCATGTACCCTGGCTTCTCTTCCCATACCTTTAGACTAAGTGCAGTTTATTGCTACTCACATGTGACTTCCACCAGCCCATTCAGACTACTATGTGGAAACCACGCTCCCAGCATACCCCAACATGCCTTCAGCTCAGAAGCTAAGCATGGGGTGCTGTGCAAACACTGCCCCTGCACCTCAGGCCTGTGGGCTTAGTGAGGTAAGATAGTCCTGCATCCCTGCCTGCCCAACCTCTTGCTGTCAAGCACCCACTCCTGGCCCCCTTGGACATGCCCCACCTGCAGGCTGCTGAGCCCACCAGTGCCCTTGTCCAGACCCCTTAGCTGCCTGCTGATCCCCTCCTTCTCCTGCCTCATGGTCCCCCACATCCTGACCTCCTCACCTTGCCCGGTCCTGCTTCCGGCACCTGGGGCTGCACACATCAGTCAGGCTCCTGGCCAAGGCAGCCAGCTCCCCTGAGTGCCCCCTGTCGGCAGTGGGCTCCCACTCGTCTGAGGCACCGCTGCAGCTCTTGGTGTGGAAGAGGCCGAAGTGGATTTTCAGCGAGCCTCTCCGAGCGCTGGAACCACTGCCGCTGCCTTCCCCTCAGGTGGTGCGGCAGGTAGCGGTGTCTGGGCCCAGCCCCCTGGCCTTGCCCCCACCCAGCAGGGGCTGCCTGGATCCTCCTCGGAGTAGCTGCTAGCCTCACTGGGCTCCAACCCCTCAAGCACCAGGAGTGCATTTCTGGTCTCCTCAGGAAGGTGTAAGGCAGCCATTGGTGGGAAAGGAACAAGTTAAGAGCTACTTAGAAAAACTAGATGTACACAAGTTTGTGGGTCTGGATTTAATGCACCAAATGGTACTTAGGGAGATGGCAGATGTCATTGCTGAATCTTTGGCCATTATCTTTGAAGACTCTTGGAAATGAGGAGAGATTCTGGGTGGCTGGAAAAAGGCAAATGTAGTGCCCATCTTTAAAAAAGGAAAGAAGGACAATCTACGGAACTATAGGCTAGGCAGTCTTACCTCAGTACTTGGGGAAAATACACTCCTGCTAGAACTGGAAGGGACCTCAGGAGGTCATCGAATCCAGGCCCCTGCCATCTTGGCAGGACCAAGCACCATCCCTTTTTTTTTTTTTGTGGTCTATTTACCCCAGATCCCTAAATGGCAACCTCATGGATGGAGGGGATCCTCAAGGAATCCATTTTGGAGCACTTGGAAGAGAGCAAAGTGATCAAAAATAGTCAACATGGATTCACCAAGGGCAAGTCGTGCCTGACCATTCTGATTAGCTTCTATGATGAAGTAATAGACTCTCTGGACATGGGGAGGTCAGTGGATGTGATTTACCTTGACTTCAGCAAAGCTTTTGATACAGTCTACCACAACAGTCTTGCCCATAATTAAGGAAGTATGGATTGAATACATGGACTATAAGATGGATAGAAAGCTGGCTTGACAGTCGGGCCCAATGGATAGTGGTCGATGGCTCAATATCTGGATGGCGGTTGGTTTCAAGAGGAGTGCCCCAAGGGTCGGTTCTGGGGCTGGTGTTGTTCAACGTCTTTATCAATGACCTGGATGAGGGACTGGATTGCACCCTCCTCAAGTTTGAGGATTACACCAAGCTAGGGGGAGAGGTAGGTACGTTGGAGGCTAGAGTTAGGATCCAGAGTGACCTGGATAAATTGGAGGACTGGGACAAAAGAAATCTGGTGCGGTTCAACAAGAAGCGTAGAGTCCTGCACCTGGGGTGGAAAAATCCCAAGCATTGTTATAGGCTGGGGACCGACTGGCTCAGCACCAGTACAGTGGAAAGGAACCTAGGGATTGTGGTGGATAAAAGGCTGGATATGAATCAATAGTGTGCATTAGTAACCAAGAAGGCTAACGGCATATTGGGCTGCATTAGGGGGACCATTTTGAGCATATCTAGAGAAGTTCTTTTTCCTCTCTATTTGGCACGGGTGAGCACTATTTGGCACATCTGGACCATTGCATCCAGTTTTGGGCCCCCCCCCGCCCAGTATATGAAGGATGTGGATGTGCTGGAGCAGGTTCAGTGGAGGGCAACGAAAATAGTTAAGGGGCTGGAGCACGTGACCTACGAAGAGAGGCTGAGGGATTTGGGCTCATTTATTTTGCAGAAGCTAATACTGAGCAGTAATTCGATAGCAGCCTTCAACTTCCTGAAGGGGTGCTCTAAAGAGGATGGAGAGAAACTCTTCTCAGTGGTGACAGATGGCAGAACAAGGGAAGACGGGGCTTTGGGAAGAAGGACTTCCTTCTGGAAGGCCCCCTGGGGCTTTGCTTCTAAACGGTGTTTTCGAGTCCCAAAGAACAGTCTTCCAGACTCCAAATCATGTGATGTTATGCTAATGAGGCATGGGTAATTTGCATCCATGCCTCATTAGTGTGTTTCAGGCCATGTATTACCATGCGTAGAAACAGCCCATGAGACCTTCCTTTTTGTTGTATTTTGGTGCATCTCTGTCTATTTCACTTTGTCTTAAGATAGGGAAATGCAGACTTGCAAGGAAAAGGGTCAGTAAGTGAGGAGGATGGCAGAGAGGGAGAATGGGGTGGAAGGCTTGTCCATTGGTTTGGACATCAACTTAGTGCTTGGGATACCTGGCTTCAATTCCTGGCTTTACCAGAGAATCCCTGTGTTACCTTGAGGAAATCACTTAGGCCCAGATCCTCAAAGTATTTTGGTGACTGACTGCCACTGAAATCTTTGGGAGCTATGCACCTAAACACTGCTGGGGTTTTGGGCCTTAGACTGTGTCTTTGTTGCTCAGCTATAAAATGGGGATAATAGTATTCCTCCACATCAAAGATGAGTTGTGAGGCTAAAAAGAATAGTGATGCACTTCGATACTATAATAATGGATCTGTAACAGCAACGAAGGGTCCTGTAGCACCTTATAGACTAACAGAAAAGTTTTGAGCGCGAGCTTTCGTGAGCACAGACTCACTTCATCAGATGCCAGCATCTGATGAAGTGAGTCTGTGCTCACGAAAGCTCACGCTCAAAACTTTTCTGTTAGTCTATAAGGTGCTACAGGACCCTTCGTTGCTATAATAATGGAGACCATATTCAAGGGGGAGTTGTTCATTTTGAGCTCGTGGCATACTTTTTAGTCTATTTCTAAATCGCAAACTGATGCATTAGAACTAACTAAATATGTTGAAATATATAAATCTGTTTCCTTAAAAGCTCAGTGTGTTATCTGTAACCTACAAGAAACTACAACTTGAAGTTAAACTTAATGCAGAAAGTTTCCAAGTTCCTCATGCATAGCTCACTGTAGACAAAGGGAGGCTTGATTTAAGGTACAACTGCTAGTTCAGAATTAACTACTGTGACCTGATTTGCCTTACATATATGAAAATAACCAGCAACATATTAAAAGCCCTTTGTGGGGCTATTCCTCGTGATTATCTGAAACACTACTTATTAGATTATGGCACTGTTAGAATTTTCCATCTCTTCTATATTGGCTGTCACCAAAAATGTATAAAAAGGATATTGCTTGTCATGCATATGTTGCTCAGTTTTGTGAGTAGGCATAGTTGCCAAGAATTGTTTAAATTGTTTCAGGGCACTTGCTCCATGTGGGACTGAATCCATAATGAATAGCTTTGTAGTATTTAGGACTTTTTTTTTTTCTAGCTCTCACGTACTGTAATATTTTCAAAAAATATGAAAAAGGTATATGGTATAAGTTATTTACCAGAGTATTTACTCTGAACCCCTGGTAATAGTGGCAAGTGGTGGGGATGGCCCCTGACCAGCTGGCCAAGTCCCGAGCCAGGGCTTAACCATTCCAGAGCTCCTTAACCTTACTCCTGACATGGTCGAGCGCGCAGGCAGAGTGACCCTGGGCAGTCAGGCCCTCGGCCAGCTGGGTGAAGGCAGCCATATTCTGCTGTTTGCTTCACATCACCCAGAGCACCTCCTCTATACTCCAGAGCCCCAGCAGGTCCTGGAGCTCAGCCTCACTCCAGGAGAGGCCACACTTCTTCCCCCTCTGGTTGGACCCTTGGGAGTCCTGGAACTACTTGGCTGGCTGCCTAGTTGCCATGCCTCTGCTTGGGCTACTGGGGGTCGCCCTGAAGAGGGCAGGGGCACCACGTGCTCTGGCTGCTGCCTACACAGTCTCAGCTTCCTGTCACAGTTTCCTGGTCCATGAGGCTTTGAGAGCCGCTGCATGCACAGACCATAGATCCCCGCAGGGGCTGGGCAGGAAATCTCCCTGGCTACATCTACGCTAGAGCACTACTTTGAAGCAGTGTCTTTCAAAGTAGATACTTTGAAAGACTCTGCTTTGATGCCTAGTGTCTACACACGCCCCAGGGCTGACACCATGGATGTACAGTGTTGAAATAGTCACAGGGCACACTGAAAGGGGCCTTCCCCCATCACAGAAAGAGAGTGTCTACACATACAAGCAGCGCCTTTCAAAATAAAGGGCCAGGAGAGACTGCAGACAGGGTCGCATGGCAGACAAGCCCTTCCAGGGCCATAACAAGCTGCCCTTTTAAAGGTCCCCTTCCAAACACACTTGGCCTACACAGTACGAGGCCTGCGGCGTTACCACAAGCCCCACAGACACAGTGCCCACAGGAATAGACACAGAGCAGCAGCGGGAGCAGCTTGACATTCTGCTGGTCACCACCAGTGGAGTGGATGCCCTGCTAGCCACAGCAGTTGTTGACAGGGGAGCCCTCCCCAGGGGAAGAAGAGGATGCACCAGACCACTGGGTCTTCCTGGCCCCCCACCCCTGTATGCCCCACACCCCACCAGCTCTGAGTGGTGGGAGTGACTCATCATAGGGGAGGGGGATGATGACTAGCGGTGCTGGAATTTCTGGATGAGGGAGCAGACCTTCCTGGAGATCTGCCAGTGGCTGACCCCCCTCCCCGAGACACCACAACACCCAGATGTGGTGCACCCTGCCCATGGAGAAGAGGGTTGTGATAGTTGTCTAGAAGCTGGCCACTCCAGACAGCTACCACTCTGTGGTCCACCTATTTGGTGTGGGCAAGGCCACAGTTGGGGCCATCCTGATGGAGGTAAGCAGGCCTGGGCCAGGGAAGGTGGCCTAGGGTGGGCCAGGCACACTCCACACAACCTCATGGGTGCCTTTGTCCCCTCCCTGCAGGTGGTCTGGGCTCTGAATGCCCTGCTCCTGCAGAGGGTCTCCCATGTCGTGGACCTGAATGTTGCCATCACAGGCTTTGCTGCCATAGGGTTCCCAAATTACTTCAGAGCCCTCGAGGGGACCCACATACCCATCCAGGCCCTGGAGTACAGCAGGGGACAATTCGTAAGCCATAAGGGCTACCATTCTGTGATCCTGCAGGCCATGGTGGACCACCGGGGCTGGTTCCAAGATATGCATGTGGACTGGCCTGGCTGCATCCACAACACATGGGTCTTCCACAACTTGGGCCTGTGCTGCCAGCTAGAGGCAGGGACCTACATCCCCCCAGTGGGAGATCCCAGTGGGGGACACCGCTGTGCCCCTCTGCATGGTGGTTGACCCTACTTACCCCCTCCAGCCCTGGCTCACACAGCCATATACAGGTCACCTCACCACGAGCCTGGAGTGGTTCATTGGACAGCTCAACCTTGCCCACCAGAGGGTCGAGCATACCTTTGGCCACCTTAAGGGGCAATGGCACTGCCTCCTTGCCAACCTGGATGTGGGCATCCGGAATGTCCCCCAGGTCGTGGATGCTAACTGCACACTTCACAATATCAGGGAGACAAAAGGGGGGCCTTTGTACAGGGGTGGGCAGTCAAGGCTGGCATGGGTTACCCCAGCCACCTGTCACCCCTAGCTGCCAGGGCCATCTTGATGGGATCTGCCTTCAGGAGGCCCTATGGCAATACTTAGAGCAGGGTCCCCAGTGAGCGCCATGCCAACCAAAGCCGGTGGGCCTCCTGCACCCCTCCACCCTCTGCATGCTACCCCTTACCCCCTGTATACTATCTGCCAACAAGCACACAGTGGTTTAGGAAAATGAAACTGTATATATATTGAAAACAAGCCAACTTTTGAATAAAACTTATGTTTAACAAACAACATTGATGAAAATTATTACATGGTGGGGTCAACTATTTACAGGAGTGGGGGCACTTGGATGACCCAGCTGTTGGCCCATCACTCTGGCACAGGAGTAGAGTGGCGTGACCCCCGCTGGATCCAGTGCCCATGCCCCTCCCCTTGCCTGGGGTCCCCATTGAGGCTGGATGGGGGAGGGGAGCATGGGCAAGTAAGGCCGGGGCTCTGCCTTGTGGCAGTGTTCAGGCCCAGTGGGCTCCTTGCTCGGGGTGGGGAGGTGCTATCAGGTGGGGCCACAGGGGGAAGGGCAGGCAGTGGGAGGGGGCAGTCAGATCACCAACCCCTGGCATGAGGTCCCCAGGTTGTTGACAGTAGACATGAGTACTCTGCAGGCTTCCTGGCACGAGGTGACCTTTCCCTCCTCGAAGCAGAGGTGTCACTGTGCGAGTTTGACCTGGTGCCAGAGTGAGATAGCCATGAGCGGGTCCCCAGCCATTGGCCTCTGGCTCTAGAGAGAGCAGGCCTGTTCCAGAGCAGATGGTTCCTCCCAGTGGCCGCTGTCTGTAGCCTCCAAAGGGCTGTGTGGAACCATGGTGGTGCCCTGCTCTCCTGGACCTTGGATGGTGCAGCTGTGGAAACGGGGGGAGAGAGAAAAAGGCCATGAGTACTGAGCTCTGCCCCATGGCCCCCACACACCCCCATTCTCCCCCATGGGCATTGGGTCCCCATCCCCTGTCCCCCCCGATCCGTGGGTGAAGTGGCCCTGTGGACAGCCCATTTGTGTGGTCTGCAGTGCTGTCCATGGGAGTGGGAGCTGACAGGTGCTACCTGCGATGCCCCCAGCCTGGTGCCATGCTCTGCCTGGGCCTGCGGTCTGCTGGGAGTGTGGGGGGGTCTCCCGGTCATATAAGATGCCCCTGCCTCATGCCCCGGGGGTGTGTGCCCTGTGGGGTACATACCTGAGGGTCCACTGACGTGGTTGGGGGAAGCCTGTTGGGCAGATGTCTGGCTGGAGGTGCAGGAGCGGAGGTCAGTGGTCCTCCTCACTGGACCACTCCACCTCAGTGCCCAGCTCCGCCTTTGGCCTTGGTGTGGAGGGCTAGACTCCGGACCTGGCTCCTGCTCCACGACCTGCTGCGTCTCCTTGGCCATGGTTTCCAGGACTGCCAGAGAGGAGGAGGTGTCCCAGGAGCCCAGGATGTCCCTAAGCTCCTGGTAATAGGGGCAAGTGGTGGGGACAGCTCCTGACCAGCTGGCCGACTCATAGGCCCGGCATAACCCTGCTGCAGATCCTTGACCTTGCTGTGGATGTGGTCAGGAGTGTGGGCAGGGTGACCTAGGGCAGTCAGGCCCTCTGCCAGCTGTGCAAATGTGGCCACCTTTTGTCATTTGCTCCCCATTATGAGGAGCACCTCCTCCTCGCCACAGAGCCCCTGCAGGTCCCAGAGAAGCCACTCTTCCTACCCCCACCCCAGGAGGAGGCTTGAGAGCCCTCCAATGGCTTGGAGGGGGAGCCCTGGGGGCACTCAGGTGGTTGGCTGGTCACCATCCATCTCTGTTGACTGCTGAAGCTCTGGCTGGGGTGTGCAGGGACAGCATGTGCGGTGGCTGCTGCCTGCACACTCTCAGCTTTCTGCAATGGGGTTTCAGGGTCCAAGGGGCTTTAAGAGCCGCTGCACGCACAGACTATACAGCCCCGCGGGAGCTGGACAGTACATCTTCATGTCCCAGCTGATTGCCACCGTGGCAGACCCCGTTATTTTGAAGTAGTGGGATGCGGAGCATCTACACGTCATTTTTCAATGTCGAAGTAGTGAGCTATTCCCATTTTCTTATTGGGATAGCGATTTCAACATCTCTGCACCTACTGTCGATTTCAACTTCAATCGAGTGTGTGGCATGTGTAGATGCAACATGAGCCATTTCTGAAGGTGTGCTTGCTACTTCGAAGTTGCAGGCTAGTGTAGATGTGGCTCACATCCCAGCTGATTTCCACCATGGCGGACCTCAGTCTTTCGAAGTAGCAGGACATGGAGAGTCTGCACACATCATTTTTCAAAGTTAGACATCAAAGTAGCACCCTATTCCTGTTTTCTGGTTGGAATAGCGGTTTCAACATCTGCAGTGACTTACTTCGATTTCAACTTCAAAGTAGCGCATGGCATATGTAGACACACCACACTACTTCAAAGTGGCACCTGGTTTTGCAAAGTAGCAGGCTAGCGTAGATGCAGCTTTGGAGAAGCAGCAGACTCTAGGGAATTTGGTCTCCTATCTTTTCCCTGTGCTGGCCAATGTAGCTCAAGCAGCAGGCTGCTGTGAGTCTCTGTGGGAGATAACCCTGCCAAAATGTGGGACCCACCCAGCTTCATCACAATATTTATTTCTATTTAAAGGAACTAACAACTTGTGGCAATTTCCCTGTCAGCACCTGCGGGTCCCTGTAGTTCCTGGCAGTTCTTTGTTATGCCTCAGAGACTCATGGAGACACCTTATCTGCCCAGATCTTTCCAGAGGCAGGTGTCTCCACTTAGCAAGCCTTCCTCCTCATAGGCAAGTCCAGAATGGGGAGGATAAAGCCAGTCCTCACCTGCTCCAGTGGACTAACCCTCTGGTGAAGGGTGGTGAGGACTCCAGCCCAGGGTCCCTAACAGGCAGCTGGCAGGGCCTTCACCCCTGCCCCAAGCAGCAACTTCACCCACTGCACTGCTCCTTGCACCTTCCAAAACCTTCCCCCTGCTACCAGGTGGGGAGCCTTTTATAGGGCGTGCAGGGCCTCAGCAGACCACAAGTGCTGATTAGACTCAGCTGTGGCTGATTCTTAACAAGGCCCCCATATGCCTGCTGTAATTGTGTTTACTTAGGGAATGGGAAGGCACTTGGTTTGGTTTGGTTGACCTGACCTGCTTTTGAGAAGGCTCCTGTAGCTTGTTTTTGCAGGCTGGGGGTTCTGCCGCAGGGAGCCCCCTTGTGGGGCTCCTGTGTTTGGGAGGTGGGGTGCTGGGAGCTGGACAGTCTCTGGTAGGTTCTGGTCTCCCTCCGGGCTGTTTTTTTTGGACCCTTTTGGGCCAACTTTCTCCCCCCCACCCCACTCCTTCCAGCTAGTTCCTGGAGAGCTGCTGGGTGGGTGGTGTATGTTGGGGGGGACTCCTGCTGCCCTGTCTCCTGGCAGAGGAGGTGGTAGCCCTCCTCGCCTTTCCATCTTCTGGGGGGTAGTCTGCTGGCCCCCAGCATTGGGCCCACTTCTCCAGCTGGTGGCTGTTGCTCCCTCATTTCTTCAGAGGAGGTAAGGGTCTGTCTTGGGTGGTGGTTGGGCTTCCCTCCACAGATGGCTGTGGAGTGGCTTGTTTGGGGGCAGGGGGTTGAGTTGGCCCCACCGGAGCTCCAGAAGGGTGGTTGTGAGGTTTGGGGGATGTGGGGGAAAAACTGCTCTAAGGTTTAAAAGATTTTTTTTCCACGCTAACCAGACCTCACTCTGTAAGGGGATACTAGGGGGCCATCTGCACTTCTCTGAAGTCCCTACCTTGTCACCGAGAGAGAATTTATCCTGTAGGCTCCTCTGTCTGGGTTATCATGTACCTTTGTAGTGTAAACTGGCCTCAAGCACAGCTGGTGTTTGCAGACACGTCTCAGGACAATTCTGCTGAGACTTTCATATGTTAAAGAGGACAATTAACGACTAAACTGTATAAACAAACTGTATAAAGAGTCCCGAGAACTGATTCTCAGGGCTCCCACTTCTTTGGAAGCTGGCAGCCTGCATGCATGCAAATAAAGTTTCCTTTTAGATCTCACTCTTGCCTCACTGCTTTGACCTCCAGCCTCGGACCTTTGGGGGACACTGTATCCCCAGGGGAATGTGGGTTCTCCGACAGGGGTGTGGTTTGGTGTGGTTCCTGCCCCTGCCTCAGCCGCTGCTGGGACCTTTTTATCCACCACAGGGCCCCACCACCATCACCATCATCTGCCCCTTCCTCCTCCCTTGTTTCATGAGGCTTCACAGCAGCCGCTGTGAGCCCACCCATGGGAACACCCTACTTTACAGCCCCCACCCATTCTCTTCCTTCTGGTCAGCTCTCGCTGCCTCCCCTCCTCATCCCTTATCCTCCCCTCTTTTTGTGCCCAAGAACCCTCTGCTTTTTTTTGTTTGTTAGGCTCCCGAGCCCTCTCCCCATTCCTCTCACTCACCTCCCCACACATATGTGTTGAATTCCCTCCACATCCCAGGGTAGTAGCAGGAGCTGGTCCACCATCTTGTGCTGGGAGTAGTGGCTTCTCTTGTGTTCCTTTCTCCTTTGCCTCTCCCTCCTTCCTCCTGCTGACCCACCCCTGCCTGACCAGGTCCTCAGCCTGGCCAGTGTGTGAGGGGCAGCTACTTCCTTCCCCTCTCCTCTCCTCCCTCCCCTCCCACCTTTGTTAGAACCCCACCCTCCAACAAACCACTTGTCCCTGTGTCGCTCACCATGGCCTGTGTATCTACTGGGGGGTTATCTGGCAATGCCCTCCTCCCTCCACTATTACCCCTCCCACTTCCACGGGGTGGACTGATCCGGGGCTGCCAGAAAATCTACCTCTGCAGTGGCTGAGGGCGTGGGTGCCTGCTCCGGGGCCCCTCCTGTCCTTGCCACAGTGTCCACTGCTGACCCTGCCCCGAATCCACTCCCTCAGAAGGGCAGGAAGGGCCAGGGGACCAAAAAAGGCAAGAGCCCTGCTTGGAAGGTCAAACCTCCTGTGGTGGGGACTGCCACCCCCACTGCAGATATACCCACTGCAGCTCCCCTTCTTCCCGTCCCCCTGCTCCCTCCCCTGATCCTGGGGCCCCGACTCCCCAGCCCCCAGGTCATATACCCAGGAGGTGTCCACCTTGCACCCTACTCTTTCCACCTCCGCGGGACATACCATCCCCAAAGGCTGTAGCCCCTTTCTCACCCTCATCAGGAGGCACGGGGCCTATTGCCTCCTGGTGTTGGCCTAGCCCCATGTTGAAACCTATGTGCAGGAGATGGTGTGAGTGGTGGGGCCCATGGCTGTGGTGGTGGCCTCTTGTATGTTCGGGAAGATCGTCTTCTTCCTGGCGTCAGAGGCTGTCCCCCAGGAGGTGGTGGAGAGGGGCTTGGTGGTCAGGGGTGTTCGCATGCCCCTCGAGCCACTCAAAGACCTGGGTGTAGGGGTGGTTTTTTCTTCCATCCCTCCTTTCCTTCCCAATTCCTCCCTATTGTCGTTCCTTACCACCCTGGGACGGCCCTTGTCAGTCCTGAGTCCCCTCCCTCTGGTGCTGCAAAGACCCCACTCTCCACTACATGCTCTCCTTCCGTCAGCAGGCACAGGTCCAGCTGCTGCCAGTGGCTCGAGGCGAGCTTGCTCCAGAAGGAACTTTTCTGGTGCTTCATTGAGGCACCCAGTACTGGGTGTACTACAGCTTGGGGAAGGCCCAGTGCTGTGTGTGCAGGGCGGCGGGGCATGTCTGGAGGGACTTCCCCCTGGCCCGGCATGGGGAGAAGCCTGGGACCCCCGACACCTTGGAGGGCACTGACCACGCCACTGCCAGCGCCCCTATCACAGCGAGCCCTGGGACGCCCTCTTCCTCCCCCTGTGGAGAATACCACTGCCCCTCGGGCGTCCGGAGGGGACACAAGTGCCAGAGGAATGAGAACAAGCAGGCACCGACGCCTGAGCAGGCACTCATGCTGGGCCTGCGGAGGAGAGGGCAGCAGGGCCAGCGATGGTACTTGGACGGGGCCCACTCCAGGGTGGGTTGCTCCTTCCTTCACTGTCCTGCCCTCCTTTTCCTTCCCTCTTGCATTGCTGCCCTCATCCTCTGGCCCCTCCTCTTCTGCTGCCCAGCCCACCTCTTCGGAAAACTGAATCTTGGCATGGGGGAAAAAGGAAAAAGCACAGCGTGCACGCCTGGCACTCCACCCTGTCGGAAAATGGGGTAGACGTGCTGCACAAGGTGCTTAAGAGGGCTGCAAGGCCCTATCCCCCTGCTGGACCCCTGACCATTGACCGTCAGCCGGGGTGGCTGAGGCCACCATGGTGACGGCAGGGGATGCCGTCCCTCCTGCCCTGGAGCCCCAGCCTGGTGGGGTGGCATTGACTGACCCTGAGCCCGCACCTGCCTCAAACTCTGCTTTGGCTGCCATCCTGACCGCCATTGAGGGGTGCCCAGAAGAGGTGGGGGTTGGGCTCACCTTCCTCTCAAAGGTGGTCGATGCCTTAGGTTTGACCCCGTCTGCCTTGGATGTGGACGGCCTGCTGTTGGAGGCCTGTGGGCCAGTTGCCCACACCCAGCGCCCCCCTTGTCCTCTCTCCCCTTGACCATCACTCCTCTTGATCCTGGAATGTCGCAGGGTGTGACAGCCTGCCTGTCTGGGACTGGTCTCCCAACCAAGGCTATTGAGGCCCTGGATGCCCCGCGTGGGTTTGAACTCCCCCTGTACCCCGATTCCCCCAGCACCCAAAACTTTGGTGCTGCCCCCCCACCCCATCAGTGCCTGCAGCTAGGTGCACCTGCACCCCACCTTTAATCTCCCCCTCTTTTGCCCCTTGAAAAAGCCCCCCTGATGCCCCCTTTGTCCACACTACTACTCCCACGTCAGCCCTGCCTCCTGTCCCTGTCGCTTGTCCCGCCCCCACCCCCATCCCCTATTTTGGCAAAAGCCATGCCCTGAAACCTGAACCCTCACGAGTGCCTGCTCCTTGGCAGGGATTTCAACCGCACCCTCAAGGGCTACGTCTACCTGAGCCCCAAACTTCAAAATGGCCACGCAAATGGCCATTTCGAAGTTTACTAATGAAGCGCTGAAATGCATATTCAGCGCTTCATTAGCATGTGGGTGGCCGCGGCTCTTCAAAATTGACGTGCCTTGCCGTCGCGCGTCTCGTCCAGACGGGGCTCCTTTTTGAAAGCACCCCGCCTACTTTGAAGTCCCCTTATTCCCATCAGCTCATGGGAATAAGGGGACTTCAAAGTAGGTGGGGTCCTTTCGAAAAGGAGCCCCGTCAGGACGAGACGCGCAGCGGCAAGGCGCGTCAATTTCGAAGTGCCACGGCCGCCCGCATGCTTTCAGTGCTTCATTAGTAAACTTTGAAATGGCCATTTGCATGGCCATTTCGAAGTTTGGGGCTCGTGTAGACACGGCCAAGGAGTGGGAACGTATGGGGACCAAGAAGTGCCCAGCCACTGCAGACATCCCCGGGGAGCTCATCAACAATTGCTCCCTGATGGACGTTTGGAGCAGCCACCACCTGGACGAGGATGCTGTCTTCACCTACGTCTGGGTGGTGGGCCTAAAATCGATGCACTCCTGGTTGGACTGCATCTACATCTCCTATCAACACCTTTTGTGAGCCCACTTCTCCAGTGTGTGGCTGGCCCCTTTCTCGGGCCACCATCTGGTGGCCATGAAAGCTTCCCTCTCACGAGGGAAGCAGGGGTCGGCCTATAGGAACTTTAACAGTAGGCTGCTGGAGGATGAGGGCTTTGCGGCATCCTTCCAGG